>NC_085070.1:918956-1225275 GCF_963662255.1 Cinclus cinclus | reverse complement strand
CTTAAACACAGGGGTGAGGTTAGTCCCTGCCCTTCTGAGTTTGGTGGCAGCTTCCAAATGCATCCAGAGGCAGCAGAGAGGTTCTGACAGCGCCTGGTCTGTTCACAGAAGAGCTGGGATCGATGAGTGTTTCAGGCACTGGGAAATGTGGCTATGGATCCACTCCCTGGTGAAGTGAGCTCAGTGCTCCTGAGCAGGACACCTCCACTCTCCACTGCTGCATTTCCCTGTCTTTAGAGTGTGGGTGCAGCTGAACAAGGTCCCACTGAGACCCCCCCGCCTTCCTTCCCTTCCTGCTGCCCCACACTGACCTGGGAAGGCTTCCCAAGCTCTGGGGAGCACAAAGTTGGAAAAGCAGAAGATTGAGTCCCAATTCCTCTCTCTTTCTGTGTCTCTTCTGCTTGGTTTTGGTTTTTTTTTTTCATGTTATTCCTTCTCCACAAAACTTTATTTGCTGTCTTATGGAAGGGAAAAGTATTTTCTTTGTTACTTTTGTGGGATGTGTACACCACCCCCACCAGAAAAAGAGAGATTGGGATTGATCTTTTCTACAGATCCTCCCCAACAGATGGACAGTGTGAATCAAATTCAGGTCTCTTCTGTGCCTTGGACAGAAAAGGCCTCGTCTCTCTGGGTTGGAGCCCAGAGTGGGAGGTTGCAGGGTGTTCCACAGGAATTCCCAGGAGGAACAAATTCACCAACTACCCTGGGAGCACCTTCAGGCCACGGGGTTCTTGTCATGGCTTTCCAAACGCAGGCTGAGGGGTGAGGTGAGGTGAGATGAGGGAGCTGCAGTTGGCAGAGGTGGATTTCATTCTAAAATGCTTTATTTTAACAAGGATTTTTCTGTGGAGTCGCTTGGATTTGAGCTCAGCTTCTCGGTGCTGTAACCTCGATTTCTATCACAGTGGAGAGGAGTTCTTGAAATCACAGATAATAGATTCCACAGAACTCCTGACAGGGGAACCCCAAACTTCTCTCTCATACCCGCTTCTTATCAGGGCCTTAATTCAATGGAGGGCTGGGCATTCATAGAAATTAAAAAGAATTTTGATCCTTCATGGCTTATTCTGCATAACTGTTGAAGAATTTCTCTTTCTCAGACCATCAGGGACTGACTGATCTGCAAGTATCTAATAATTCAGTGTATCAGAGAGTGCTAATCTCATCTAAACACGAGGACCTTGACTTTAGAGAATGAAACATGGAATATAATTGGGAAATTAAATTTTAAAAGAAGACAGCACTGGAATCCTGACTGGAGAGATAAGGGAAGAATTAGGGCCATAAGCAAAGTAACATGATGTCTGAATTCTGATTTTTAATTATTACCATGGCAACCAGCTCCTCCAGATCACAGCAGCCCTTGCTCCCCTCCTGTCCTACCAGATTCTGGTTTCAGATATGTGTCAAGGTGGCACAAGGATCATTTTGGTGGTTCATTATTCAATATTCATTTTTCACCCGTAGTTTTCTTCTGCCCTTGGGTAACACCCAAATGCTTCATGTCCCCCTTTACCACCCCCTCCTCGAACACTCCATGCTTCTGCTTTCACTTCCCGTGCCCTGGCCTCCCCGAGGCAGATCGGGTGAGCCTCTCTCCTTTTCCTTCTCCTGGAGATCTTTCTCTTCTCCTGGAGCCCCATTTTTTTTCCTGGAACTCCATTCCTGCTCCTGGAGCCCCTTTTCCCAGCTCCTGGAGTTTCTACTCTCGGGGCAGTTTCCACTCCAGGTACCAGCCCCGCCAGCTTGAGGCAAGACCCTCCAGGAAAGCCCCTTGGAAAAGGGGCAAGGAGAGGGAGGTGGGGAGCGGCTGTCCTATCCCGGCATCACTCCCGCTTTTCCTCTTTTCCTTTTTCCCTCTGCCCTGCCTGCAATGACCCAAGTGGCCCTGCTGCCTCGGCAGCTCCTGCGGAAAGCGGCCCCAGCCCTTGGGAAGGGCACGGAGATGGATTTTGCTCCGGAAGGAACCTCTGTGCAAGCGCGGGGTTCTCGCCTTAAGTCCGGGTTTAACGCAGCCGTAAGGTTTGTGGCGCAGCACAAAGAAGGATATTCATGGAGGGGAAAAGGGCTGCGTGGCTGGGAACAATATTGAGTTTGTTCTTGCTCTCCCTCCGCCTGGAAAGCTTACAGAAGCCCTAAAGAGAGGGGGTAAATTCTTTTTTTAAGGACAAAACAGTGAAGTTTTCTTTGGACCGGGCGCTGCCAAAGCCTGGCACGGACACGTCCCTTTCCCGCTGACCAGGAGCAAAGGACAGGTTTCCAGGAAAGAACATTTCGGGATTTCGTTTGTTTTGCGGCGGGATTGGTGGGTGCCTGGTGGGCCGAGCGAGGGGAAAGTGCTGCAGAGGGATCCGTGAGGGGTCAGTCCGCAGGTGCTCAGGGATGCGCGGTTGGAGCGGGCTGAAAACTGCCCGTGTTCCCAGGAGCAGCTGGAGAACCTGAGCCCGGCAAGAAAGGGAAAAACCAAAACCTCCCTGGACTGTTTTTTTTTTTCCCCGGTCCGGGTGCTGATGTTCCTACTGAGTGCATCCTCCAGAGCTTTATCCGTTTCTTCTTGCTCTTTTTTCCCTTTCCCCATTGCTGGCATCCGGAGGGTTCCAGTCCTCTCCCCTGGGCTCGGGAAGACGGGACAGGCACCTCCGCAGAGGGTGGCACTGCGGTGGCTTCGGGGACACAAGCTTCTGTGAACTCCTTCGTCACTCCCACTCCACGATCACTAATTACGTTTATACCAAATCGTTTTTCCTTCTTTCCCTTTTTTGACGCCCGTTTCTCGGGGCACAAACGCTGGATAATTGTCGGACTTAAGCAAGTCGTTGATTAACGCCTTAAGACAACTTTGTCCTGAAGGATTTAGGTCTTGTTTGCACCGACCCCTCTACTTGAAAGAGAAAAATCCCCCTCCGTGTCCCCGTGTCCTGCCTTTTTCCGGTGCTCAGCCCCCGCGCTGCCTGGGGAAGGGTTGGCATTTTTCTTCCCCTCTTTACCTTCAAGACACGGCTTGAATTTAAGTCGAGGTGGGAGAAAAGTTGATTTTTCTCCTGGAATTGTGGCACGTTGGAGCTTTCTAAAATAAAAGGCGAGCTTTTCCTGTGACCCCCGTTTTTAAGAAGCAGCAACCAACCCCCCTCCCCAGCTCTGCGACTTTTTAATGGCTCCGTTCTTTCTCAATTTACAGAAAAACGCCCCCCCCCCCCCAATATGCTGTATTTTGTATGAATTTTATGTAGTATGTATGAGTTTTGTATTCCAGCCCTCCCCTATGGTCTTCCAGCCCCGTGTTTAGAAGGAGAGGAGGTGTGGAGGGAAAGCAGAGCAAAAACGAGAAGAAAAGAGAGAGTGAATGCTAATGGGGAAAATGCTTTAAATCTTTCCTGTAAATCTCCAAATAGATGAAGTCTGAGGAACAAATTCAAAGCAGGCACAGCCTCCTGAAGAGAAGTTAGAGAGAAATATTCTGTTCAATTCAAGCGCATCAAGGGTCTCGCTGAAGTCTTGTTTGGCTAAGGTCAGACGAGACTGGGTTCTCCAATAAAAATAAATCTCAAATTAATTATGGCCTCAAGCGAGGGGCCAGACGTTCGGAGCTAGTGCACTGCAGTCTGTTTTTTTGGCCTTCAGTATTTTTGTTTTTTGTGCCTCAGCTTTTCAATAATTGCGGGATGGGGGAGGGAGGGCGGGGGCTGTTTTATTGGGACATGGAACTCAAATAAAAGCAGCCAGGACACCCCTGGCTCGCCCCTCATTGCGATGCTGTTTCAAAGCTACTGCATCTTCTCCCCCCCACTTTTAAGACATTATGTTTTACTTAGTACCGATTAGCGGGGAATAACTTCCCGGCTTCAGGTTCCCAGATCTCCTGGGCTGTTCCCGTAGGGAGGAGGGACCCGATCCTTCAGTTCTGCGGCTGGAACACTCTCCTGATTCCCTGTTATTGGTGCAGCTGAAAAGCGGAGGTTGGCCCAATTAGTTGGGTCTAAAATTGGGATTCGTTTCTGGGGATCAAATCCCAGGGCTGCTGTTTGGGTTTTTTGCTCGTAAGAATGTGGGCTTAGAAAATAAACAAACACGTCGCGTTTTTCTTTCTATGATGGGGTCAGTGCCAGAGGAAAGTCAGAGCTGGGGCTTTTAAACCTCCACGGGAACTGGGGGAGAGTTTCCGTCCAGTGAAGGCTGCAGAAGGATAAACTCTGGCCCTCTGCAAGTATGGAATGATGAGAATTGTACATAGGTTTAGAGAGAATGTCATGTATGACAAGTTATCTAGAAAGTAATATTATTTGATATAGAATACCCACAATGTATCCAGCGCTGGTCATATAAATACACGTGTATTGAAAGCTCGTTTTAAAAAGGGGAAACTGTCACGTTTAGTGGGAAATGAGGCACTTTCTAGCGACAAAGCCAGGGCGTGGATGCTGGGGTTTTTTTGAGCTCCTCTCCCCTTATCACCGCGTTAGTTCACAGCGACATTTCCAGGCTGGGTTCAACGACTCCTCAGCTGATGCTGCTGGGGTCAGAGAGGGTGACAGAAGCCAATCCCCTCTCCTATCCTCGGAAAATCAGATTCCCAACCTGCAAGAGGGCTCGGCAAGGTTTTCATTGGGCTTATTCCTAGGGAATAACCGGACGGTTTTAATTATGAAGTGATGCTCGTTAATCCCGCGTGGGTAACAGAGAGAAAATCCAAATCTTTGGGGTTCTGCGGGAGACTGGCACCGAACTACACCGAGGGTTAACTCCATTGGGTCTGGACATGAAACAGCTTCAGGCCGCATCCCCCTGTGGCTCCTCATTCCTTTCGTTCGGATCGCGCCGAGCGCGGCGTTTTCACCTTCTCCGTGTGGGGCTGCAGCCCCGGGGACCCAGCCCTAAGGACGGGGACGGGAGGTGGGGACTTGCCAAGCTCCCGAGATCAATACTGAACTAATTAAAAACGCCGCTCGACAATTCCGTTCCATTCATTAACGGAGTGAAAGAGAAAAATAAGAACAATGATAATAATTGAGGAGTAACCGATTTCTACCAGCCTGTCCCGATGTAAGCATTTGAAATCTTCCGTGGTTGCCAAGATCAAATGATTTTCCAGATGTCTGGTGGTGACCACATTAAACAGATCCTAATTCCTTTGCTGTACGTACACGTGCATCCAAAAGGGTGAGCAACAAATCCAGAGTGGCGCACATTGCTCAGCCCCGTGCCCGCCTTTCCTCTGCCTGTCTCGGCTCCCTTCTTCTTGGGTAAATGCAGTTCAATAACAGCTAAAACTCAGTTAGGTAACAGTTAAATACTCGGCTAAATAACAGTTAAAACCTCAGTCAAATACTCAAATAACAGTTGAATGCCCAGAGTCACGGCACAACCACCTAGGATGATTCAGAGCTTGGCGTACGGAGGTTATGAATATTCCAGCCTTTTCTAAAAAGTATGGCATAACTTCAAAGGTGGCTTTGGGTTTGGTTTTGAGGTTTTTTTGGTCTTTTTTGTTTGTTTGTGGTTTTTTGTTTGGTTGGGTTGTTTTGTTTTGTTTTGTTTTTTTGGGGGGGAAGGTGGGGGATTAAAACAAAAACAGAAAGAAAATAATAAAGCAAAGCTTCTATTTTTCGTTATTTGGGAGGAAAATAGCAGATTGTTTGGCTTGTGTTTAGAGTGTGTAACACCTTAGCTCATTCCCTTATCTCTTGAATTCTCCCAAATGTTGCTTTAGACCAAACACGGGAGGAAAAGCACGGAGCATCCCTGAGAGAGCCGGTATCACAAGTGACCTGAGCAGGCTCCGTTCGAGTCATGCCCAGACATGCAAAATAAGCCCTTGGGGGTCACGGTGCCGGTCTGGTCATAAAACGCAGAGTTGGGTTCCTAAAATATCTCCCGGGGGAATGGTGGGGATCTGTTTGGCAACCCTCCCGTCTTTGGGAGCGCCGGGGATGCGCGGCGGGAGCCGAATTTGTTTGTCCCTTCAGCCCGGAGCTGGGCAAAGGGGGTTTGAAGATGCTGGGCTCAAAGGGTTTTGAAGGTGTTTGGCTCAGGGCATTTAGAAGGTGTTGGGCTCCTCTCCCGTGAGCTGGGCATGTTTTCAGTTGGTTTCCCCCGGCCTGTCCCCGATCCTCGACTCCCCCCCCACTGCTGGTCCCGCAGCCCCTTCTCGAAGTGCCCTGTGAGGTCGGTGGGTGACGGAGGTTGCTTCCAGGGGATTTTTTTTCCCCTTCCGTTCGCGGTTAAGATCCTCAACCTGTCCTCTCCCTCACCCCCCACCTGCATTGTTTTCGGGGCTGATGGGGAGCGTTGTCTAGAGAGGAAACCATTTGGGTTTTGAAAGGATGCGTTTCACTCTTCCCTTTAACCTCTCCCTTTTCTGGTCGCTGCAGCCTCCTGCCATGTGGGAACGCCGAGGGGAGAGCCGGGACCGGAGCAATGCCGGGGGGTGGCAGGACAGAGGACAGGGAAAAACAAGAGGAATGAGGAAAGCAAAGGGTTAACCGTGATTTCTTTTAATTGAACTCCAGTTTTGTGGCCCTAGGCAAGGGGGGACCTGACCCCGCTAGCAGCATCCAGATGTGCTGCTCTCGGGGGACCCCGGCGCAGACCCCGGGACCGCGGAGCAGACAGGAGAGGCCGGGGGTGCGGGGCGAGGGGAGGCGGCCGGGCTGTCCCTGCGCTCCCCCTTCACCTCCCGGCTGCAGGCGGCCTCAATCGCCGGCAAGCAGCGAGCCAAAAACCTCCAGGTCTGGTCACGTTCAGCCCCGCGTCTGTATCCGAACTGAAAACTTGTAGCTGAATTGATGAGGCTAATTTCAGAGGAGGGGGAGGGAGGGAGGGAGGGAAGGGAGGGGCAAGGGGGATCTGCGGCTCTCTCCTGCCAGCTTCGGGCTTGGAGAAATAAAGTATTAATAAAGCATCTCTGCCGCAGCCGGGGAGAAACACTGGTGGCATTATTGCATTTCCCTTTTGGAAGGGGCAGGATAACTTTGGATATCAGCTTCCCCTCATCCCCTTCCCCGTGGCTGAACTAAAGGCAGGGGGAAGCAAAAAGCCTGGACACGCCTGGCGCTGGACAAGGTAACGCTCTCCACCGACGGGCAGGGTGCCGTCCTGCCTTGACACTTTTCTTTCTTGGCTTCACCCTCCTTTCCCCGCTCTGCTCTGCGCCCCGGTTTGTGGAAGTGGGGCAGAAGGGCCGCCCCGGCTGTTGCATGCCGTGTTCCGACGCGGTTCTTTTGGCAAGGGCGGGGGAGGGGGAGCTGGGCAGGCGGGTGTTCTCTCCTTTCCCCGGCTCCTTTGGAAGGGCTCGGCTTTTCCCGGAAAAAGGAAAACGCGCGTTTCTCCTCCGCTGCTCGCTCCGGTTTGAATGAGAGGGAGAACTGCAGTCAGGGGCTCGCCAGGTCTGGAGCGAGGTTTGCAGGCGGCTGGCTGAGGGGTTTTGTTTGCTGTGCCTGTTAGGACACGGCACCGGAGCGGTAAATTCGGCTGTTCTGATAATTATTGTGAGGTTTTGACATTTTTGTCAAGTGGGGACTGTCCCTCCCTGCTCCGAGGGGGTTTAACACCTCAGCGAGGAGCTCGCACTGCGAGAGGAGGCTGGGAGAGGACTCCCGGCACCTGAAAGAAATGACGGAAAGCCATCCGTGGCAGTGCTTTTCCTTCCGAGCCCCATATCCCACCCGCGAGACGAGCGGGAGTGAGGGGAAGGGGCGAAAGTGGCCGAGAGCCTGGGCTTGCCCGCAGCCCCATCCTCAGCCCGGCTTCAGTCGCTGGGCCGGCTCTGTCCTGCATTATTGCCTCACCGCTCGCTCCTGTCCCCCTCGGCTCACGCTCCGTGAAGGAGAGGGCTCGAAACATGCTTTAAATACGTTTTAATCGTCAGACTTTTTTCTTTTCTCCTTCCGTGAATTGCATTTACGGTTTTCTCCCCTTAATTTTTCCCGTTGACTGGAAAACGCATTAATAAAAAAATCTGTGGGAAGAGACGGAAATTCAGTGAGTCAAGCTAAAGCTGCTCCAGCCAAAAAAAAAAAAAAAAAAAAAAAAAACTAAACGTGGGATGACACAGGCTGCCTAACACGGGCTGGGGTGCGAGGCAAGGTCTGCGCTGGCCGGGCTGTCCCAGTGACAAACAAGAGCTGTGACAGAGGTGGCTATTGTTCTGCCCCTTCTTATCTAAATGGAGCAAATATCCTGTATGTAAAATATATATATTTTCATCAAGAAGGCAGGACCAGCGTAGAGACGAAGGTTTCCTCCTCGAGTGACTTCACTTCCCAAAATTAGCAGAAAAAAACGTTTCATCCGGTTAACTGTCTCTTTTTCGCTCTGCTGCAACAACCAAAGTTAAAAAAAGAGAGAGACCGAGAGAGAGGGAGGGAGGGAGAGAAAGAGGGGGGGAGAGGCTACGGAGGGAGCAACAAAACAGCTGGAAGGGCAGCGAGAAGAGAGAAAAGAGATAGAAGGATAAAAAACTTCAGGAGGCGTCAGTCGCAGGCTAAACCGGGTCAATGTGTGGAATATTGCTGGTCCCGGCTGGAAGTTTTTCCCGATGGACGGCACTATTAAGGTAAGGGGGCAGGAGCGGCTGGGGGTCCCCTCTGGCTGGGGGGGCTCTGGGAGGGGGCGCGGGGCTGGGGGCCGCCTCCGGCCGGGCTCTCTCCTCCTCCTCCTCCTCCTCCTCCTCCTCCTCCTCCTCCTCCTCTTTCGCCGCCGCCGCGTCTCGGGGCTCTCCCGTCGCCTCCCGGTGCTCGGGGGTTCGCAGCCGGCTCGTAGCCCCACGCCAGGAGCCGAGGAGGGGCCGGAGCCGTGCCCGGCTCCGGCGCAGTGCCAGTGCCAGTGCCAGTGCCAGTGCCAGTGCCAGCTGCTGTCCCCCGGCGTGGACCCTGGCCCTGGTCCCCGCTCTGGCTCTGCGGGTCCCCCGTGCGTTCCCTCCAGCAGCTTTTTTGGGGTTTTTGGCGGGGAAAAAGCCCCGGGCTGGAGGAGAAACATCACCCTGGCTTGGGGGAAAGGGAAGCAGAGTGTGGCAAATAAACCACCAACATAACCAACCTCTGGTGGCCTTGAGCAACCAGGGACCCTGCTGGGGCTGCGAGAGCAGTTCCCCTCCTGTGCTCAGGCCAAGCGACACCTCCCTGAGCCCCTGCAAAGACAAATCCAGCCCTCCCAAGCTCCCTGAGGTGCTTCTCCAAGCCCAGGCAGCACAGGGCTGGCTTTGGGGGACCCTTGTGTGATTCCGGCGGGCTCTTCTCGGGGGAGCGCTGCAGAACAGGAGCCGCTGGAACAGAAGAGCCTTGAAGCGAGAGACGCTGTGGGTGTGTTTGGGTTGGAGGATTTCGAAAGATGCCTATCGCCTGGCTGGGTGGGGTGTCAAGCTCGTCTTGAAAGTGCTTTTTTTTTTTATTATTTTTTTTTGTCTTTTTTTTTTTTTTTTAATTTTGCTGACCTGGGTAGAACGAAGCTGCAAACAGGCAGGAACTGAAACTGTCTCCCTTAGATTGCAGCTTGTGACAAGTGCACAGTTTGGAAGGGTCTAAAGAAAGGGGGAGGGAAGGAGATGGGCAGGAATAGAATATGGAAAGAGGAAAGAAAGAGGGAATGAAAGGGTGAATGTCAGAAAGGAAGGGAGAAAGCAGGAGTGTTGAAAGCACAATATTTGGGAGGTATGGCTGGAATAAGACAGGCTTTCCCCTCCACCTTCTCAGATCTGTTGCAAAAGTAAGTTGGGCCTCATTCAGGATACATTTAATGCACCACAACCTTCTTTGATTTGTGGAGCCCTAAATATTGTGCAGTGAAAGTGCAGAAATTCCACATCTGCGCCTTTGCTGCGGTGCACACGTAGACCTGCTTTTCTGCTCAGGCCAGGAGCCCCGTGCCCCATCCCCTGAGCAGAGTTGGGCCATTCCCCTCATCCCCATAACCCGTGAACCCCCGGGAGCTGCTGCTCTCCCCAGGGGCACAGAGCTGCTCCCCCCAGGCTGCGGTTTGGGGATGAGGAACTGCGACACCCCGAGCTGGCTCAGTCACGTTGGAGGCTGCGGCCAAAGGAGGAACTCGGCCACATCCCAGGTCACTGCCCCGAGCCTGGGCCTGCCCTGCAGCAGCTCTGCCACTGCCCTGCTGCCCTGCTAGTGCAGGAATCCTGAGACTCTTGGGACTTGGAGAAGCAGGATCTGAGACAGCGTTTCCTCCTGGGCTCCTTTATGGAGCCGTTCCAGGACCAGCAGCACTTTGCGGGTCCCCTCTGACAATGTCCCCTCTTTCTGGGCTGTGCACTGAGATCGGTGCTCCTGTCCTGCCCAAAGAATTCACTGAAACTTCTTGCAAATTTTCATACAGGCAGAGAACAGTGAGTTCCAGGGAGTGCCAGCCCCCCGGACTGAGATTTGCTGCAGGGAAGGCTGAGAGCCCCTTGCCTGGCTTCTCACAGGTGAAGGACAGCACGAGAGGATGTGGCTTGAGATGCTGCAATGTTTTTGGTGTGCTGAGCTCTGTATTTAGCCTGTGATACAGGGTGGGTGTGACTCCGAGGGCACAGCAAAGCGAACCCGGGCACCTCCAGAGCAAAGCAATTTAACAGCAATTGTGCCCTCGGTTCCGCTTTCCCATGTAGGCATTGATTTATCTCAGGGCTCTGCATTTGTGTCAGGAAAAATATGGCATAAAGATGCACATCAGTGACTGGAGAGCAAGAACAGCACTGAGAAAGATTCTTTCATCATCTACAGCAAGAACATGGGGTGGGCCCAGATGAAATCTGAGTTCCGGAGTGGGGAAAGGCACTTCCCCCCAAACTCAGAAATATTCCTGTCCTTGGAGAGGACAAGTGCTAGATTTGGGACAGGGCTGTGCACTCCAGATGATTTTCTTCTTGAGCAATTTAAATTTGACAAGCGACTTTTTTTAAGCCTATGCAATACTGTTCTACAGACTAATTGTTTTAATTGAGCTGAAGCCTTTAACTGCTGAGTGGCAGATGCAGGGATGTGGGTCTAGCCTACTTTGCAAATCTCTCCCTTTGCCTGCAATCTCTATATTTTAGCTTGTACTCTCCTCTTCATCTTTTCATCAGAAAGGGTCTTGGTGACTCTCTGACTGTTGGTTTTACCTCCCTGGAGTTATTTAACTTCACACCTGCCCAGCTGCAGGTGAAGGGACAAATCCACTGGAGCTTTGAGCTATCCCAAGGGCTCAGAACCACACTGGGGAAACCAGGCATGGTCAGAGAACAAATGTGGTTGAGGTGATCCTTGTGCACATGGTTCCCTTGTGGACATTGTGTGCAAGTGTGAATTGAGTTGTCCTCAGGCTTTCAACCCAGTCAGGGAATTCCATGGATATAAACATAAAACACAGGATCAGCTTGGGATTTTAAGTCATCATTCCCCACAATGCACTGACTGACATCACATGTGACAGTGCTAAGTCAATGCACCATAAAAATGAACACATTTTTATTTATTCACAAAGGATTATTTATCTGGAAGATAATCAGATCACCTGCTGAGGAGGTTTGTAGCAATTTTTGCTGCATTCTCTAAATAATCTGTGTAATACCTGCCATGAGTGGAACTGTCTGGCTTGGGAAGCGCCCCCTGGAGCAATGCTCAAAGAGCTCTGTGGACAAAGAAGTGCAGGAAATCTTTCTGAGTTCTTTCTACCTTCTGTTCATATTTTGTGAACAGCGTTGGCAGATGATGATGGGAGCTAGTGAAACCCCTGACTCGTGTGTTTGCACTAATTTTAAATAGTGACTAACATTTTTATTGCACCTCCAGTCTTTCAAATCCCATCTTCTTTGGGTTAACACCCCATTTTGACTGACTTGCATTGTGTTTGGGGAAACTTGGGTTTTATTGTCACACAATATATCAGAAAAGGGCACATCTCATCAACAGCAAGACGCTCATGCATGGCCTTCCTCACAATAACAAATGGTGTGGTTTCGAACTGCTTTAATTGTTTCAGTTCCACTTTATGTGTGAACAATTAAAGCAAATATACTTGCCAAAGCCTGCCTGTTGATGAAAAAGCAGATTTTGTGTGGCTGTTGCCTTCATTCCATGAGTACAAATTTATCCTGCTGTTGTGGCCATCCGAGAGCCCCTCTGAGGGACGTTCAGTGAGCATTTTTGCATTGCTCAAGTGGAGGACAACCTTGTCCTTCATGAAGAGCGGACTCGTGTGTTGGCGTTGCCATAGCAAAGGGTGGGGCCGGCTTTTGGAGCAATCGCTGTCGTTTGTGAGCTGGAGGCGTTTGCTCTCGCTCACAGACTTGGCCATCGGGCTCTCAGACTAAGAAAATGTTTCCTTTTTGAGCAATTTAAGTGTCTGTTTGGCTCTTTTTAATCACCCCAGCTTTGGCCCCTGGGGGGTTGCCTTTCCTGGCTAAAGGGTGTTGACTCCTGGGGCAAGGCTCCTAATCTCCACACTGGAAAAATAAAAAATAAATCGCAAAGATTTGAGGGACAACAACTTTCCATGTTGCTGTCCCTCAAAAGCAATTTGGAACAGAACCATCTGGAATTTCCAGGGCATGAACAGCAATACTCCCTCCTATCCTAATCCCCATTCAAATATATTTATATTGCATAATAACTTTCTAACATCAAAAAACATTTGGAAAGATTTTATGATGGGGATATTTTGATGCTGCTGCTTGATTTTCCCTTCAAGATCTGTGTAGAAGGGGCATCTCCTGTCTTAGCATGAACTTCCAGCCTTGCTGTCCTGCTGGGTGCTCCCAGCTCAGAGTGTTCAGTGCTGGCTCCCACTTGCCAGCAAACACTGGCACTTTTCCGAGCCTGTAGTGTATTTTTTTTCCTGCTCAGAAAAGGCTGATTGCTCTGAAGAAAACCTTTACCCAACGAAACAATGCAACTGCTTGGATTTGAAGCCCTTGGGGTTTCTCTCCGAGGCTTTGAGGAGGTGCTGAGAGCCTGATGTAGTTACTCTTCACCTTCACAGGATGTGGTCACTTGAAGGAGTGAGTAGCAGTGCATGCCTCGAGGATTCATGCTTTTACTTTACTTATTGGTTTTAATTCTGGGCTATTCTTTCTGTGGGATGGGGGAAGGAACAGCTTCTGTCCCTGCTCACAGCTCTTCTCTCACTGGCAGTTCTGTGGGGTGCAGGATGTTGCTCCTTGCAGTGTCACCATCAGGAGACAGGGGAGGCTGCACCTCGGAGTGAGCTCTCAGCTGGCACCCTGGGAGGTGACATATGCTGGGGGAAGGGCACTTGGAGCAAGGTTTGCAGGGTTTATTTCCTCTGGGTCTCCCCTTCCTGGACTGACAGGAGTTTTTTCCTCTTGAATTCAGCTCCCATCTGCTCCAGAGGGTCAGGTCTAGAACACATGAATGTACAGCCTCCGCACAAAGCATCTCCCAGTCTTTTTTTTCCCCATAACCCATCAGTGTTTGAGGTTCCTTTACAGCCCCTCATCAGCAGCCCTTGAAAAACAGAAGTCTCTCCTTGTGCCTGAGTTCACCTGAGCACTTACAGACAGACCCCATGTCCCACCTCAGTGCAAACATGCACCAGCAGGAGAATTAAAGGAGCCAAGGGAGCCTTAACTTCGGGGTTTTGGGTATTTGTGGGTTTGCTGAACCCCTAAAGCTGCAGAAGCCTGGTGTGCATGGATGTGCCCTAGAAAAAGCAGGTCTAACACATTGAGTTTAGTTCTACAACTTGGTTTGAGGCCATTTTGCACCAGAAATGTGAAATTGTCTTCAGTTCTCTCACTTAAATTGGACAGCAGGTCTGTTTCCCTGCCTGTGCCTCTCCTGTGCTCTGGGGCACACCTGAACACAGGTGTCCTATGCACATAAAGCTCTGGCAGCTGAAAGGAGCTGCCCCAGGGCACCTCAGTGGCACAGGGTCTGTCACACCACCCTGGCAGAGGGCCAAGGACATTTCCCGAGCCAATAAAGATTTTCAGACAAGACTGGCTGCACATTTATAGCTGGGTTTGAAGCAGAGACTAAATGATCCCCCCCAAATGTGGGTTTCTGCCTCCTTTGGGAATCATTTGTCAGAGGTGGAGCCAACTCGTGGGTGCTGTGACACCTGGGCAGTCAGGGTGCCCTTCTCACCCTTCCAGTTGTATGAACAACAACCTGTGTGCCAGGACAGTGCCTGATCTGCTCTGCTGAGTTCCAGGTATCAAAGCCTTCAATATGTTGATGCATTTTCTGCTTGTTTTCTTCCTTCCTCTCATTACCAGGCCACATAATTACTGATGCGTATCTCCCCTGCAAGTACCACCCACCTGGAAACCTGTCTGTGGTACTGAAGTTACCGCAAACGCTGCCTCCCTCCTGCCCCTCCTCCTCCACCTGAAGCTTTTCCTTCAGCCCGAGGCACAGCCCCAAACCAAAGGGATGTGCAGCAGTGGGTGCAGGAGGTTCAGGCTCTCCTGACAAACCTCTTGCTTCTCCAAACAGCACCAAAGGCAAAATTAGGGAATAACACCTTGACTAGGACCAGGGGAAATAGAGGAAGAAGGTTCAATCACACAGGGGTAGTGCAAAATCCCAGCCTTTGCTCCTCTTCAGGATACAGAAAATGACCCTTCATGTGTATCCAGCATTCTTTCTTTTCCAGATTTTTCACTAAAATCCAGTAAGAAGCACAGCACAGGAGATGAAGTGCCATGGATAAGTTTGTTGTTTTATTTGCATTTATCTCCTTCTTGTTCTCACAGGAAAGACCAAACCAGGACTCCACCAGGGCTGTGAAGGAGTCAGAAACAATTAAAATAAATTAAAAAGCCTTAAGCCCAGCCTTCCAAAGACGCACACCCAGGAACTGAACGTTACCATCCTTGTCAGTCATCCAGGGACAGTGAAAAATAACCCAGCGAGCAGCAGAGCCTCTCATTACTCATCTGCTGATTCCTCATTCAGCAAAAAACTGCCCTCCTTAATACTGCTGGTTTTGATCTGAGGGGAAGAGATAAATTAGCAAGAATACAGTTTTTTAAGTTGGTTGATGAGTGAAAGAAAGAAACTGGAGTAAGGTATGGTGGGGTCAGGGGAAGGTGTGGTGAGTTCAGGAAACCGACTTCTGTACGATGAGAAAATACTTACTTGGATGGCTTGTTATAATGGCTTTTCTTCCAAAAAAAAAAAAAAAAGAAGATAAGGAAAATATTAGGAGAGGTTAAAATACTCCTTTTACAGTTAAATACAGAATTTGGCTCTCTGGTTTCTTCTGAATATCTCTTCTTGTTGTTCCAAGTTTGATTGACTTATAACTGCATCTGAACCAACCTCACATCAGTTCCTTTTTATCAGCCAGAGTGAGACTTCCTGTGCTCCGCAGTCTGGTTTCCTGATGTGTTTCCTTTTTCCTTTTAACAGAACAAAGGAAACTCTAACTCCTCTGTTGCTCCTGTTCCCAATCTCCTTGGGGCTCCACACACTCTTACCATCCAACATTTGCCTTGTATTTTCTCTGCCTGGAGTTCCAGTGCCCTCTTCTTCTCTGCCAGCTGCACAGGGGCAAAAACTTGGTAGTATTGAAAGGAAACCACTGCCAGAGCCACCATGACCAGCAGTTTTTAGTAGCTAAAATGTAGTAAAGCAGAAAGAGAAGCTCTTCACCCAAAGGTTCAGTGTGTCATTGGAGATATGGGATTTTTAATATCCTGCTGAAGCAAATACAAGGTGTTGAGGTCTCAGTGATTTGCTCAGGCTGATGTTGTGAGCTTTGACACTTGAACCTGGGAATTTGTGGGCCAAATGTGGAGCCAAATTTTGGGCTAAAATGTGTGGGCCAAATGTGGAGTTTCCACCCAAAATGGAAATGCTCCCCAAAAAGGTTACCCATACACTGTCACTGCCTTGGCACACGCTGGAACTGGCAGCTCTGTATATTATATTTTAATCTGGATTCTTTTTAAACCACCACACTGAAGGGCAATTACACTCTTCTTGCACCGGTTTTCCCTCAGCTGTGAGAGGCTGCAGTTCTCCTTCAGTCCTGCCATTCACAAAAGGAGCAGCCTATGGCTGCAAAATCCAAATTCTGTCCTTCAGTGAGAATCCTTTTCCTTGGGAAAGCCCTTTTTCACCAGCTGTTCTCCTGAGATGCTCCATCCCCTTATAATGCCCATATCTCAGAACTGAGGCTTTTTTTCTGCAGAAAAATCTCAAATTCTTGTTCACTTGCCTGACAAGAATCCCTTGTTCTCCTATTCAGACAGAGGAACACCAGCTCAGAGCAGGATTGAGTACATGCCTATAAAACTCCTTCAAACACAGCCAGAATCCCCTGGAAAAGCGTGGAGCTGATGTTAGTGCAGAGCAAAGCAAAAGTCCTGATTCTGAGGAATAGATATAGATTCCCACTGAAATCAGTGAAAAGAGCTCATGCTTAGATTTTATCCATTCATCCAAACCCAAGAGCTCAGCAGGATTAGAAAGGAGAAGGGAAATTGGGCTGTGCAGCCCCTTGGCCACCTGGGTGTAGGGGCAAAGGGAATTTGCCAACTCAGCCTGCCCAGAGCAGGCAGCAGAAATCCAAGGTTCATTTATTCAAACCATCAGCACTCAGGGATGACAGAATATAGAACAGGATTGGAGATTCTGGATTTGGCTGTTTCCTGAATATGCCTGAACGTGTGTCTGTGGTGTGGAAGGGTGGCCAGAGCAAGGCACTGGTTACACCAGGCTGGGGCAGCAGAGGATTCGTGCACCACCTCCAGGGATAGGCCGTTTCCAGGGAATCCTGCACACCCAGGGCTAAGGAAGGAGCAGAAACCACATTATTTCAATCCAGGAAAAGAATTAACATCGCTGCCCCCCTGCAGAACTGCCTTTCTGAAGGTTTCTGTACACTGCCTTGAGGTGTTCTCTACAGTCAAAAATACCATTTTTAATCAAATCACTTTGGACTGCCCAGCAAAAGGCATCAGAAAATTATATCCCTACTGTAAAATCCTGGGGAAAATCAAGGAAGTTTTACCTTTTCTTCTGTGTTCTGTTTATGGAACAATTTCCATACAGTATAATTCAATTTCCATAAAAACTCCCTTGATGTAATCCCTATTAAATTCTGAGGATTTGTCTGTGAGGGTTGTGCTGCAGCTCAGCCTTTAGGATTGACTCCTGATTACAACCAGAAGTCGTGGCTCTATGATTAATTCCCTGTATTATGGGAGTTGTCCCCAGAGGCTCCTATCAAGGACAACTCTGACACGTAGATGGAATAAGAGCCCAAAAACCAAGCAGGCAAAGGGAAAAAGGAAAAACAACCAGGAGATGAAATGCAGGAAGCTTCTGGTCACTCAGCAAGGCACCGGCAGAGATGCAAAGATTCTGCTTACAAGTTCCTGGCATCAGAATTGCCCAGGGAATGGTGGATTTTAAACACCTTCCGTGGTTTTACCACTGAAAAGTCACCAAAGGCAGAAATGATTGATACAGTACGAGCTGAAAAGGGGACAGATCCCTTCAGCACTGATCCCAAAAGCCTGAGAGCTGCTTTGAGCAGCTTCTGTGGGGGTCTCCAAGGCCACTGAGGATCCAGACGAGTCTGGGCAGCCAGAGGTCCTTCAGGGCCACTTTGCTGCAGCAGGGACAATTTTTCTGCTGATGACGCTCCCAACCCAAAGCAGAATTCACATGACACGAGCCATAACAGCCTTCCTTAATTAGATCTAATATGCCTATGTATATATTTCCACAGCACAAATATTTATATTTTGCTGATATTTCTAAACTGATACATCTGACTTTGTTAGAACCAACCAGGCTTTAAAATAAGCACTCACTGGAGTGATTTGTTAGGCCAGAACTCTCAGCATCATCCTGCAAACATTACCAAAATTGTCTTTAACAGCTCCAGTGACAGGAGAAGGAATGAGCCCAGGTGAGGGACAGAGAGAGCAGAGTGTCTGGGGTGCATTGAACTGCACACGTTTCTCCTGAATCTGTTTTTCTGCCAGATGAGTGTTCGTGCAAGATTCATGAGTGTCACGTTTTACCCCAGTGATGGTGAATTCCCCCAGGACACTTGGATTGTGCTGGAAGTTCAAGATGTCTCCAGAAGGCAAGGGAGAAACGCCATGGCTTGGATCCAGCTCAAGCTCCTGCCCTGCCCACGCTCGTCCAGCCTGTCACAACCTCCCAGGACACGGTGTTGTCCTGCAGTCTGGGCTGCAGAAAGGGGAGCAGGAGCATGGGCAGGTCCAGGATGAGAAGTGTTCTTACCCACCCAGGAATTGGACAGAGAAGATGCAGGACAGGACTTTGCCCTGGCACCCCTCTGTGTGGCCCTTGGCAATGAGACTGGATCCTCTGGGGTGTGAGCACAGTGTGCAAGGCTGTGTAAAAACCTTACTCCATATGCAGCCCTGTATGATCCTTTTGCGAATCCAATTTTAACTCCAAACCCAAACTCTTTCCTGCCAAGGACAACATTTTCTATCTGTCAGCATTCAAGTTCCATCTCCCCCCCCTTTGCAGGTTTCCACAGGGCATCCCAAACCCACCTTCACAGCTACAGGAATGCACTCCCTGCACAGCACTCCCAGAGCAGCAGGCAAAGGTTTTAACAAAGGGGCAGAGTTCATCCCCTTCAGAAAGGGAAAACAATGCCCTGAAGTTCAAGCTCACTTATGATAAATCCTCTGGATTTGCACCACAGCACCCGAGAGCAGACATGCTCTCATCCTCACAGGGCACTGGCTGGTCAGTAATGGATGGAATAAAGTTGCAGTTTGCTCCCTGCTCCTCAGTTTTGGTATTCTCCTATGTCATCTCTGCTGCAGGAAGGATGTAATTATGGTTGGTCGTCGTTAGTGTGAGGAATTATTTGTGCTGCAGCAATGCCTGGAGACCAGTGTGGTCTCTGCTGTGTGTAACAGGATAGTCTTCCTCAAAATTCCTTAACGGTGAAGAAAAGTTAAGGCACTTAATTTGAACTCCAGAGTGGGAGCAGTTCTAGGGCTCTGTTCTGCTGTCAGACAGGACCACGTGCTGTCATTCCTTTCCCCAAATCTCTAAGGTTTCTGTAAAGGATTTTCTTTCCACCGCCACTGCTCCTCATTGAACAGGACTTCTGTAACTTCTTCCTTCTGAGGTTTGGACACTTTTTTCTGACTTGGAGCTGGCATTTGCTCATGACTGATTCACGCCTTTCTCTGGCCAGCACCACTGCAGCACTTTCCCTTCCCAGGAAATGTCCCCAGTGCATTTACAGACCACTGCAATACCTCCCTCTTGCTTTTGCTGGGACAAACAAAACCTTCATGACCCCTTCACACCTTTCTTCTCCTGGTTATTCCTCAGCCCTCAGCTGCACCTGATCCCATCTGAATTTGCCTTTTCTCAGCATCACTGGAATGGCACACGCTGTTCCCAGCGCTTGGCTGGAAGCGCCCTCCTGATGCAATCCCGGGATTGGGATGCTTTGGCTTTTATAAATTCTGGTGAATCAGAAAAATCTGTGCTGTTAATTGACTCCAGTCTCAGTGTCAGCAGTGCCCAGCCTGGCTCAGTCTGTTGTGCCACCGTGGGATCTCAGGCACTTCACCTCTCTGTACCTCAGCTTCTCATCCGTGGGACTCAGCAAATCCACTGTTCCCTCCCTGTCTGCTCTGCTCCAGTTGCAGCAATGCTCTCCCAAGTTGGGAATGACTTTGGCTCTGTTCAGGAGCAGCAGAGATCTCAGCGCAGGCCTGTCCTGCAGTGCCATGATGTAGACTGAGAGATCAGTTTCCCATCATTGTCCTTCATTAACACCCCAGAACTTTCTGTCCTGAGAGATGGGTGTAGTTCCCAACCTTCGGGGTCCCGCACATATTTGCAGTGTGGCTTTAGAGAATGGCAGGAATGCTTTTCCCAGAGGCTAAAGGCCATTCTAGAGGAGGAGGCAGGGTGTGAAGGCCTACAGATTTTCCAGGGGTTTGCAGTAAGTGCCCTAGAGGAGGAGGAGGCAGCAGAGTCCATGTATGTGCCTGTAGAGCTGTGCCGTGGATCCGTACGCACAAATACCAGATGGCTTCTTGCATAAGCTGAACTTGATGTATTTAAAACCCAGTACAGGCTCAGGACCCTGCTCTAATTCTCTCTTTCATTCATCTGTTTCTTACCCTATTGCAGTGTGAAGTTCTGTCGTTTCAAAACTAACAGCTGCAGGCTTCCAAAAATAAAAATAAAAAAATTAATTAATTAACATAACCCTAAGCCACAGAAACTCCACCTTGTGAGCAGCCCTTTGCTCACCACGTGCAGCTCTGTGCCAGGCTGGGGGAGCTCAGGTGGCCAGGCAAACCTTTGGAAAGGTGAGATGTGGAAGGTGTATGCACTCCAGCAGGGAAATGTGAATTGGACATGTGGGGGTAGCAGAGGGGGAGCTGGCTGTGCAGAGGAATCCCTCCAAGTCCTGACAGACTGTTCTCCCAAGTGCCACCAAGGTCCCTCCTTACCCAGGTCATGACCTCAGCTGTTCTCAGGCCCCGAGGGCTCCATTCTGGTTGAGCTTAGCTCCACTCTGTGAGCTTCTGGCTCCACAAGGTATGTCCTGCTTTCACAGCCTGTCCTACCGCACAAGAACCACTCTGTGGTCCGCTCACGTCTCCATCAGTGCCTCATGTCCTCCCCAGGCTTCACTCACCCTGCCTGGGTGTTTGAGGTACCTGCAAACGCAGCAGTGTCTGATACAGGTGTGCACACAGGGCTCAATGGATGGGCAATTCCCTGAGTACACAAAGGGCTCTGGAGTGTCATCAGCTCAGGGATTAAAGGAGAGAAGTTGTGCTCTCACCTTGTACAAACTGCAGGATAAAGTGGTAGAGTTAAGCAAATACCTCTAAATTGGCTCAGTTTCGGGCAATGCTAATTTAATCTATCACAGAATCACTGCTTGGGGTGCGCTGGGAGGGACCTCAAAAATCACCTTGTTCCACCCCCTACCATGGGCAGAGACACCTTCCACTAGACTAGTTTGCTCCAAGCCTGGCCTTGGACACTTCCAGGGATGGGGCAGCCACAGCTTCCCTGGGCAATCTGTGCCAAGGCCTCAAAGTAGGAATTTGTGATCCAGGACACTTGACATTCATTCCTGGCTTTGCCAGTGACTTTTTGTGCAGCCTCCAGAAGCCACTGAACTCTCAGACAGGCCTGGTCATTTACCCCCGTGTTTATCCCCTGCCTGCCCATTCCTTGAGCTGCTTGGACTAGGAGCCATCCCCCAGGGTGTATTTTCCCAGCATAAGCACAGGGGCAACTCAAAGGTTGCTCATCCTGTGTTGGGAGGTGGGAATTTCCCCAGGAATTGTGTCCAAGACCTGCCCTTGGATATTCACCTTTTGTTATGACTCAGTTAAAGGGTTATGGAGATAAGGATACTTCTAGAAGAGAAGCAGTTCAGAAACCTGCCATTATCTGTGACAAAGTTTTCTTAGCATATGAGATCCTAATCAGACATCTATTATTTAGTGAGAAGATAACAAGAAGAGATCTCTCAGCTGGTATCTGCTCTGCTCAGCAGATAACAATCAGCTCACGTGGCCCTCTTTAAAAACTCTCAACTTGGGGTAGACTCAAACCCTGCAAGTGAAGTCTCCTTGGCTTTATTCCTCCTCCTTACCCAGAAACCCGGAGCAAATCATCAGAGGTTTCCATGCCTTGATTTTCCTAATTGTAAAATAATAATGGGAAATGCTCTTCTGAAGTAAAGCTGAAAAGTGACAAATCTCCACAAAGAGTTTTGTAAGCCCTGGATAAAGAACACGCAGGTGCCTGAAATGTCAGCAGAAAATCTCTCTGAGTTCCAGTTCAAAGCAGCTGGATGCAAGAGTTGCAGCTTTTGAAAGTAGGAAAGAACTATTTATAGGACATAAAGTGTTCTGGTACTTGTGAAACACCAGAGAGAACACAAGAGAAAAAGTGTGTGCTCTGCAGCCCTCAGCCTAAGCCAATGTCTTATAGGAGCCTTGTGGGACACGTTGTGCTGGGCTTGTGTGGTCCCAGCCCTCTGGCCCGAGCAGGAGAGAGGGAGTGCATCCCACAGCGTGTCCAGGGTCCCGTGGGATGGAGGTGGCCTTGCCTGCTCAGTCCTGCCCACTCCCGGGGACACCTCTCCTCCTTCCAGTCCTGACAGAGATGCAAGGGCTGCATTAGCCATGGGCTGCTTTTCCATGGGGCAGAGAGGGTGTGAGGTGTCCAGGGAGGAACAGAAAATCCTGGTGATGTGCTCTGGTGATGTGGTGACCAGAACCTGGGATCAGCAGAGGAGCACAGCTCCCTTTGCCGTGCACTTGGCTCTCTCAGCACTGGCATTGTTTGATTTTGGGCTGCTGGGGCAGGTGCAAATCTGCTTCCAGATCACACCCGGGTACATGGCAGGCAAATTTTCCCGAGAGGCTGCAATAACAAGAAACAGCTCTTGTCTCTCAATGCTCCATAGAACCGGGGGCTCTTCTGCAGCACCTGACGGGGCCTTTCCCCCTCTGCTGCACCTTTGTGTCTGCCTGGACAGTCATTTAGCAAATGCCATTTGTGGCAAAGCTGATTCTTAAAAGACAAAGGCGTGAAAAAAAGGCAGCTGAAATGAGTTTTGGTTTTTGAGTGAGATCAGAGCCTTGGTTGGGTGCGGGGGCAGTGCAAGAGTGGAGTGCAGGTGTGAGAGGCTGTTGCTTCATCATCCAGAGAGAAAGGATGCACAGGCTAAACAAAAAAATGCAGAAGGCAAATGAAAAGTTGCTGAAGTTATATGAAAAGATGCATAAGTTATACAAAAACATACACAAGCTAAACCGAAAGATGCAGATCCTAAATAAAAAGATGCACAAGGTAAATTAAAAGATGCCCAAGTTGTATAAAAATATGCCCAGGGTGAATAAAAAGGTGACCCAGGCAGGCAACCTGAAGCCTAAAGGACCTGGTACCCTGGCAAGGTCATTCACCTGCTCTTCTGGGCATGAATTAGTGTGTTTTAGAAAAGTGCTCATTATCTCACTAGGTCAAGGACATTTATTAGTGCAGAAGCTGAGAAAGGCGTCATGAAGCCCAGGTTTCCTCCCTCTGGCTGTATTTCAGTGGAGTGAGGCAGGGTAGGATGAATTTCTGGAATACTGGGAAATTCAGGAATATTCTTTGCACATAAACAGCAGGAGCTTCAATTGCTACTTTAGTGAAGGAAATGAGGACAGCCTGGAAATTGTGGCTTTTTATGGACAATAATATTGCAGATTCAATGAAACTTCTGCCCACCACCTCCCCCATCCCCAAAGGCACAGAGGGCAGCCCTGGGATGAGGCTGGAATGCATTCCCTGTTTGCCAGAAGAGCCTGAGGAACGTGAGGAACTGGTGGGAGCCATCAGGCAGGTGACAGCAGCCACCAAGGCCTCTGCAGCCACTGCTCCACCCCGAACACCCGGTGTGATGGGAGTGCACGAGCCAGAGCCGATGGGATCTGGACACCACATGGCCAGGGAGGCTCTGGGAAATCAGGGAACATGGAAGAGAAGATGGAACAGGGACAGCGTGGGGCCAATCGGCTGCTGCAGAAGGATGGAAAGAGGGATGCTGGGTGACATGGCACTGCTGCTGCCAGCTCTTGTGTCATTTGGTTTTCATCTGGAAAGCCTGAATTATGCTCTAATTGCATAAGAATATCACATTTTATTTAATAGAACTGAATTTCTTAGGATTGCACGGAAATGCTTACAATGATATCCTGAAAAGTTTGAAAAACCATTTATACATACAATCCCATGTTCGATTAAAATTATATTCAATTAAAGCATGGAACTGGAAAGCAAAGCCCCCCATGGCTTGCTGTGTGTATCCTACTAAAGATCATCAGCACCTGACATGAATAAGTGTAAAAACCAACAGCAGGATGGCTTTAAGGGTTTAATTTTAGTCTGTGAGTGATGAAATGGCAAAGGAGGGTCAGGTAGAACCTGAGGAGTCAGGGATGGACAAAGATGACTTTTAGAAGGAGATCTGAGTAGGCCCCAAACACGCTGGGGTGCCTGGAGCCCCACTAATCTGTAGGACGGAGGAAGGAGCCTTAGGGCAGAGCTCCGGGCCAGCGCTAGCCCTGCCTCACCCGCCTGCTCCGGCAGCTCTCTGACAGGTACGAGCTCATCAAAAATTTCAAAATTCTTCAAAATGAAACCTGGCAAAGCCCGAGCAAAAGCTTTTTTGGGGAGGAGAAGTCAGACGCGTTCTGCCCCTCCGGGCACCCGGCCGCTCTCTATTCTTCCCTGGCTCCCACAGACGATAAAAGGAGCAGGGGTCCGCGTTTATTAATTAGGGATGACAATAGGACACCTGGACCAGCACCTGTCAGAATAGGATGCAAATGAGCCCAGGGAGCTGCTCGTGCTCGCCGCAGCCCTAATGAGTCACTAATAGCACAGATAATGCCTCGCACTGCATTCACGGGGCATTGGCTCAATTGCAGTAATTAATGCGCCCATCCCGCGCTGCAGCTCCCATTCACAGGCACTTCCTGATGCTTTGCTCTCGCTGTTTGTTTTTTAAACACACAAACCCGGGACTTATTATGTTTGCAAACAATGGCCTCGTGGAGATGCTCTGATTTACTGCGGAGATAGAGGGGGATGATGTTTGAAAGCCTAAATTAAAGCAGGATTTCCTTGTGTTTTCTCAAAGGAAAGGTTAACATTTGCTAATAACTGTCATAGGCTGCAAACGGTCTCAGTGTCATATGATGGATTTTTCTGATTGCTTTTAATCAAGGTTTTCAGATATCATGGGGTGTAAACAGAGAAATGAGCTGAGCGCTCATGAGTTGAACAAACCTCAGATGTGACTCAGATAAGGAAAAACTGTTCTGACAATGAAGTAATAGCAGGTTCTTTGCTGCTCGAGTTCCACTTTTTATCGTTACTATTTTAGCGTTCCCCATTCCATATCTGTGGCTGAGATAAACTGCTCGGCAGGGATGGACATGTGCTTGCAAAGGCTGAGTGGGAGGGTGGAGGGCTCTTTACCACACAGATATTAAGTTGCTGCACTATCTAATTCACCTCCCATATTTGGGGGGTTTTTGCCTCTTCAGGGAAATTTAGATTATGGGAAGGAATTAGAAAACATCTATTTACATGTTCAAATCAGAGAGAGATAGCAAAGGTGAGGTTGGGGATATGGAGATGGTCTGTCCATGAAAATTATTACCTCTTGCTGGATGCCTTCCCTCGAAAATGGGATAAATGGGAAGGTATTTCAATATCCCATTTGAAAATAAAGGACACAGAAATGATTCCTCAAAGAGAATTTCAGGGAAGGAGGAGTTTTTGCTGGAGAGCTGAGCTCAGATAAAAGGCATTTTGTGCCATCAGTCTCTGTTAATAGGACCCCAAATGTGAGAAAAACTTCTGTGCAGTTGCAGCAGGGCCTGCATTTCTCAGTGAATCAGGGCACTGATGTGTGAGAGGTTGTTTTTCTCTCCTGCCGTCTCAGGGGGCATTTACAGACCTGCACAAACCAAGTTTTGGGCCAACCCCGATGGTCCCCAGGGCTCCTGTTGGCCCTGGAAAGGCGGGTGCTGGGGATTCCTGGTGTTCAGCAAAGCTGGAAAAGGCAAAGGAAAGCCAAGAGGGGTGAGGGAGTCTGGCAGGAGCAAACAGGGTGAAGTGCATGCAAACCTCCAGCTGACACAAGCTGTGTCCTCTCCCACAAAAAGCTTCATCATAATCTGTGCAGAACATCACTTCAGGATAAACACAATCCTGCTATAAATACCCCTGGCCATTTCCTGTTGTTCTTTCTGCAGCTTGCACAGGGTTTATGTCTGGCTGAGGGTGTGACTGAATCCACACAGACTCACACACGTCCCCTGCTCTGTGCTCCAGTGAAATGCCCTTTTCTGCCTAAAATCAGGCACTCTGGGGTTTGTGCCACTGAGCTGAACATTCATCTTTAATGAACAGGAATATCCTCTATGGAAGAAATTCAGGGCAGCCAAATGGTAAATTCTCCTGCTATTGAGATGAGTTGACTTGAATGTCTATATACACTTAATTACACTCAAATTAATTGCATTTCATTACTTAATTACACTTTAATATACAATTCCCATCTCTGGAAGTGTCCCAAGCCAGGCTGGATGAGGTGTGGAGTAACCTGGTATAGTGGAAGATATCCCTGCCCATGGGGTGGAACAGGATGATTTTTAAGGTCTCCCAACTCAAAGTATCCAGGGATCCTATGTCACAGTTTATACATTCATCCACATTTCCCTCCCAGGCTATTTCAATTTATACCTATTCTTAATTTCGACTGTCAAAGGAAATTAAGCACATTAAAACCGGAATTGAGAGAAGCAGAAATGCAAACTCCTTCTGCCTTGTTTTATACCTGATATTTGCTGAATTTTAAGTGGATTTGTTATTTCAGTGAAAATGGAAACAAAAGTCACACTCCCACCTGCTTGTTAATCACAGAAATACCTCAAGGAGAAAGGAAACAAACTGAGGGGAGGGCCCTGGATCCTCATGTATGAATTAAGTCTTTAGAGAACCGGTCTGAAAGTTCCTGCAACTACAGAATTTTTAACTTAGCAATTTCATTCAAACCACTGATCATTGTCAATGTCCTTTTTGCTAAATAGAATAAATGGAAAACCTGGGTTATAAATACTTGGCTTAGGCTTTCTACCCAAATAGAGCTAAAAACTTAGGGTCGTACATTAAAGATAACTTGGGGATATCCAGAGAAGATACTGAGCTTTGAGTCTTTAGAAGTTCCTTCCCAAAGTGAAAAACAAACCCAGATTGACACTGCCAGACTTACTAAGCTTGGATCTGTCTTTGTGGTTGGTTCTAATCAGAGAGTCAATCCCGTCTTTATGAAACTACAGAGGTTGTAAATTGTTCCTTCAGTTTATATGAGAAAATGGGAAGGGAATCTTTCAGGAGATCATAGACAGACCGAAATTTCCCCACTGGGGAAGGAACCAACTGATCCCTTTGCTCGTGTCCACGAAAACAGACAGAAATGCTCAGAAGCAGAATATTCTTTTAAAAGATCATTGTAAACCAATTTCCCTGTGCCTGCAAACCAGAGTGGGTGTGTGCAATGGAGCTTTTTGGTGTGAGAGGCAAGGAAGGAAATGGGAATTGCAGGCAAGGCTGGGCAGAAAAGGCCTAATGAATGAAACAGAGTCAGAATGTTCTGTCCCTGCTCTGGCTGATTGAGACTTCACTTCCATGCTATTTTATATGAGCTGAGTGCAGGCAGAGAGTAGGATTTGAGAGGATTTAAATGAAGGATATAATGGATTTGCTTTCCTGATTCAGATTTTCCCCTTTGAAGATGCCCCTGAAGAAAAGCCATTGTTTACACATCCCACTGTGGCTCAGCACCTGAGGCAGTGCCCTGAGAGCCCAAACTCTTTGTGCTCTCAGCCCAATTTTGCTGCAGTCTGTGCTGTGTGATCCCCAGTGAGCGATGCCTTTGGGCCTCCTGTGACTGTGTGTTTCAGAAAAGTTGTTCTGAGATGAGAAAAGCAGCATGAAATCTGCCCCTAAAGGTGACCTTTTGCGTGTGAGAGAGAGCCAGGCGATATTTTGACATGTTTAACTACCCCCACCAACATTTTTCCCTGATGACACTGAATAAATTGTTTCCCTGGTTAACCCTGAGGTCCCCTGGCATTCCCAAACATGTTCTGTCTGGGGTGACATGGAGGAGACAGTGAAACATCTGTAATTATATCAGTGTAGGATATGTAAAATGATCTGGCCATGACCTCCACAGCCTCTGCTCCCCCAAATCTACATTTATCTGTGTAATTAAAATGTGACTAATAGAGGCTTTTCCCCCACCAGCTTCTTCTGGGAGCTGATTCCTGTTTCCAACCTCTTCCTCCCCACATCCCTAGAAGTGTCCAAGGCCAGGTTGGACAGGGCTTGGAGCAACCTGGGATAGTGGAAGATGTCCCTGCCATGGCAGGGGGTAGGACTGAATGGATTTTAAGGACCTTCCCCCCGAAACCCCTCTTTGACTCTGTGATTCTAATTTTGAAATGCTTTACCCATTTTCCCTCTTCCCCCTATTTTGTAATAGCTCCATCAAGTGTTTTGTCAGCAAGTGCCCAAACAGGCTCCAGGTCCTTTCAAAGCTTTGTTCTGTGTGAGAGGCTGATTTTTTTACTGACAACCCTATAAACATTATCTGAAGCAATGTTTGGGATCTCTTTGTTGTCCCTGTGGAAGAGAAATTCCACCATCACCTCAGAGCCTCAGGAGGAAGCAGGGCAGCTCCCAGGGAGGCACTGCTGACTTGCTGAAATCTCACTCCTAGAGGATGCTGATGAGGAAGGTGACTGTCACACCTGCCATGAGGCACTGTTGCTTCTTTCCTTGGATGTTCCTGTGTGACCTTCCCAACCAGGGGAGAGCCTGTGTCTTCAAAGGGGCCCCACTGAGCTCCCCGAGTGCTGAGGGCTGGGAGGAAAATCAGACCCCCAGAAAACTAAACTCAGGTTTGCAAGACCTGCTCAGGCCAGTCTGTGTCAGCTATCCCAGGAAGATCCACTCTTCCTTTGGTCTATCCGAGACCTCCATTGTCCTGCCAGGATCAAGATCAAGAATCTGATGTAGTTTGAGTCACCATGATATCAAAAAGCCAAATGTTATTGATATTGAGGTACCTGTGCAGTCAAATGGCATCAGCCAGAGCCAAAAACAAAATAGATTTTCTTAAATTATTTCTAAGCATCCAATTGCTTCTTTCAGTGTTTGTACAGAGTATTAAAAATGGAATTAAAAGTCTACAGACTGCAACTGCTTAGATATTGGAAGTTTTCCAGGACAGATCATGTGTGAGTCGGATTCATTCGTGCATTCACACAAGGCACACGAATACAGAAAAAGTTGCCGGGAAGGTTGGATCACACACACAATCACCCCAAAGGCGAAACTCCCAGTGGCTGTGCTGGCATGGGGAGCCTTAATTTGGCCCTGTCCCCAAAGGCTGTGACAGAGTTCACTGTGTTTGCACCAGGGACATGTACAGGAGATTCCTGTGAGATACAGTTTGACCTTTTCCTATGTGGTGTCTTTTCCTCAGAAAGATGCAGATGTATCCAAGCCCTACTATTCCCTGGAAAGGCTGAGTTCTGACAGGCTGCCCTACTTGGTGCCCTCTCAGGCTTTTCAGGTTTTCCTTTGAAACTCCACTTTAGTTGGAAACTGGTTGCACTATTTTAAGGAAACTGAAAAGGTTAAAACTGCAATGAAAAACTCATAATATCAAAAATATATTTTGGTTAATTTAAGGTGGAATTCTCTGGATAATTGTATTAACTTTCTGTCCAACATTAGGATATAAACTTTTCCCCTAACCTCCACAATTTTCTCAGGATACAACAAGGATCTCTCACCACATCCTAGGCTTTTCCATCTCTTGCCCCATGGCCTTGTTACCCTTTTTACCCCTCATTTTACACAGAAAACTTTGTTTAGAGCTGAACAAACAACTTTGCTGCCAAGATGGTAAATGAGCCCCCATCTCCCAAATGTCACTGAAACCACAGGACCATCTTGTGGGCACTTCCTGGCCATTTCCTGCTTGCTTGAAAGCTGAGGAAATGAGGTATGCTGAGGTGTGAACTTTATTTGTTTGTATGGGGAGAGCACTAGGAGACAGAGATACAGCCCATGACCAAGGTGCCGGGCTCAGAAAAGAGAAAAAAAACCCCAAGACCCCATTGCCAAGGCATTTCCAAATTAATATTAAACAATGCACCTGGATAAACCTGCAGGGACTGCCTGACACTCTCATTCAGGACTAAACATGGCCTTGGTTTAGGACTGCACCAAGGTGAGCCTCAATTGATTTTCTTTGGTTTTAAGCTCTCGGTTTCACTTAAACCAGGAATGGGTCTTTGAGGGGTGGTTGGTTTGGTTTGGTTTGGTTTGGTTTGGTTTGGTTTGGTTTGGTTTGGTTCGGTTCAGTTCGGTTCGGTGTGGTTTGGTTTGGTTTGGTTTGGTTTGGTGTGGTTTGGTTTGGCTTGGTTCTGTTTGGTTTGGTGTGGTTTGGTTTGGTTCAGTTCTGTTCGGTGTGGTTTGGTTTGGTTCAGTTCGGTTCGGTTTGGTGTGGTTTGGTGTGGTTTGGTTTGGTTTGGTTCGGTTCAGTTCGGTTCGGTGTGGTTTGGTTTGGTTTGGTTTGGTGTGGTTTGGTTTGGCTTGGTTCTGTTTGGTTTGGTGTGGTTTGGTTTGGTGTGGTTTGGTTTGGTTCGGTTCGGTGTGGTTTGGTTTGGTTTGGTTTGGTGTGGTTTGGTTTGGTGTGGTTTGGTGTGGTTTGGTTTGGTTCAGTTCAGTTCGGTTTGGTGTGGTTTGGTTTGGTTCGGTTCGGTGTGGTTTGGTGTGGTTTGGTTTGGTTCAGTTCAGTTCGGTTTGGTGTGGTTTGGTTTGGTTCGGTTCGGTTCGGTGTGGTTTGGTGTGTGGTTTGGTGTGGTGTGGTTTGGTGTGGTTTGGTTTGGTTCAGTTCAGTTCGGTTTGGTGTGGTTTGGTTTGGTTTGGTTTGGTTTGGTTTGGTTTGGTGTGGTTTGGTTTGGTTCGGTTTGCCCTGCAGTGCTCCCGTTCTGCCAGGACAAGAGCAGGACTGTCCCTGGCTGTGACAGTGTGAAATGCCAACCAGGGACTGACACAGCTCAGGGCACTGAGGTGTCCCTTGGGTTCCTTGGGCTGGGACAGCTCCTTCTTCTCCATGCCTGGAAAAAAACGAGTTGGTACCAACTTTTTTAATCCTCTCAGGAGTTTTCACAGCCAGCAGATTCTCCCCTGAGCCCTGCAGGCAGAGCTGGGTCTCTGCAGGGTGACTGCTGCTCACCGCAGGCAGGACTGGGAGGCAGGCTGGGTTATTAGCAGGGAAAGCTGATTGATTTACGAGAGCAGAAGTCTCTTGCTTGCTTCAGCACAGGTTATTCTCCAAATGCAAACTTTCTTTCACTTCACACACACAAAGTGGCCGAGTGCTGTGTTATGAATGGGCCCCTTTGTTACCCTAGGCCCGACACGACAGACTGTTTAGTTCACGTCTGTGCTTTAGCAAAGGAGGACAGGGTCTGCAAGACAGATGTGCCCTTTAATTGCAGGGAAATATTAGAAGATCGTTAAGCCATTTCTGACAGGGCTTTCCTCTAGCTCAGGGAGTGGGGAGTTGTTTTGGGAAAGCCAAGGAGCAGCCCTGTCTTGCCAGCCCCACAAACAGGACCTTGTCCTGCTCCCTCACCCCAACACTAAACAAAACCAAAGGAGGTTCAGTCAGAAGTCCCACTTTGCTGCCAAAGCTGCAGAGCTATAGCTCACAGAGGACTCTCCTTACATTGCATCTGATAAAAGGCTTTTCAACACAGCTCAGGGGACTTGCCCTGCTGGAGATAAGAGCAGAGCTATCAGCTCTGCTGAGAACATGGAGATGTGCCGAGGGTTCTGCTTCTTATTTGTGCTGCTGAGCATGGTCTGAGTGTAAGAAACTCTCCAGCAAAAGGAAAATGTGCTGCAGTCAGCTCAGAAAACACCCCAAAGTGCAGGGAGGAAAGGCAGATCCTCTGCTCTATAGGAGAGAACTTTGGGGGGTGGTCTGCGATCTAGTCTGGTTTAGTTACACTGACACAATGACTTGGAGCAGTGTTTGGGTGCTTTGTGTTGGTTTCCATGATGCAAAATTACTGGAAGAGCCTCATCTGTGTCTGCAGGGCACCCCTGAGATGATGGCTTTGTCTTTGGAGATCATTGCTGTGACAGAACTTGACAGTTTCCTACTTCAGTCATCAACTCAGAGCTAATGATTTTCATTTAAAATATAGCAAAATAAACCAGAACAAACTCATCACACTGATTGTACACATGGGGACCTGCTGAAGAATAACATGAATCCTATAGAGGTCTGAGCAAAGGTCCTGGGGATGATGACAGAAACCTGCAGAATCAGCCCTAAAGTGGCCCTTGGGTACACATTTTTAGCCTCATGTCCAGTCCAGAAGGAGGATGCAGAGATGAGTGACCTGGACAAAGCCACAGCACTGAGTGGGCTCCAGGCTGGGATTTGCTTCCTGGCAGCCCTGGCTCCAGACCTTCCCAAACTCAGGAGCTTCTGCTGAAGCTCTTGCTTGCCTTCCCCTCCCTGCAGCAGAATATCCAAAATCCATGCCAGGGGCTCATCCATGGACCCTGCTGCACCAGACATTGGATCTCCCAGGAGTAGAAAACTATCTCTGGGAACAGACTTAGGCCATTCTATGATTCTGGGACTTCTCAAGGTGGCAAGGGACCTCATTTATCTGAGCTAGGCCCAAAGTCCTTCTCAGTACCACACTGATAAAGCCAACAGCCTTTCTGTTAATGATCACTGATAAGAGATTTTGGTGAGGGTTTTTTGCTCAGTCTCAGAGGAAAGTCAGTTTTGCTTTGTCTTTCAATCCTACCCCTGGGATAACACTTGGATGTTCTGTGGCCTCCTTCTCCAAGGACAGGGGATGACTTTACAAAATCTGGGCTCTTTGGGAAGCAGCATCACACAGACAGGGAAACTGGGGCATGGGGACATTAATACAGCTGTGAAAGAGCCCTTTTTTCATTTTTACTCTCACATCTGCTGTTGGGTGAGCCAGTATTTGCTGCCTGGTTCTTGTAGATTCTTGCTGATTCAAGCCTGGTTCTTGTATGTGTAACACAACACCAGAGAAGGCCTTGGATGTGTTTATTTACTGGGAATGTTTGTCCTCAGCAAGTGTGTCACTACATTTATGCAGGGAGCTTTCCCTGCTGCAGCTCCCTGGAACTGTTGGTGGGGTGGTCTTTGCTCTGTGATGTTTGATATCAGGAGGAAGAACAACACCTTGCCAGCTCCTTTTTGTATGGAACTGTTAACTTTGGGTTCCAGCCCAGGTGCCAGGATGGGATTCAGCCTTGTTGTCCAAGAGGTAGGAGTGATGGCAATCCCTGAATCCTTCCAGGACCTTCCTCTTGCCCCAAAGTTAAAACATCAGTGTTCCTTTGTAAAGAAATCAAAAGCCCCTGGGAACTTCCACTGGTATAAACTGGGTTTTCCTGTTCAAATATCTCGATCAAGATTGACAAAGAAAATATCTCAGTGTAATCCTGCTGAGCTGTTTTCCTTGGAATGCCACAGGCAGGCTTGTTCACAAAATCTCTGCTTTTGCTATAGGCGTAGGCAGAAACAATCCTGTCACTGGAGCCACAGGGGCTGGGCTCGGTGCACAAGGAAAACACGGATCCGTGCCATCCCAGCAGGGTGGCAGCCCTCAGCTCCACTGCCAGGCTCAGGAGAACAGCTGGGGTGTGGGTCAGGAGCCACCAGAGGCTGGAGTGCTGCACAAGGGCACCTGGTTGTGCCCAGGAGCAGGGAAATGCAAACCTGGGCCAATCACGGTATTTAAACCTGATATTTAAGAGGGATTTAAGGCACTGTGGCTCCCAGAACCTGCAAATGGGAGTGTGATTTGTGTGGCTTCAGGCTCTTTGGGAATCTCTCCCTCAGGACCTGTCCATCCCAGTCAGAGCCATTTGTCTGGTATAGAGGCAGAGATCAGACTCTTGGTGTTGGATCAGGAGCATGCATGCACTCCTTGGGGAACAAATAAGTTCCTGTGAGTCCTGGATCACCTCCCCCCTTTCCTCTTATCTCTGGACTCTGTGTGATGCAGGTCCTGACCCAGCCCAAGTAACCTGTTCTGGCCTCAAACCCTGAGTTTGTGCTCTGGGGTGTCTTGGGCACCCAGACCCTGAGCTCAGATTTAACCCAAACCCGGCTCAGGGCACAAATACACTCAAGCCTTCACTCTGGAAAACCAAAGCCACATATGGTTTAGGATTCAGCTGCAGGACTGTGTTGGACTTATGTTTGGCAACCCCACAGAGTGTCCAACCCTCATTATGCTCTGTAGATGTCAGTGATGGATTATTCCTTACATTTCCGTTCAGCTGAGCCTTCCCGTGGCTGAGCATTCCCCCAAGAGGTGCTGAGGTGCTCTGGGCTCCTGTCCTAGCGAGCAGGGCAGGCTGTGCTCACTCCTGGAGATGCTGTGGGGATCCTTTCATGCTGTTGTTTTTCCTCAGTCTGGGCTAAGTCATCTTGGGCTGAAGGAGCTTGTTTTGTTCTCTGCGGATGGAAACAAAACAGCCCCCGATGGCCGCTTCCTGATGGGCTTCCTGCGATTGTGCAGGGAATGGTGTCAGGGAACAAAACAGGATATGCCGGCGGGGTTGTGAATGTAACAGGGACAATGGTATCAAAGTGGAATAAAAATAATGAATGGGCACTGCTGGAGCCTTGAGTAACAACCTGAAATATTTGTGTGTCCCGAAGCTGCCACCTCCCACCCCTTGAATTCCTGGGAGAACGCTCTTTTTACAGTTTCCAGTGCTTTGGCGGTAGGAACCCAAAGAGAAAAGATAAGGTTTTGTGGTTTGCACCTATTCCTTTGTGCTTTTAAGACTATACTTTTTGTCCTTTTCCAAAGCATCCTGAGAGCAGGCCCAGAGATGGGACAAACTTTTGCTCATGGCAAACCCACAGTGGTTTTGGGTTTCTCCATTTGTTTTTTTCCTTTCTAGGGCAAATAATTTATATTGAAAAGCTTCAATTTCTCTCTGCATGTTAGTACAATCTTCAGGATTGTCACAGTCTCAGTTTCTGACACAAGTAAAAATACCCCCAGAAGCTCTGCTTTGAGGGACAAGGTGAAACCACTGCAATGGCAGACACAGCTTGGAGTGAGCTCAGCTTTCCTGACACAAAGTGCTGGGTCAGACTGCAAAGTCCTGATGGAATATTTGCCACTGGGAAGAGCCTCTGGCAGCACATCAAGGCGAGGGGCCGGGCACTGGGTGCTCCAGGACAGATTTGAGGTCAGCACAGCATTTCTGCATTTGTGCTCTGGGATTCTTGGGGTTTGTCATCAAGCCAAACTCTGAAACCATCTTGCAGTTTCCCTCCCTGTTTCTTCAGCAGAGAAGACCATAAAAATGCTACAATAATATTTACTGAAGAGTGCATGTTCGCAGTTAGGCCCATGTGTCTTTGTTTACAAACACATCTGCTCAGAGCAAGGCAATTATTTTAAAAGCTTGAGGGGAAAAAGAAGTGAAATGAGAAGGAAGGTGAGCTAGAGCTGCGTGGATTTGAGTGCTCAGCTCTGGGAAGCAATCACCCAACAGTGTCAGTCTCAGTGAGAGGGGATACAGGAAAAGCTGTGGGCACAGAGAAGTGGAGATACAAGCACAGGAAAGTGACTGAGGGGAGTATTAATACCTGGCAAAGGCTGATTGATTTTCTGGGAACATGACATGGTTTGCAAAAGATCTTGTGATATCATACAGTCCTCAGCCTGACAGGGTCAGGCTGGTTAATCCATAGAGGTAAATCCTTCTGTGTTCTGTGTGACTTCAGGCTCCTGGGAAAATCTCCAGCTCAGGACTGTCCATCCCAGTCAGAGCCATTCTCTGGCTTTTATCAGATACTAGATTCCCAGTGATCCAGTGAAATTATCTGCCAAGATGAGAAATCTGGCCCAAGCCATGCCAAAGGTAAAGCTCCCAGCACTCAGGACAGGTTTCACACTCTATCCTCATCCTGAATTGTCTCAGAACTGGGCAAGGAACAGAAGCAAGGGAATTCTCTGGGAATGGCAGCCAGAAGCTGTGCTTGGTCTGAATGGACACACACCTCACCCCACTGTCAGTCCCAGCAGGGTGGGAAGCACTGAGCAAGGCAGGAGTGCTTGGGGGATTCCTGTCCACAGCCCAGGGATGGGATGAGCCAGCTGGGGACTGCCCTGGCTGCTCCCTGCTCCAGGCATGCTGCTCATGTTCCAAAGGAAGAGCTGCAGCACACTCCAAGATTTCAGGATGTATATGATGGGGATGGGATGGTCCTTCCAGCCTCAGCTTTCACCACATTTACTTTCCAGAGGTCAAGGGACCACAGAGATAACTTGGGCAGGTTCTTTTTAAATTCTACCTCCATTCCCAAGCCTGTGCTGAGACCTCACAGAGGCTTTTCCTGGGGGTTTCCCACAGTTCCAGGTCTGGTTAAAGTCTCCTTATCATAATGCTTAATGCAACAACTTGCTGGGAAGGAGAAACTGTCACCTGGTTATTCCCAGTTGGCTGGAAACAAACCAAAATAGGCCCTGAAACCATTAATGTAAAGTCTAGACTGAGGAAAAAAAAGTCAGTGGTTCTGATCCTATAAAAGTGTGCATGAAGTAAAGTGCTTTTCTGAGAAGTGGAGTACAGAAGAATGATTTTTTTTAAAATCCTTTTTGAGTCTGCTTTTGGGTATCTTGAGATGAAAATAACAGAGCATTGATTTTAGCAGCCTTCTTGATACAAAATATCATGGGAATAGCGAATATAAAAATAACCCCCAAAAGATAAAGATTTTTTTTTCTTCTGATAAGTTTTGCTAAATCATTTTGCCCCAATTTTAAGCTGTCTAATTTCAGTGTGGGTTTGGTGTTTTTCAGTGTTTTTGCTGTTTCTGCTGCTCTTACTTCTGCTTTGTTTCCCCCTGACACAAATTACCACATTGTGGTTTTCCATTTATTTGAATTGTGAAGGAATTATGGTGTATTCCAAGGCTACCAAGCTACCCTTGCATGGAGTAGCCTGGGTGGAAAGGGAAGGAAAGGGGAAGAAAGGGAAGAAAAGGAAGCTCGGGCCGAGTGGGTGGCTCTTTGTCCAGGTCACTGTCCTGCTCCGTGGCTCTGAGCAAGTCTCCAGGGCAGACTGGGGCAAAAACCTGCAGTGTAGGATGCCCTAAAATAATTAAATGAAACCCCTTTTCTATACCCACAGAAATCCTCAGATCTGTAGAGACTTGGACACAGTGTTAAAGATTTGCTGCCTTCTTAACCCTGAGTGCTGCAGAAGCAGGGAAAGGGCCTTGGAGCAATCTGGGATAGGGGAAGGTGTCCCTGCCCTTGGCAGGAGGTGGAATGGGACGAGCTTTAAGGTCCCCTCCAACCCAAACCATTCCATGATTCTGTGACAGCAGCCTCCATCTCATCCCATTCCTCCTGGGGCAGGGACAGCTCTGGGCAGGGATTCCAGCAGTTGGGATGTCCCAGACCCACCAGCAGCAGCTCAGTGGGGAAATGCTGTAAGCAGCACAATGTAGGACACTGGGCAGTGTTGCAAGTGGGTACAAGGGGGAAGAGCAATTCACCTTGGAAGTGACAGCTCTCATCCTGCTGGATTCCAAGGGGGATGATGGATCTCCAGCTACAGCCACGAAAAGCTTCTCAGCAGGACTTCAGTGGTTTGTGAAGGGCAGAGAATTGGAATGTGGCTGTAGGCAATCAAATGTTCCTGATTACAGTTTTCTAGGGGGAGTTCTGGGGAGTCCCTGCCCCAATCACGTCCTGTAAGGAAGGTGGAATAGCAGGAGTAAACCTCAGGAAAAGTGGTCTAGTAAAGCTGCAGAGGGAATTCTTAGTTTGATTAGGAGCAAGGGAAGAGTGGATATCTGAGAGTGTGTCCAAAGGATTCCTGTTTGTGTCCCAGAGGCAGCACTGGCTGGGGCTCTGTGCAGTGTGTGTGCACAGCACAGGGCAATAGAGGAGGAATAAGGCAGGGAGAGGAGAATTTTCCCTAAAGGTGGTGCCGAACACTGAGGGCAGGGATGAGAACACTGTCTTCCAATTCAGTGCCTGACCAATCCTAATGTGCTGCCCCACGATCAGCACAGAGCCTGCTCCTTTTTGAATTTCTTATTTGACTCATTTTATTGTAAGTCTGATGTTATCTCCGTGCTCGTATGAGATGTTGGCAGCAGAAATGCTGACTTGTAACACTGTAGTGCCAAAGTCATCTCTACTCCAGTGTTGCTCCTCAGTGCAAACCTGGGCTGTGTATGAGGCTGCTGGACCTTGGATTTTGGTGTTTTATGTCATTAGGTCTGGGCTCTTCAGGTCTGTGTTGGCAACATTCTCTTTACAAAAATATTTCAGGAGTGATTTTCTCACAGGAGCAGGAGTGGTGAAATTTTGGGGAGGGGGAAAAAGGAAGGAAAACAGCCACCCCTCAAGTGGTGGAATCACCTCTCCATGGCTGAACAATGGTTCAGGTACTTCAGCACTGCCTTCTATTCCAAGACAGCCTTTGAGGAGGAGGACCAAGCTTTAATCTTTAGCAATGTCTTTTAAAAGTAGTTATTGCCAGAAAAGTGAATGTAGAGAGCTAAAAGGTGATGTTCAGTGAAATCTCATTGCACACACATGGAAATAACCTCAGTTACTGGGGACACCTGGGGTGACAGCACTGACTGCTCACCTCACCAGCCCTTGTTCCTCTGACCTTTCTCCGTTCTCAAATGTCCTGTTCAATTCATTAACTGAGTGAAACCTTTGCTAAAATGTGTATGTCATCTCTCTTTGCAAGGAGATCAGGAAAACATGGTTGAAGCACTGGTGGTTTGTCAGCCCTCCCAGAATCTCAGACTGGCTGTTCCTGCCCTCAGGGCAAAACCAAACTGTACCTCCCACAATGTCCCACTCACACCTGGGACCTGGGTCAGGATGGCTCATCCAAAGAAAGGCAAACCTGATAATTCACTCTCTTACAACTGGAAACTGCTGTATAAATAAAGCCACACCACAGATCCCTGCCTGAGGGATGCAGGAGTGTGTGCTCCTTATTTGTGGCACCCACTGGAGAGGCTGGGGTGGGGCTGCCCAGGAGCTGGATGTGCTGCGAGCTGCCACACCACATTTATGCCAGGAATGTGATCAAAACCTGGAAAGACTGAGGCCAGCCTATTCCCAGAGGCACTATAAGGTAACATGTATGCCAGAGCAGCACACACAGCCCCTGTCTCAGCCTCCGGCTGGCCGGCCCAAGGCCACAGGCTGAGCAGCGGCGTGGGGGAACCTGGAGGGCTGTGCCCTGTCTGGGCAGGCTGTGTTGGCAACTGGGACACCTTGGAGTGTTTTCCCAGTCTCCGAACACTGAGTAGCTCTCGCTTCCAGGGGAGAGAGTCTCGGTGTTTCATGGAGCTGCTGCTCTTCGAAGCCCTCCTGAGCAGGCTGGCCTTTCAAAGGTGGGCCTGGCCAGCTCTGCCTGGGGAGCTGAGCCCCTCCGTGAGCCCACACAAGGCTGCACACATTCCCCACAGCCTGCAGCCGAGCCCTGGCCCCTTCCAGGAGAGCTAGCCTGAGTCCCAGGCAGCCCCGGCGTTATCCAGGGCGGCCCCAGCCAGCAAAGGCTGCCTGCTGCTTGCCCCGGGGTCTTTCCTGTGAGCTATGGAGGTGGGCACAGGGCTGAGCTGGTGGCAGCGGGGCTGGCTCGCTGCCACCCCACTTGCCTTGCGTGTCACCAGCACTGCTCGTGCTGGGCTCCTGGAGCTGAGCAGGTGTCACCAGCTTTATCTCTCCTCATCTGCCGGGTGGCTCGGCTCAGGGTTGAGCCTCTGTGCTGCCACCCACTCGGGTTTAGCTCAAACCGCTCCTGGCCCAGGAGCTGGCAGGAGCAGCTGGAGCATTTGGATTTCTTCTGCTTTCAGGACTGAAACTGTTCATGCAGCACACGGCAGAGCTCAGTCCCACTGCCCCAGTGAGGTTATTGCTGTCCCAGTTAACACCAGTTGCACGCAGGCAGGTCTGAGCAGCCACTTCATCTTTCAAGGAAGATCCTTATCTGGGGAAGTTCTCTGCCACTTACTCTGTGTCACAGAGCCGTGTGTACTTGCTTGTGTATGTAAAGTTGTACTTAGATCAGCCCCAGCCATTGATCTTGGTCTAGGGTTATTCTGTGGAGTGTCGTTAGGTTTGGGGGTTTTGGGACAGCCGGAGAGATCCCTGCTTTCCAATTTCTCTACCCCCAGAACCTTTATTCAGAAGAAAAATAGCTTTAGGCAGAAAAAGTAGCCTGGAATTAAGAGTGCCTCACTAAGCTTGAATTCAGAAGAACCCTCCAACCCCTGCATAAGTCCTGCTGAATTGTCAGTAAAAATCTTTTGAGCAAGATCTCACACTGATTTTGTGGGATACCTGTCATTATAGTTATTTTCCCAGACATTGTTTCCCTAAAAAAAAAAAAAAAATTAAAAAAAAAATTGTGTATGTTTTAGAGTATGATTTTAGGTTGGAAATCTCCAAACCCAAACATGAAGAATTTTTATCTGATGAATTTGCATTTCCCTTGTCTCTGCCCAGCTGAGACTGGGTCTAGAGGGCCCTAAGCCAGTCCAGCAACCCAGTGTGGCGTTCACCCACCACCTCAGGTAGGGGACCTGACACTTTTTGTACTGTGAGGAGCTAGAAAAAAAATGTGTCATTTGGGAACCCCTGCCTGAGGTGAATCCTGACCTTAGTGAATCAAAGGAGCAGCAAATCCTGATCTCTGACGGGAAGGCTTCCTCCCTTTTAAGACTGAACCATGTCTTGTTCTTGTACCTTCCTGCACAGGCAAAGTTTGCAGCCTGAAGAAAATGCCAGCCCTTTGAGGGGTTTCTGACACAATTCACACCAATCCTTCCCTTACTGGGAAGGGACACCTTCTACTCCCTCCCTTACTCTAAAGCTGAAAAAAGGAGGGGTATTTTTGGAAGGTTGTGAGTCCACCAAGGAAAAGCTGCAGGAAAGGTTGAGCTCCTTTCACCAGCCACCACTGGGCAGTGTGGGGCAAAACCCTCCTTCTTGCTCTTTAGTGGCTGTAAGCAGTGTGAGAGGTTGACCACAAATTGCAGCAGATGCTGGAACTTCAGCAGGATTTACGCTGATGTTTCAGGGTTCCTCTGAATTCAAGTTTAGTCAGGCCCACTCCAATTCTAGGCCACTTGGGCTTGTTTGGATTTGTTATGTGATCTGAGATCAGAGATAGAAAAGTGCTGATTTTTGTAGGCCCGACTCTCTCTAAATGGGTTAACTTCAGGCTGAGGGGGATTTTCATGTTTACCCAGCAGACTCTAAATTATTGATTTTCTTTTTTTTTATGGCAATATCACTGGTATATGATTTGTGCTTAGATTCTCATGTCATTCCAGAAGCTGCACTTCTCTAAGCTTTCAGAATTTCTGTTTCCCTCTCTGGTTATGGAAGAATTTGCAAAACAAACCTCCAAAACAGCTACTGGGGGAGGGAGCAGGGGCGATGGAGAGAGAGCAATAATTATTATTTTTAGAAGCTCCCTGTTCAGGCTGGGCACGGGAGGTTAGCACACACCAGGTTTCAGCTGTGTGCTCAATGACCCTCTGCAGCCCACACACCACTGCTGGGTGGCTTTTGAGTGCTAAGTGCCCAGAGTAGCTGAGTCTGTAGCTTTGTTTTGGAGCCTGCTTCATCAACTCACATTAAAGTGGGGGCTGCTTTCAGTGCAGGAGGTTCCTCCTTCGGTTTCTGCCCTGCCACTCATAAAGGCAGCTGTGTTGTGTGTGGTTAACTGAGCTCCCTCCAGAGCAGGCAGCCCTTGCCAGATGCACTTTGAATCAGGGAGGGTGGTGCCAAAGCCATCAGGAGCCCAGCACTCCTCGCTTGGAAAACCTGAGCACATCCACACAAGGAAACTGATAGTGAGAATTTTTTGTCAATATTTGGAGTTTTGGCAAGGGGGGGATTTAAAAAATTAAAAAAAAAAAAAAAAAGGATAACAATTTCCTGGTTTTAAGCATTTCTAGAAATGCACAGTTTGGTAACACACCAGCCCTTGACTTTCCACAAAATAAACAAAAACTGTAAAGTAATGCATTTTTTCCCCCACCACGAACACCCAAAACTGTGACCTGCTCTGGCTGCCTCTCGTTCAGCAGCAACCTCAAAACACAAACAGCACACAAACCCTCCGAAAGGAGACGTAGAGACCTTCCCATGCCACACCAGTTGGGTTTGGAGCAGCAGTGTGGCAGATGGGCAGGTCACTCGCTGGGACTGGGGCTAAAGCTGCTCACAGCGAGAATTTTGGGCTGACACTGCCCCGTGAGGTGACACAGCCCCAGCAGCTCCTCCACTGCTTGCAGAGCTTCAGTGAACCTGAAAGCTGCTCCCACCCAAAGCCAGCAGCCAGCCAAGCAGGGCAGGGCAGGGCAGGGCAGGGCAGAGCAGGGCAGGGCAGAGCAGGGCAGGGCAGGGCAGGGCAGGGCAGGGCAGGGCAGAGCAGGGCAGGGCAGAGCAGGGCAGAGCAGGGCAGGGCAGAGCAGGGCAGAGCAGGGCAGAGCACGGCAGGGCAGGGCAGGGCAGAGCAAAGCAGGGCAGGGCAGGGCAGGGCAGAGCAGGGCAGAGCAGAGCAGGGCAGGGCAGGGCAGAGCAGAGCAGGGCAGGGCAGGGCAGGGCAGAGCAGGGCAGAGCAGAGCAGGGCAGAGCAGGGCAGAGCACGGCAGGGCAGGGCAGGGCAGAGCAAAGCAGGGCAGGGCAGAGCAGGGCAGGGCAGAGCAGAGCAGGGCAGAGCAGAGCAGGGCAGAGCAGGGCAGGGCAGGGCAGGGCAGGGCAGGGCAGGGAAGGGCAGGGCAGAGCAGGGCAGGGCAGGGAAGGGCAGGGCAGAGCAGGGCAGGGCAGAGCAGGGCAGGGCAGGGAAGGGCAGGGCAGAGCAGGGCAGGGCAGAGCAGGGCAGGGCAGGGCAGGGCAGAGCAGATCAAGCCCTGGTTTGCATAGGGGCTCCTGGAGCCCGTGGCTCTGGTTCCCCGGCAGGTGACGGTGGCAGCCAGTGTGGGGCAGCTGTGGGGCCCTGCAGGTGTCCCCCAGCTTGGAGGGAGAACCAGAGGGCAGTTCCTGCTTTAGCCATGGCTCTGAGGGCTGGTTCTGTCTCTCCCCAGGAGGCTCTGTCGGTGGTGAGCGACGACCAGTCCCTGTTCGACCCCACGTACAGCGCGGCCGCGCAGCTCCCCAAGGACATGACGGCCTCCGGCAGCCCCGACTTTGGGCAGCCCCACAAGATCAACCCCCTGCCCCCCCAGCAGGAGTGGATCAACCAGCCTGTGAGGGTCAGTGTCAAACGGGAGTATGACCACATGAATGGATCCAGGTAAGGAAAAAGCCTTTCCACACTTCCAGAGTCTTAATCGTGGAATCACAGAATTTCCAGGTTGGGAGGGACCCACAGTGATCATTGAACCCAACTCCTGAATCCAAACCCCAAGTCCAAACAAAGGCAAAGCACACACTGTCCATTTGTGTTCTTGTCCTGCACATCAACAAACCTCTCTGTGCAGGACTATGTCCCACTCTCCTGCAATTCCTTCTTTTGTGACTAATTTTTAACAGCCTGAGCATCCTTCCCTTGCAGTTCTGCAGGACCCTCGCAGTCTCCATGAACACTCCACAGACTGGGCAGGAGGCTGTCAGGGCAGAGCTCATGCTGCAAATGCTTCTGTAAAACCCACTTTTCACCAATGAGTTCAGCACCCCATGGATGTGCTGTGGTTCCAGGTGCTCACAGGGGGGAACATGCAGCAATAATCAGAGTTTCTGCCAGTGAGGTACTGAAAGCTGTACTGCTGGACTGCAAGGGCTACACTGAAAGACACTTTTTATTTGTGCTCTACCAGGGCATAATACCTTTGGAAATGGAAAGCTTTTTGATGAAGAAGGGAGAAGGAAAAGACTGAGGTGCTTTATGGGAGTCTGTGAGGTAGAACAAAATCAAAAGCCTGTGCCAACCCCTTGCGAGTGGACAGGTGACACAGGGAATTCAGGAGTAATTGGAGAAGAGGTGTGAACCCCCAGAGGGTCACTGGGGGTGGTGTAACCTGCCCAGCTCACAGCCAAAGGATAACCCAGCTCCTGTCATTTGTACTTAGAGGTGAATCTTTTCCCTGGTCAGTGGGAAATTGAATGGCTTGAAAATGTTTTGGTATAGCAGCTCAGGTAGCCCTTTTTAGAAACATTACTACAGCCTGGAAACAAATTTCACCTTCTTGAACATAATTTTCAAGTGAAAAAATCTGTTTTTTTCAATTTTAAATGTAGATATATTATAGATACACTTTTGGTTTTTAGCAAAAGCTTTTAGAGTTCACATTATTTTCAAATGTGACTTGAATTTCAAAGTAATCTCTAGCATTTCTTGTGTTTCACAGTGAAACTCTCCAGGGTTTTTCTACTTTAGGGTGAGTTTATCAGCAGATTTTCCTGGTTTCTGAGTACACAGCAGAGCACAGAGTTGGAAACAGAAAGCAACCTTACACTTTCAGGCCTCTACAGAGAGATGATACTGTTAAAGACATCAAACAGCAGTCTGCTGTTTTTTCCTCATGAGTGTACAGTAGATGCTGATTTTACTCTCAGATAAAGGCCTTTGTGGCAGTTGCTCTCTCGTGGGGATCATTTGCAGGCTGAACTCGATCTCACCCTGATTTTACCTCAGTAGCATTTCTTGACTTCATGAAAACCATGTGGGTATTTGCACTGTGTTCCCAATCTCGGAATTGGGGTGAAACATGGGAAAATGAGTTATTTCCTGAAAAAGCATAACACAGAGAGAAGGATGGATCTTGAAAGTACCTGGGGTTTTGATAATTATGGGGATTACCTTTGGCTACCAAGAATGGTTTTCTTAGGAAAAGGAGGAAGGAGCCTTTGTCAGGCTGCCCAAATCAAGGATGAGGCTTGGACCAACCTGAGATAGTGGAGGTGTCCCTACCCATGGCAGGGGATGGGATGGGATGGGATGGGATGGGATGGGATGGGATGGGATGGGATGGGATGGGATGGGATGGGATGGGATGGGAGAGTTGAGATGAGTTTTAAGGTCCCTCCCAACCCAAACCATTTTGGAATTCTGTGATTGCTGCAGTTGCTCACACCCACAGTAATAGACCCACAAATACAGAGGGGTTCCTCCTTTTGCCTTCCTCTGTCTCAGGGAAATCTGGCAGGGAAAAGGAGCCCTCCACATCCTCTGAGCTGCCATAAATCCCATGTGTCTGTGCTCTGCACATCCTGTATGCACAGGCTCTGTATCATTCTGAGTGTGTCCATGCTTGTAGACCCACATTGTCTGAGTATACCATGTGCTCTGGAATGAAACGTCCTGGGCTCTCCTTCCATGTCCTTCCTGTGTGCATATTTCCTCCTCTGCTCAGAAAAAGGGAAATAGCTCTGCCTGGACAAACTGATTCATGAACAACTGTAGGAGCCCTGGGAGCCATGGAAAAGGCCCTTGGAGTGTGCTGGTTCTGGGCAAACAAGAAATTCTTTTTTACAGACTTGCACAAGACTCTGAGGTTCTTGGACACAAAATGTGCCCCTAAAGAGAGGTACCCCCTGTCAGGAGAGATAAAAAGGCTGTTGTGTATGTCAGGGCCTTGCACTGCCAGAGCTCCCACCCTGCCTCTGGACAACTCCTTAGCGTGTGAGCTCCAGAGCACCCAGGACAGGAAAACATTCCCCTGACACCTCCATCCTCTCCTTCCCTTCCCTGCACATACATCCCAGTCCCTGGGGATGGACTGGGCCACTCCAGCCACTCATTTGCCTGCCCATCAGCTGCCTGGACAACCCCACACATGTGTGGGCACCCAATCCCAACCCCAACCCAAATCTCAACCCCAATGCCAATCCCAAACCTCAACCCCAATGCCAATCCCAAACCCAGTGCCAATCCCAGTGTAAATCGCTACACCAATACCAATCCCAATGCCAATCCCATTCCCAAAGACAATCCCAGTGCCAATCCCAGTGTCAACACCAATGCTAACACCAATCCACTTGGCTCAATGCCAGTGCCAGTCCCAATAGCAGCCCCAACCCCAACATCAATGCCAATCCCCATGCTAATCCCAGTGTCAATGCCAGTGCTAACACCAGTGCCAATGCCAACACCAGTGCCAATCCCAGTCCTAGTTCCAATGCCAATCCCAATCCAAATCCCAGTTCCAATCCCAATGCCAATCCCTGTGCCAACATCAATGCTAATGCCAATCCCAACCCCAACCCTGATGCCAATCCAATCCCAGCCCCAGTCCCAACCCCAATGCCAGTGCCAGTGCCAATGCCAATCCCAGTGCCAACACCAATGCCAAATGCCAATCCTAACCCAAATGCCTATGACAATGCCGATCCCAATGCTTATGCCAATGCCAACCCCAATGCCAATCCCAGTGCCAGTGCTGATCCCAGTGTCAATGCCAATTGCAGTGTCAATCCTAATGTCAATGCCAAACCCAATGCTAATCTCAACCCAAACCCCAATGCCAATCCCAGTGTCAATGTCAATGCAAGTCCTAACCCCAAACCCACTTAACTCCAGCTGCAGGCTGAACAACACTCAGTGCCCCCCTGCCTGCATTTCTCTCTCTTCTTCAAGTGCCCTCTCCCTGTCCTGCAGCTGCCTCCTCTGCAGGATCAGCCTTCGTTGTGCTATCACCTGGGCTAGGGGCTGAGGGGGTCTGTGTGCTCTGCCAGGGACACAGCTCCATCAGGGACACAGTTCCATCAAGGACACAGCTCCATCAGGGACACAGCTCCACCAGTGTCAGAGCTACAGCAGGGACACAGCTCCATCAAGGACACAGCTCCATCAGGGACACAGCTCCACCAGTGTCAGAGCTACAGCAGGGACACAGCTCCATCAAGGACACAGCTCCATCAGGGACACAGCTCCACCAGTGTCAGAGCTACAGCAGGGACACAGCTCCATCAAGGACACAGCTCCATCAGGGACACAGCTCCACCAGTGTCAGAGCTACAGCAGGGACACAGCTCCATCAGTGTCACAGCTCCAGCAGGGTCACAGATCCAGCAGGGACCCAGCTCCAGCAGGGACACAGCTCCATCAGGGTCACAGCTCCATCAGGGGCACAAATCCATCAGGGACACAGCTCCATCAGGGACACAGCTCCAGCAGGGTCACAGCTCCATCAGTGTCACAGCTCCAGCAGGGTCACAGCTCCATCAGGGTCAGAGCTACAGCAGGGACACAGCTCCAGCAGGGTCACAGATCCAGCAGGGACACAGCTCCAGCAAGGACACAGCTCCATCAGGGACACAGCTCCAGCAGGGACACAGCTGCAGCAGGGACACAGCTGCAGCAGGGTCACAGCTCCAGCAGGGACACAGCTCCAGCAGGGTCACAGCTCCATCAGTGTCACAGCTCCAGCAGGGACACAGCTCCAGCAGGGTCACAGCTCCATCAGTGTCACAGCTCCAGCAGGGACACAGCTCCAGCAGGGTCACAGCTCCATCAGTGTCACAGCTCCAGCAGGGTCACAGATCCAGCAGGGACACAGCTGCAGCAGGGACACAGCTCCAGCAGGGACACAGCTCCAGCAGGGTCACAGCTCCATCAGTGTCACAGCTCCAGCAGGGACACAGCTCCAGCAGGGACACAGCTCCAGCAGTGTCACAGCTCCAGCAGGGACACAGCTCCATCAGGGACACAGCTCCATCAGGGACACAGCTCCAGCAGGGTCACAGCTCCATCAGGGACACAGCCCTAGGGACCTGGCAGTGCTGGAGCTGGGGACAGCAGGAACTGTGCCCGGCTTTGCGGTTCCTCTCAGGGACCAGAAGCAGGGCTGAGGGTGTGAGCTGGTTTGGTCCTCAGCAGGGTGTCAGCAAAAGAGTCTTTGAAGGACCTCTCCAAATGCTAAACAACATGGAAAGCCCACCCCATGTCAGGATCCCCTGGCTTACCCTCAGACTGGAAATAATTTTCCAGATGCATCTTAACTGTCTGTAGGGGATGCTCAGGCAGGGATCAATGTTTTAGGGGAGAAGATGGGGATTCTGCATTATTGCAAGTTTCAGATGCAGAAATTTCATTAACCCTTCTTTTATCAGACCCTGAGGCAGGTTATGGCCTCAAAATCTGCCCTTGTCCTCAGACAGCACCTTGCTCAGACCAAAACCCATTTAAAATTATATTTTAAAACAAAAAAAAAAAAAGAAAAAAAGGAAAAAAAGAAAAAAAGAAAAATCAAGAAAAAATCTTTCACATTTGAAATTTTACTGAATGAAGGAGAAGGATTATTTAGAGAAATGTTGGGTAAAATTTAATCCAATTTACAACCAATGTTAATAAGAGTTTTCCTTATATTTTACATGAATTCCAGATGAACAAAGCAGAGTTCCAGATCTTGATTGTATTTACTGAGCTTCCCCAGATCTGCATTTGCAGCTAAACTCAGTGAATGATTTTTTAAAAAATACTACAAAATGTGTCTGATCTTCAAATATCAAAGAAATTTCTCCTGTGCTGGTGGACGTGGGACAAACTTTCCTGGGCAATCCGAGCTGTGGAACAGATTTCGTCCAGCTGAAATAATGAAGTTGGTGCTTTGGAAATGCTTTGGAGCCGTTCTGCAGAGACATCCCAGAGAAGCTGTGGCTGCCCCATCCCTGGAAGTGTCCCAGGCCAGGTTGGACCCGGCTTGGAGCACCCTGGGATAGTGGGAGGTGTCCCTGCCCATGGCAGGGGTGACACTGGATAGGGTTGAAGGCCCCTCTGTGGTTCTGTGGTTTGATGTTTCTCTTGCTTCAGAACAGAAAATAACGCCAAGGTTTGGGGACCCCCTTGGTCTGTGTCAGACCAAGCCAAGCCGTGTATGCAGGGATGCGCTCGCTCCCCGCGGAGCAGCGTGTGAGCCCTCTAGTGGGATTTGCCGGGCCCTTCTGCCCCAGCGTCTCCCTCCTGTTCGCCTTTACCTGGCTGGGACAAACAACCGGGACCTTGCCATCCTCCTGGCAGCTCTGCAGCCTCTTTCAGTGGGAGTTTCTCTCCTCCCGAGGCATTCCTGAGAGCGCGGTTGAAGTGTAGGCAGATCAAGTTTGGAGGAGGTGACTATTCACTCTGTAAGAGGGGACCACGAGCAGAATCCCAGTGTCTGTTCTTCCTTCCTTCACTCGACAGCAACAACAAATTAAAATGGGTCTCCACACCAAAAAGTAGCACATTTAAAAAGAAAAGAGGGGTGGAAGAAAGGAAGAATGAAAGGATAGGTAAAGAAGAATAGAACGGAGGAAAAATTCCCCTGAGTCAGGTTCATAAAATCCCAAAATCCATTATTTTGCTCTCTCAAGCAGAAGCCAAAGGTGATTCCTAGACAGAGCCCTGGGACAGTGATTGTTTAATTTCCACAGCTCTGCAGCCCAGGCTGGAGCTGTACAGAGGATTTACTGGCCAGTGGCAAGCGAGCTGCTTGTCCATTTTGGTCAGTCTAGGGAAACTTTTCCAAACACCAAACTCTTGGCATCCCCAGAGAAGTGAGCTGCTGGAACGGGGAGCCTCTGGGAGCCTCAGTGGGAATGAGTTGTGCTTCATGTTCCTTGGACTCTGCCCCTACCACAGGGCCTGTGCTCTGGAGAGCTTGTGAAACCAGCCTGTATCCATTACCTCTGTGCATCCACAATGCTTCCCACCAGAGCCTGGGCAAATCCAGCATGGAGAGCCACTGGAACACCTGGAGTTTCTGAGAAAAGTCGGGGATTGTTCTGGCATCAGAAATGCCCTAACAAAAACCCTTCCAGATGATGAGGAAGTGTTTCTCTGAATCCCAGCCTGGCTGTGGGTGATGCATGGGCTGAGGAAGGAGGGATACTCCATGAGTACACCATCCACAGCTCACATCTCTCTGCTGTCCTCTGGCACTGTTGTTGTTCCCCAGGCTGAGTCCTTCCCTGTGTGGCCACAGCTAGATTTCTCTCCTGCTGGGATAAATCCCTCACCTGGGGCTGGGGCAGGGCAGGAGCTGCAGGGGCGACTCAGACTGGCAGAACTGTCTCAATTCTCAAGAAAAGACTGTGTTTGGTAGGAAATGCTGGGCTCCAGAGGATGCAGAGTAAAGGATCTTCTCACTTGCTGTCACTGATGATTCCATGATGTTTTCTCAGGGACAGCTCAGTCTCCTGTCCAGTCCAGTTTGGTGATGCTATTCCCAGTTATGTGTGTCCAACAGGGTTAGCTCTGGATGCAGCCGACCCAAAAACTTCCCTGCAGCCACATGGACGCAACCCTGCCAGGTGCCTGGAGCACATTCAGTGTCCTGCAGGATTAATGGAGTGGCTCCTCTGCCCACAGTGCCTAGTATAAGCACCTCAGTCCCTTAAAGTTCTCTTCAGACCTTTCTGCCAGATGTTTGTGGTACTTGGTTCTCTGCGTTTGGCTGCTGAGACAGAGAGCAAGGGATGGACAGGGTCTGGAATGCCAGAGCAGAGTCTGTGTTGTCAAAGACCATCACAAAAACACTGAGAGGATCTCACAGCCCCGGGGTTATTTCGGTTACATCACTGTGAGGGTCGTGTGGTTGTGCACGATGTGAGCAGGGAGCACAGCCAGCCAAGTACTCTGCTCTGTCCCTGTGCTCATTCCATGCCAGCAGAAACATGGAGAGACTCCTCAGAAGGAATTGTTATTATCCAAGAATCTGGATATCACAGAGTCACAGAATCCCTAAGAAGTTTGGGCTGGAAGGGACCTTAGACATCATCCAAATGCAAACCCCTGCCATGGGCAGGGACACTTTCCCCTGTCCCAGGTCACTCCAAGCCTCATCCAGCCTGGCCTTGGACACTTCCAGGGATCCAGGGGCAGCCACAGCTGCTCTGGGCACCCTGGGCCAGGGCCTCAGCACCTTCACAGGGAGCAATTCCTTCCCAATATCCCGTCCATCCCTGCCGTCTGGCAGTGGGAGCCATTCCCTGTGTCCTGTCCCTCCATCCCTTGTCCCAGGTCCCTCTCCAGCTCTCCTGGAGCCCCTTTATGCCCTGGCAGGGGCTCTGAGCTCTCCCTGGAGCCTTCTCTTCTCCAGGTGAGCACCCCCAGCTCTCCCTGCCTGGCTCCAGAGCAGAGGAGCTCCAGCCCTCTGAACATCTCTATGTTCTCCTCCAGATTTGCTCCAGCAGCTCCACACCCTTCTTGTGTTGGGTGCCCCAGAGCACCAGCACTGCAGGTGGGATCTGTGCTGGAACAGTTCCCCATGGAGCAGTATGAGAGGAATATATAGAATTACTTGATCATAAATAGTGCCTGCCCATCTACGGGGACATTTTCCAGGGAAATTTAACTCCAGAGCAGGATGGGACAGAGAACCCTGGTGCCCAGGCAGGGGAGGGGAGGATGCTGGTCACTCACCAGTGAGTGAACAGTGACCAGTGAGCACAACAGTCTGAGTCCCTGGAGAGCATTCTGAGATCCTGGAGAACAGTGTCACACCCTGGAACACCGTGTGACACCTGGAGCAGACTGTGACACCCTTGAGCACATTCTGAAACCCTGGAGCAGGATTTGACATCCTGGAGCACAGCATCATACCTGGACCATGGTGTCACACCTGGATCACTCTTTCACACCTGGATCACTCTGTCACACCTGGATCACACTGTCACACTTGGATCACTCTGTCATACCTGTATCACTCTGGCACACCCAGATCACACTGCCACACCTGGATCACTCTGGCACACCCAGGTCTCGGATGTCCCCTGGCCTTCCCCAGCCCAGGGTCATCTCCTCCACGCTGCTCTGGGGCTGTTGCCTGCCAGCAGAGGCAGCTTTCACACCTGGCAGAAGCATTCCCACAGGGAATCAGCACTGCTCCATTCCCTGCAACATCCCCATGTCCTTGCAGCTCCTCAGCCTCTCCCCAGCTGCCTCGGGGACATTCAGCCTTCAGCAGTTGCCTCTGTGAAGGCAGATTTTGGTTCCCTGCCTGGAAAAACAGTAGGCGAAATTGTAAACCCTTAAATTCAAACATGTGTAAGTTATACATCTTATTTCCATTTTCGAGCAACATTCCCTTCGTCAGACATGAGGAAAAAATTACTGTCTGCCTTGGAATATCTCGGTGGAGCATTTATCTCCTGGCCATGATAAGTGAATTTCAGGCACTTCTCCCTCCCCCCAGTTCAGGTTAAGAGACAAATTTGTTTAGTGTCCTGCTTGGAATTCTTGCCAGCTGAGCTCGGAGGGTGGCATTTGTGCACTGTCACTGTTCTTACCCTGCAGGGAGTGGTTCCCTCCCAAACCTCTTGGCTTCTTGCAGAGGAGCAGGAGGGCTCTGGGATTAAAGCTTGACCTAAACTGCCCTGGAAATGGCTTTGGATTAAAGCCTGGGCTTACTCTGTGCAGAGGTTGTGCATTAATTCCCCTCTTGGAAAGGTGAGGGCCCTTCCCTGGAAGTCCCTTGAGATGGGATGTGCTGTGTGTGCCTGGCAGGCTCAGAGCCGGGGTTTGGGGGGATTAAAGGCAGGAGCTGCTCCTGCAGCTGGAGAAAAGCACAGTCCCTGCTCCCTCTCTGGGCTTTGGAGGCTCACAATTCTCCCAGAGTCTTCCCAAGGATCTGCAGTGTGCCAGACCTTACCATGGTGTCACCTGAGCTGCTGGATTTCCCCTCTTCATCATTCCAGTGCCTCAGGAGTTAAACTGGGGCCAGAGCCCTTTTCACATGCTTTGAAGTTCTTGACTCATACCTGGAGCATTCAAGATTCCCAGATTTCCTCACCAGCACTATTAATCAGAGGATAATAGGACAATGGAATAATGGAATAACAGGATAATTTAATAATTGAACAATAGAATAATTGAACAGGCTGTGTTGGAAGGATCCCTGAGTCCAACTCCTGTCCCTCAAAAGAGTACCCCAGCAATCCCACCATGTCCCTGAGTGTTATCAAAAACGCTCCTGAAGTTCTGGCAGGCTCCAAGGACAGACAAGCTTCACCCTGTTCAGCCCTGTATAAATCAGGCTCTGTGCTGTCATTGGATGCTCTCTGGGGACAGCCCTGTCACTTTGGGTGGGTGTTTTGGGTTCTTTGTTAATGCCATGAAAGGGCTGTTCCCATGTCCCTGTGAGCTCTGCAGAAACACCTTAGGGCAGGTGAGTAGAGCACCTGTGTGCCACTGCCAGGCTCCACTGCAACACGAGGGGAGGTTTAGCACCACAAAGGATGGAACAACCTGACAGGGCTCTCAGGAGCACCCAGCCCGCATGCAGGATTGCTGGAATGCACTGAGCAGCCTGCCATGAGGGAATGGGGTATAACCCACAGACTGGTGTAATGGGCACTGGCTCCTTACCTGGTTTGGGAATGTTGGTATTTCAGAATCACTGCACACATTGCCTTGTCTGGAAGTCATTCCCTTGGAGACTCCACCTGCTTGCATTATCAGAGATCCCACAGACCCCTTTATGACCCCCAGTGACAGGTCAGGAATGGCCTGTCCCACATCCCACATCCCCAAATGTCCCACCTCAGGCACATGTCCATGTGTGTGAGCCAGCCCCCTCCCGTGCTGCAGGGCTGGAAGGGGCACTGGTGGTGACCCAGGGCACTAATGGTGACCCAGGACATTGATGGTGACCCAGGGCACTGATGGTGACCCAGCTTTGTCTTTGCCTTCCAGGGAGTCCCCCGTGGACTGCAGCGTGAGCAAGTGTGGGAAGCTGGTGGGAGCAGGGACCGAGTCCACCCCCATGAGCTACAGCACGTACATGGATGAGAAGAACGGACCTCCCCCCAACATGACCACCAACGAGAGGAGAGTCATTGTCCCTGCAGGTACTGCCACGCTCTGGGGCAGCTGTCCTTGCTCTGCCTGCAAGAGATTGCTGTTCAGTTTTTTATCTGCTCCCAGAGGAATTTTTCTTACAAACCACGTGAAAAATAAGGAAAATATCAGAGTTTCTGGGTAGTAGGAATTCCCGTGTCCCATTGCATGATGTGAATCAGGATAGGCAGCAGATAATTCAGATAATCAGTGCTTTTCTTTTTTTATTTTTCTGTTTTTTTTTTTTTCCTGGAATAAAGTGTTGTTTTAGTGTGCTGAATCAAATCCATCTTCATGTGTTAGAGGAGAATCTGCTTCCCGGGACACACAGGGGATGATTAAAGAGGAAAGAAGTGGGCCCAAGTTATAACTCCCCTGGTGTTCTCAGGATCCAGCTGCACTTTCAAGTCACATTGATTGATTCAAAATGAGCTATTTTGTTTCCACTTTTTTTTTTTTGTTAGAAGTAGAAACCCAGAAAAAAGTGTATTTTGCAGGAACCACATTATCCTCCCAAAAATTGTCACACAGAAACATTTCTGCCCAGCTTTGTGTTTGGTATCCACATCTGGTGCCTGGAGTTGGCAGGATGCTCTGGATGCATTTGGACACTGAGGGGTGAGAGCTGCAGTGGCGGGAGCTCAGGGGTGAAGCCTGAACCTGGAGTGAGGAGTTGATTCCCTCTGAAATTTATAAACAATATCCATATAAACAGGGCCAGGAAGTTTCCAGCAAAGGAGCCAAGGGCTGGCCCAGTGCACATCCCAAAACTCACCCTGGCTCAGAGGGTTTCACAGGGCAGGGAAGGCAGGAGCCAGCCCAGGCAGACAGCACTGGCAGAAGGAAATGCACTCGTGGAATTCAGCTCCTTTCTCTGAGCGTGGCTTGACCACGAACAGATGACAATTCCCAAGCATTTGTTTGACATTTAGGATGAAAAGGAAAAGCTCAAACTTAATGTAGACAGGAGAAGCCAATAAAAGATTGATGGCAAATCTTGAAGTCCCATTTGAGCTGATGTTTGGGAGACTGGCTGAACTGCCTGGGGACAGCAGCACAATTCAATGTCACCCTGCCTGGAAAGGTGGAGCTGGCACCAACCAGCCCCTGTGTCATTAAAGATGTTCCAGGGGGAGCATTTATGCTGTATGTCTAAAAAAAACATGGGTGAGCTAAAGTTTAGCATTGTTGAAATAGGGGAAATTACTTTCAGTGCCCCCAGTGGAAGAGAAGATTTGGAATCTCCTCTTTGAAGGAAAGGGAAGAAAAGGACTTTACCCCCGCCTTATGACCATCCACAAATCAAACCCTTGAGATACTTGTGAAAGAGCATAGATCTACCAGACTTTGGAAGACAATAATGAGCATCATCCCAGATCTCTGGCTGCATGAGACAAAGCCCAAGTCATCCAAAAGAGGCATTTTAATTTAATCCAGAATGGAGATTTATAGTACATTAGGGTGAAGATAAGTAAGAATAATGTCACATTAGGCTTACAATAGTAGTAATAATGAGCTCTAAGCCATGTTTCAAGAAGGCAGATTTTCAGACACCATTCAATGTCTTTTACAGTGTTTAAAGGAAGGCCACAAATTCACTCTGCCCTCTAGATGTTAGGTTGTTTTCAAAACTCAAAACAAATAAGTCTTTCAATTAAAACAAACAAACAAACAAACAAAAAGAGTCTTTCCTTGAATACTTGCACAGTAAAATTTCAGCCTTTTGCCAGTGTTTAGAAAGCAGATTTCAATTAACTATTGCCAAAACCTGAAGGAAATCCATCTGTGGTTCCCAGAGCAGACTTGCAAAGGTGTGTGGTCACCAATTCCATGTTCTGAATTCAGCTTTCAGTAGCCAAGGTTTTCTGGAGATTCAGTGGGGAAAGGTCTCAGTTATAATTTCAGTTCTCTTGGTCTCAGTTCTCTGGTGCTGTCGTTCCCAGGCTCAGGTGCCCAGGAATGCCAGGTGTGGGCACTTCCTGACCTTTTGTGCCCAGGGATGCCCTCAGCCTGGGCACATAGTGTCCAGCCCTGGGCTGAGGCATTGCTTTATAGCCCCTAAAATCCTGGCAGAGGCATTTCTTGCTCTGCCTAGAGCATCCCCAGAGCCCTGTGCATGTTCTTGATCCAGGTTCTCAGCTTCCCAGGATCTGAGGTGGCTGAGCTTTGTCTCAGAGCTGGACCAGCTGTTAATGACACATCAGACATCTCCAAAATCTGAACTCCTTTGCAACCCTCTGCAGCTGCAGCAGAACATGAATGTGCAGCTCAAACTTGGGAATGGGATACATGGGGAGGAGCAGCACAGGAAACATCTGAAAATTCTGATATGCTCTGGAAATGACTCTGTCAAGTGCAATCGTGGCACCAGCTCTTGCTGGGGCTCTCTGATCTAATGCCCTTTCCAGAATTCAAAGGCTGATTTCTTTTTGTATCCCCTGCTGCAGCCACTCATCTCCACAGGGCCCAAGCTGCAGCTGGGCTCGGAGCGTCTCGTACATCAGCAGCAGCAATAAAGATCCCACAGCTGGAGCTCTGCTGGCAGCCAGGGATGCCCAGACATCACAAAACCCACCCTGCCCCCCAGAGCTGGGGGGGTTTAGAGGGAGAGTGGAGGTAGAATTTTGTTCCTACCCTGGGGTGAATTACTGACTCACACCTAGGCGAACTGCTCTATTCTAGTAACACCATTTTATTTTATTTTATTTTATTTTATTTTATTTTATTTTATTTTATTTTATTTTATTTTATTTTACTTTGGTTCATTTTATTTAATTTTTAATTTTTATTTTATTTCCTTGTTTTATTTTGGTTTGTTTTATTTTAGTTCCTTTGCTGATCATGAATCCTCCATGCTCGGGGTTTCTCATGGCAGCTGTGGGGTTCCCCAGTGCCCATGGGGGTATGGCACAGCCCTGATGCACAGCCTTGCAGAGCCCCAGCTGGGTCAGGAGCTCCCTCTCAAAGGGATTGGCTTCCTTAGGGAAGAGTCAAATGTCACCAGAGCTGTCACCAATGTGTCACCAAAGCAGAGGAGGGAGGTTTGGGCAGAACTGAGCACATGATCCATGCTGAGCCTGCTTCAGCACAGCACTTGTTCCCCCTGCCACAGTGGGAAAAAAATCTGAGAGAAATCCAACTCTCAGTGGCCAAAAAAACCCCAAAAATCACGCTTAAAGTGGCCTTGGGAGCCCTAAAATCTGCACTGAAACATCCAAAATATGCGGTAAAACACCAAAAAAAAAGGTCTCAGGGATCCCTGAAGGCAAAAACCTGGAGAAAAAGCTGGGGAAAAAAATACAAGGGAAAATCCGACTTGATATGGCCAAAAAAGCCTCCAAAAGTTGCAATAAAACAGTCAAAAAAGTCCTAAAATCTTCACTAAAAAAAACAAAAATAGTCCCAAACCCCAGTGAGATTCTAAGAATTTCTGAGGCAAAAAAATGGGGAAAAGGCTGAGAAAAAAAAATCCAGAGAAAATTGCATGTTGAATGGCCAAAAATTCCCCAAAAATCATACTAAAAATGGCCATAAAACTCCTAAAATCTGCACGAAGACAATCCAAATCTACAAAAATTCCAGGATTAATGGGAAATATATTACAAAACAACTCCTAAAAAATCCATATTAAAATATCCAGAAAGCCAAAAAAAAATCTCCCAGAAAAGTCCAAAAATCAGTCACTGGTCACCCAAAATCTGCCCTGAAACACCCCAAAATTGGCAATATTTCAAGGACTTCTGGAAAAAAAACCACTGGGGGAAAAAAAAAAAGTAAAAAAATTCAGGCTAAAAAAACCCCTAAAAATTCACATTAAGAAATGCAAAAATACCCTGAAAATTACACTAAAATTGGCCAAGAAACTCCTAAAATCTGCACTAAAACACCCTAAATTTCAATGTATTTGCTTGGAGAAACAGTGGCTGATGTGCTGCAAGAGCTGCAGGAGAATGGAGGTGTGTGTGTGCCCATCCCTGTGTGCCCATCCCTGTGTGTGCCCATCCCTGTGTGCCCATCCCGTGTGTGCCCATCCCTGTGTGCCCATCCCTGTGTGCCCATCCTGTGTGCCCATCCTGTGTGCCCATCCCTGTGTGTGCCCATCCTGTGTGTGCCCATCCCTGTGTGTGCCCATCCCTGTGTGTGCCCATCCCTGTGTGCCCATCCTGTGTGCCCATCCCTGTGTGTGCCCATCCCTGTGTGCCCATCCTGTGTGTGCCCATCCATGTGTGCCCATCCTGTGTGCCCATCCTGTGTGCCCATCCCTGTGTGCCCATCCTGTGTGTGCCCATCCCGTGTGTGCCCATCCTGTGTGCCCATCCCTGTGTGTGCCCATCCTGTGTGCCCATCCTGTGTGCCCATCCTGTGTGCCCATCCCTGTGTGTGCCCATGCTCTGTGTGCCCATCCTGTGTGCCCATCCCTGTGTGTGCCCATCCCTGTGTGCCCATCCCATGTGTGCCCATCCCTGTGTGTGCATCCCGTGTGTGCCCATCCTGTGTGTGCCCATCCTGTGTGTGCCCATCCCAGTGTGTGCCCATCCTGTGTGCCCATCCCTGTGTGCCCATCCCTGTGTGTGCCCATCCCGTGTGTGCCCATCCCTGTGTGCCCATCCCTGTGTGTGCCCATCCCGTGTGTGCCCATCCTGTGTGTGCCCATCCCTGTGTGCCCATCCCTGTGTGTGCCCATCCTGTGTGCCCATCCCTGTGTGTGCCCATCCCGTGTGTGCCCATCCCTGTGTGCCCATGCTCTGTGTGCCCATCCCTGTGTGTGCCCATCCCTGTGTGCCCATCCCTGTGTGTGCCCATCCCGTGTGTGCCCATCCTGTGTGTGCCCATCCCTGTGTGCCCATCCCTGTGTGCCCATCCCTGTGTGTGCCCATCCTGTGTGCCCATCCTGTGTGCCCATCCCTGTGTGTGCCCATCCCGTGTGTGCCCATCCCTGTTTGCCCATCCTGTGTGTGCCCATCCCTGTGTGCCCATCCCTGTGTGTGCCCATCCTGTGTGCCCATCCCTGTGTGCCCATCCTGTGTGTGCCCATCCCTGTGTGCCCATCCCTGTGTGTGCCCATCCTGTGTGCCCATCCTGTGTGCCCATCCCTGTGTGCCCATCCTGTGTGTGCCCATCCCTGTGTGCCCATCCTGTGTGCCCATCCCTGTGTGTGCCCATCCCGTGTGTGCCCATCCTGTGTGCCCATCCCTGTGTGTGTCCATCCCTGTGTGTGCCCATCCTGTGTGCCCATCCCTGTGTGTGCCCATCCCGTGTGTGCCCATCCTGTGTGCCCATCCCTGTGTGTGCCCATCCCGTGTGTGCCCATCCTGTGTGCCCATCCCTGTGTGTGCCCATCCCTGTGTGTGCCCATCCCTGTGTGCCCATCCCTGTGTGTGCCCATCCTGTGTGTGCCCATCCTGTGTGTGCCCATCCCTGTGTGCCCATCCCTGTGTGTGCCCATCCCTGTGTGCCCATCCTGTGTGTGCCCATCCTGTGTGTGCCCATCCCTGTGTGCCCATCCCTGTGTGCCCATCCCTGTGTGTGCCCATCCTGTGTGCCCATCCCTGTGTGTGCCCATCCCTGTGTGCCCATCCCTGTGTGCCCATCCTGTGTGTGCCCATCCCTGTGTGCCCATCCCTGTGTGCCCATCCCTGTGTGTGCATCCCGTGTGTGCCCATCCTGTGTGTGCCCATCCCGTGTGTGCCCATCCTGTGTGCCCATCCTGTGTGCCCATCCCTGTGTGTGCCCATCCCGTGTGTGCCCATCCTGTGTGCCCATCCTGTGTGCCCATCCTGTGTGTGCCCATCCCTGTGTGTCCATCCCTGTGTGTGCCCATCCCTGTGTGCCCATCCCTGTGTGTGCCCATCCCGTGTGTGCCCATCCCTGTGTGCCCATCCCTGTGTGTGCCCATGCTCTGTGTGCCCATCCCTGTGTGCCCATCCCGTGTGTGCCCATCCCTGTGTGCCCATCCCTGTGTGCCAGTCCTGTGTGCCAGTCCTGTGTGTGCCCATCCCTGTGTGTGCCCATCCCTGTGTGCCCATGCTGTGTGTGCCCATCCCCGTGTGCCCATCCCTGTGTGTGCCCATCCCGTGTGTGCCCATCCTGTGTGCCCATCCTGTGTGCCCATCCCTGTGTGCCCATCCCTGTGTGCCAATCCCTGTGTGTGCCCATCCCTGTGTTCCCATCCCTGTGTGCCAATCCCTGTGTGTGCCCATCCCTGTGTGTGCCCATCCCTGTGTGCCCATCCCTGTGTGTGCCCATCCCTGTGTGCCAGTCCTGTGTGCCAGTCCTGTGTGTGCCCATCCCTATGTGCCAATCCCTGTGTGCCCATGCTCTGTGTGCCCATCCCCGTGTGCCCATCCTGTGTGTGCCCATCCCTGTGTGCCCATCCCTTTGTGTCCATCCCTGTGTGCCCATGCTCTGTGTGCCAATCCCTGTGTGTGCCCATCCCTGTGTGCCCATCCCTGTGTGCCAATCCCTGTGTGTGCCCATCCCTGTGTGTGCCCATCCCTGTGTGCCCATCCCTGTGTGCCAATCCCTGTGTGTGCCCATCCCTGTGTGCCCATCCCTGTGTGTGCCCATCCCTGTGTGCCCATCCCTGTGTGCCCATGCTCTGTGCCCATCCTGTGTGCCAATCCCTGTGTGTGCCCATCCCTGTGTGTGCCCATCCCTGTGTGCCCATGCTGTGTGTGCCCATCCCTGTGTGCCCATCCCTGTGTGTGCCAATCCTGTGTGCCCATCCCGTATGTGCCTATCCCTGTGTGTGCCCATCCCTGTGTGTGCCCACGCTCTGCTCTCTCCCCCCAGATCCCACCCTCTGGACGCAGGAGCACGTGCGCCAGTGGCTGGAATGGGCTATCAAGGAGTACGGCTTGATGGAGATTGACACCACCATCTTCCAGAACATGGATGGCAAAGAGCTCTGCAAAATGAACAAGGACGACTTTCTGCGCACCACCTCCCCCTACAACACGGAAATTCTTCTGTCTCACCTCAGTTACCTCAGGGAAAGTGAGTATTGCCCTAGCCCATCCCGGCCCCATCCTGACACGCTGGGACTCCCAGGGCTCCTCCTGCAGTGATGGGGAGGGAAATGAACAGAGAAAGGCAAGCAGGGAGAGCATACAGGGAAACGAGGAATAAAATTGGGTTGGAAAGTTCAGATGAACACAGATGGAGCTACTGGTGCTATCAGGGAGATGAAGAACTGAGCGGGGCTCTGGAGGAGATTAGATAAGTCTTACAGATAACAACATCTGTGGCTATGTGATTAAAATACACATATTTGCCATGGAAATTAAACCTGACAGTAACTGATTTGTCTCAGACAGATGATTCCATGGCTTTGCAGTTAGTGGGCTGTGCCCTCCTCATAAACAGGACCCACAGCTGGCCAGGGCTGGAGATTTCCTGTGTTCCTGCAGGCCCAGGGTTGTTGGAGAGAGTTGAAAACCCAAGAGCCATTCCCCATATGTAAATGTGCTGGAGCAGATGTTGTGCAAGTCACCCAGGACTCTGAGAAAAAGGTTGTGGAATTTTTGCATTATTGCTCCTTTTTGCCCCACACTTGAGTATGGGATGGATCCAGTTCCCCTTTTTGCTCTGTTAAGCCACAAACCCAGGAGCTGTGAAAAGTCTGGAAAAGCATTATCCCAGCACCCAAACAGGAATGATCACCCTAGGAATGGCACATGCACCTGATGCTGGGAGTCTTAGATTTCAGTTTTTTCAAGACTTCTGTGTAATCATGAACAAATCCACAGCTTCCTAATGTCTTCTCTTCACCTATAAATGGATCTAAAAGCATTTCCTTTCCCCACAAAGGTGTGCTAACAGTAATGGTGCTGTAATGAGCCAGAGGACTGGAGCTGGGCCCCACATGCTCTTGTTTTTCCAAGTGAAACAGCTTTCATAGGAGTATCATTATTTAAGCATTCAAAAATCAGGAGAAGATGCCATAAATCAAGGTGGAAACAGAGGGAGAGAAAGAAAAGTGTATTTTCTTCACTAGAAAATCTAATTGTGATGAAAAGGCAGCTGAAGATGTCTCCTCTGGCCAGTGAAGCAAAGATAAAGAATTTAGAGTGCTTCTTCCAACTCTGCTGGAAAGTTGATCTGCCTCTACCTAAAATCAGTGGGAGTTTCACAGATTCCAGTGGCACAGGAGCTATATCACAGATGGGTGCCTCTGGAAGCCCCATCTTTATTTTTCTTGAGAAGTTGAGCCAAGGAAATGATTCACAACAAAAAACCAAACTGTTGGATTTGAACAGTTTCTGTCCCTTGTGACTGGCCAATAAAATAACTTCCTATCCACAATCACTGGCAAATTTAATTCTGTTTCATCAGCAAAATGCTGCTGGCCCACAGAAAGCTTTCAAAGGTTTGCACACTTTCCTGGGAAATGGGAAGGCAGTCCTGTGCAGCCAGCAGTGCTTCGGCCAAACCTGCTGATTGGGGCTGGGGAAATCAGGCACTTTGTAACCGGAAACGTTTCTAAATTCCCACAAGATAAACATGCAAGTGAGACATTTGAATTGTCTTATTGATAAGGCTTGAGAGTTGACAGAGAGATGGAGCTGGATGAGTTCAAAGCACAGGAGCAGGCTGAATTTGGAAAGCTTGACAGAGGAGTGGAATTCTCTAGCTGGTATCTCCAGGATCATCCCCATGTTTGTGTCCCGTTGTTTGGGCTGTCCAAAGGCAGTATCAGGGGAAATGCAGTGTTGATCTCATGGCATGAGCCCAAAAACCTGGGCCATCACTGGCCACCAGTGGCCACCTTTACCATTTGCTGCTGCCCATTTGCTCAGGGGCAACTTCCTGCTTGATCCCACCAACCCTTGGGTACTGAAGTCTGCTCACACTGGTGTCCATGTCCAGTGAGGCAGCACCAGGGCATGCTGACGTTCAGGACAGCTTGCCTTTAAATAATTAGGAAATTAGGAGGTTTTGCTCTCTGTAAGGTGGCACCAGCCATCCTGCCTTCTCACTGGGCCCCTCCTTTGGGATGGTGGATCTGTGGTGCAGAGACTGTGCCTCACACCTCCACAGCCCAGCACTGGAGCCCTGGTACAGCTGCAATATTTAAGTGCTGCTGCAATAATGATCATCAAAATATCCTGTCCTGCCAGGGTGGTGACTGCAGTGATTTCTGTGCTATTAAACCAGTGCAAAACCTGAGGAACTTTGCTGGATTCAGGCAGATTACTCACTCCTTTTTCACAGGGAATTCAGTCCCAGTGCATCCCCAGCTTTAGGATGATGCATCTGTGTGTGCTGAGCCCCAGACATGCTCATTAGAGCAGCTCCGGTCTGCTGGAGCTGGGCAGAGCATTCCTCCATCCCTGCAGCTATTCCCAGCCCGAGGACAGGCTGCTCTGGGGAGTGCTGGCTGTCTCCCTGGTGGAGTAACACCTTCCAGAGGAGCTGATGGCTTTTCCAGACCAGCTTCCAGCAGATGTTCAGTGCCGAGCCCATAGCTCAGTGCCATGGGGACACGGGCTTTTATTTTCACGAGTTTTCCCCTTTTGGAAGGGTGTTTGTCCCACAGACATTCAGCTCTGCTCCTGCTTAGGGTAGGGAATAGGTGATGGCCAGAAGCACAGGAAGATCTGGGGGAATTGCAGACCTAGAGGCTGGATTGCCTCTGGCCAAGGCTCTCTAAAGGCACTTGTGCTCTTGGGATGTTAAGCTGGATATGTGATGATTCATGAATCCTCAGCTTTGGGGTCTGTTTTCCAAGAAACAAAGCTGATCTGAACTTTGAGCTGTTTGCTCAACCGACAAGGAGACCCCCTGCAGATGAGCTTTCCCAGAAGGTTTTCAGCATTTTACTCCTGATCAGGGTGAAAACTTGCCTAAAGCTGCCTATGAAATACATTATTTTGGCACATCTGAGTCCAGACTGAAAAAATAAATCAGCAACATCTGCGTGACCTCAGCAAAAGCTCAGTCTCAGTTTTAGCAATGGAAGGTTCAGGGTGAGCTGTGCAGTGCAGTTGAGAGTAACCCAACCTCATCCCACAGCACCTTTAATCTTTGGCTTAGGCCTGGATCAGAAGGGTGCAGTTGTTCCCTGTTGCCACAAGTCATTGAAGCTGGCAGGAATTCCAGCGTCTCTGATCCTCAGGAGATTTCAGAATGCATAGCCCAGTCCTGTAGGACTCTCTAGCCTTTGGAGCCTCCCAAAACATCCCAGTGGCTTTTTCAGGGAGCTCCCTGTCCACCCTCTCAAACAATCATCTTTCTTTGCATGTTTCTTACAGTTCCCTCTCCAAAATCGTGAAGCCACGCCTTGATTTGCCTTCTTTTTGTTCATCCCCGCACAGCTTGGGGCTCCAGACTGATCTTTCTCAAGCATATTCTGCCTGGTGAATCCTCTCCAGGCAGCTTTTGGGCAGGGGGAAGGGAGTTCTGGATGCATCCATGCTGTGTTTGGGATGAAGATCAAAAGAAGCTGGGGTGCCACCTCCATCCTTTCCCTCCCTGGTGCTGGGGCCAGGGTGTGGGGTGTGCACAAAGGAGAAGAGCCTGAAGGGGAAAGAATGAGGCTGGGGTGAGAAGCAAAAAACTGCTCAGTGGTTTCGAGCCATGTGTTAATGCCCAACAAAACCATCCTGGACCTGGGTTCCAGCAGGAACTGTGCAGGTAGGGCCCCAGAGCCTGGGAAAGGTGAGGGTGGAAAAGACTTTCAAATTAAATAGACCCTGAGACTGTGGAACCCAGATGTTCCTGCGCCTGTGAAGGATGAGCTGTCTGAGGGAAGGGTTTATGAGAAAAAAACTCTCATCCATCTTTTTGTAATGAACCAAGAGAAATAAAAGAAAGGGAAGGGTGGGGGTGTCATAGAATAACGTGTTTAAATTTTAATTATGGAAGAATTGTACTCACTGCATTAACCATACCAGAGAGCTGATCCATCCATGGTGCCACTGACCCAGGGAGGGCAATAGGAACAAAAATGAAAATTCATCACAGGCAAAGCTCTGCCCCCAAAGGAGAGAGGGAGGAGCAGCCTGGCTTCTGTCCGTCTGTCTGTCTGCTTCCCTCTGTCCTGATCTGGGTCTCTACCTTTCTCCGTTTTCCTCCTCCATTGAAACCCTTAATAGGAAACACATTTCCCTCTCTGTGGTGTTCCCACCAGAAACCTCAGACTGCCGGGCAAAGGTGAGAACTTTGAGCAATTAAACCGGGGGAGGCGCCGGCCCTTTCCAGTGGCTTGGGCTGCATTTTTTAGCCTAAAGTAGCTATAGGTTGATCCTGCTCGCTCAGTGCTATTCATCACCCCACCCCCACCGCCCCATCCGCTCATTTGCAGCCCATTTAGTCATAGAAAACCACGTTTCTGAATTCCCCAGCACTTCCCTGTCTGGCAGGGGGAAGCTGGTCTGGGCGTTGCACTCACGATTGCTTTAAATAACCTGAAAAGGAGAGAGTGGTGGACAGGAGTTTCCCCACAGATATTCGAGAAAGAAATGCCAAAGCCAGAAACCATCTGATGAAAACATGAGTTACGTGGACAGAGTTGTTTCAATTCCTCCAGCAGCCAACCTCTCTAAACATTTCAGCCAATCCCTTTGGCTATTGGCAGCTTTCAGAGCCAGGATGCCCTTGGGATCCCTCTGAACTCTTCACCTCCTCGTTCACCATCCATCCTGGTCTTTGGAAACATCCCCTGACTTGCAGCATCTGGTACCATCCATTCTCCCCTACCTGCGAGCAGCTTTGTTTCCCAACACCTCCTGCCTCTGTGTCCTTACTGCCCTGTGCAGTCTCTGGCTTTGTTTGCCTTGGGGAAGGACAGAAATCCATTGCAGCAGAGGGCCAGCAGGATCCAGCACCTGCAATGGCTCAAATCTGGCAGGGAGCTGCTTAAACCTCATCTCCCACAGGAAAGGGAGATGCTCTGTGAGCACTGAGGGGCAGCTGAGGTCATATGGGATCATGTTCCCCAGAGGAACGTGGGGCTGCAGGGCGCGGATCCTGCTCAAGATCCACAAGATCCTGCCCAGCTACTGCTGCAGTACCTGCAGAGAGCTGTCCCTGCCCTGCTGGGACCTGGCAATGCTCAGGGCCAGGATTCCATTTATCGAGGGGATCTGGAGAGCTCAAAAGCACTCTCAGGGCAGGATTGGTGCTGCTCCAGCCACACCATCAGGACAAGCAGAGCCTCTGCCTTGTCAGGGGTGTCACTGACCCAGCACAGGCTGCTCCAAAGAGCTGCAGGGAAGGCGAGCCCAGGGCATTATGTGAGCACACTTAACCAGACAGCCATGAAATGTGTATTTCATGCTGGCTTCCCTGAACTCCCAGGATCTCCTCCTCCATTTCCAGGAGAGTTTGAAGGAGAACCAGAGGGAAATGCTTAGGAAAGAACATTTCCTGCACAGACAGCACAAAACAGAGCCTTCCAAGGGGTTCTTTTGTGCTGCACTTGTGTGTCATGTGGAGCTGCATGGAAAGGCCTCTGTGAACCCAGAGCTGCTCCCAAATTCCCCAGACCACAGTAGATGCTAGAATCCCAGTGAGAGCTGTGCAGCTGCTGGCCCTGAACCAAGTATGTGACACTCTAAAAATGGCCAGGTCCTGACAGTGCAATTCATGTCTTTTCTCCTGCCTGTTCCTCAAATAGGAAATTTCTCTATCACAGCCAGAGAGAGAAAAGCTTCTTCCTTATCCTGTCACCCAATCTGTGCCACAGGCATTTCTGGAGGCTGTGCTGGGATAGATTCTGTACCTGTACAATCTGACCCTTTAAGATCAGTTTCCAATGGGGGACATCAAGGCACTCGGTGAAGGAGACAAATATCTTTATTTTTTGCAGGTGAGGGAACAGCAGCACGTCTGACCTGCAGCTCCCAAGCTTTTAGATGAATTTCATAGAAAATGTGTGCCTAATTATCATCAAAATTAGTTTTATTTCATGCCATTAACAACATTTCCTACCTGGCCTCATGGTTCCCTGTGGCAGAGCGTGCCCAGACTGTTCTAGCTCTTTTTCTTTGTCTTGCAGGTAGCTCACTGCTGGTCTACAACACTCCATCCCACACAGATTCTTCACGTCTTGCCACCAAAGAAGGTCAGTGATTTGCATAAAAATGTCCTGGGTTTGATTGGGTTAAAACTAGACCTTGTTAATAATATCCTTGGCATGAAAATGTTATGCTCCACTCTGCAATCACAGCATGGTTAAAAAGGAATAATTCTCACTGTGCAGACCCATCCAGGCTGGAAATGCCCTCTCTGCTTGTCCAGCCAGCACTGTGGCACCAAATGTGTCACTGTCACACTTGTGTTTTGCTGAGCTGGTAGCACATTTTCCATTCCTGATGTGAAGAGTTTGGAATCTCACATGGACAGCAAGGCCTGAGACATTGTTTCTCTCTGAGCTCATAGTTGAAAGGATAAAACCTTCTCATAATAAATTTCACTACTTTAAAGGCCACTCAGGTGTTCCAGACCCATCCATGGATCTGTAGGTTGTTTCAACCAGCAAGGAAGACCAAATGTATCTTTTTGACACTCCCATTTTGGAATAGTTTGATTTTCTTTTTTGTTTCAAATAACCTTTTTGATTTTTTTATCTAGTAGAAATTCTGACCATGTAGCTATACCTTAGAAACCTTGCAGTTTAAAAGTTATTAACCTTGTTTAGGCTCCTGCAGGTTTTGGAGTTGTTTATGTGTCCTTCAGTCAGGTGTTTCAGGTTTTCCTCTGAAGCTCCTGCCCCGCTCCTTGTTCTTATTTTTATTGACAAACTGGACTCTTAGTCAGGATAAAGTTGTGAGCATTGGTGTGATGGGTGTGATCACAGAATCCCAGAATGGTTTGTGTTGGAAGGAACCTTACAGATCATCTGGTTCAGTCCATGGCCATGGGCAGGGACAGGATGAAGCACATGCCTTACCTACAGGGAATTTGAATTGATAAAGGCCAAGTAGTGTCATAAAGAGCAAAAATCTGTTCTGTCCTCTGTTACTCCTGTGTAGAGCCTGTAACTCAGTATGTAGGGACAGGAGCCTTTAATGGGGCTTTTCTTTCCCTTTCTGCTACTGCAGAGACATTGGGCTTGTTCCCTGTGCTCTGTTCACCTCCTCCTTTGAGAAATTTCTGGGAAGGGGTGGAATCTCCTGCCCACCCCACCTGAAGCCAGCGTGTCCCTGTGCCAGCTGCCTCACTGTCACAAATGAACTGTGAGGTACAAACACGTCTCTGCTTTCAGGAGAATGGGGCTTCATGGGCAAGCCACAAGTTTGGATTACAAAGAACAGTGCAGAAAGGCAGAAAGTCTTTTTTTCTTGAAGCAGCTAGAGAGACAAAACCTCCCATTCCACTGAGGGGCTGCAGCAAACGGATCCCACATTGAACTAGCTCCTGCATGGAGGGTCTGGCTGCCTCCTCTGTGTGCTGCCCTCAGAGCCCTCCTTCCTCCTTGCACTTCATCCCCGACATCTGCCTCGGCCCTGGACACGAGATCAGGGCTGCTTCTTCCAGCAGCTGCTTTTGTCCAGCATGTAAATGCCCACCTGAGCTCCCTGGCACACTGTTCTGTCCTCTGAGGCAGCATCACTTGATAAAAACAGGGGCACTGCAGGGACACAGCCACTCAGGCTTTGCTCTGACTGCTGCTTTGACATTAACAATCAGCTATTTAAAGTTCATATGAGCTGACCTTGCTCCCGTGTGAATAAAGTGGGAATATGTGCTCCTTCACAGTTTCCCCCTGCATCCAAACCTCTGCTCATTCTGTCTCAGGCCAGGCAGTTGCTAAAAATAAAGCCAAGAAAAGTTTGATTTTTGAACTATTATATTTTTTTTTTCTTAAAGAGAAAATCTCTGTGTAGAGCTGTGCTCCTCTGAATTTGTAAACACTTTGTGACTTGGGCCTTGAGTGACTCAAGCTGAAAGAAATTTGAGGGGAACATGTCCCTCCCCCTGCATTTTTAGTGGCCTCAAGAGTGTCTCTGTAGTGCAGCTGACAGAGCTCTGGGTTCACTGCTGTCAGCGTGGAGCCCTCAGCTTCACATGGAACTTTCATCATGTGTCAATAAAGAACAAAGCACACCCAGGGGAGAGGCAAATAAAAATTAAGAACTACGTAGAAATGTTGAAATCCCATCTATTCCTCCCCCATTTCTTCCTATAAGGCATAAATTCCATCATTCCTTCCACATTGGATGTAGCATAAACTGCCTCGCTCCTGAGGTTACTGCTCAGGAAAGATGTCAGGAAAAGAGACAGGAGAACACAACAGGCTGGCAGAAAAAGAGCTGGGGAAGCAGAATGAAGTGGCTCATCCAATAGCACAGCAGAAACTCACGATGTTCATAAAACTGGGCTTGAAATTCCTCAGTCTATTTTTTTTTTTAAATAGGATTTTCCTTGTTTCCTTTTTAATGGGCTCACATCAAGCTGATATTCTCACTCCAAAAGATGTTATTTTGGAAAAGGAATTTCAGGTTAAAAATTAAGGGTTTTTTTTTTTTTACAATTTTTGAATGTCTCAAAAGATTAAACAGTTTTCTTCATGTCAATGCATCTGGAATCTACCAGTGCTGTAAATATTTCTCCTCTCTACGCCTGGGAATAAAAACACATGAGTTTTTTCTAACCACCTTCCCTTGAGGATTCAAAAGCAGGTGATGAAATAGTATCAAACATGCCAAAGATAGGAAAAAATACTATTTTATTCACTCCTCCTGTAATTTTTCTACATAACTAGTGCAAATAAGCTGCTTGTGCAGATTCCAGGGAGAGACAGGAGTCCTTTGCATACATTTACACATTTACACTCTGCTTTACACAACATGTTCCATCCACGGCTGGAAAAAAGAACCCACACGTCAAAAAAAAAAAAAAAAGTGCAGCTGCAACACAGACAACTGCAGATGTTCCAGATGCAGCACATGGCTCTGCTCTCTCCCCAGGATGTCCCCAGGAGCACAGGGAGCTTGGCCCATGTGCCAGCACTGGGTTTGGTGCCCAGCCTGCAGGCAGAGCTGCCCTGGCTGCAGCTGCAGAGTTCTCTCCCTTTTTCCCTTCGTTCTCTGCCCTCACACCCTGCAGTGCCCACTCTGTGAACAGAAGGAATGCAGCTCTGCTTTAGGGGAGCTAAAGTGCAGATCTCTGCAGCAGGAATCTCGGGAATCTTTACAGCAGATCCTATAAGGCTCCCAGCTGGGGCCCAGGGCAGCTGAGTGCTCTCACAGCAGACAGGTAGAACTCTTGTCCTGTTCCAAGGACTCCTGCTGCCTCAGCTTCTCCCCTTCCCAGCCTCATAAACACTCCAGAGGATGGGACTGAGCGTCACTGGGACAAATTGTCTTCAGCTGCCTCTGAGGAGTAAATTGCTCTAATGAAAATCACCAGTATTTTTTGGCTGGAGAGCAATTTTCTGGGAAATGAAACAAGGCTGTCCTGGTGGCTGAATGGAAAGAGCTGTGTCCCCCTCCCACTGCAGAGATGGTCTGGGGCATTTTCTGGGACTGTTTGGAGCAATGAGTGATCTGCTGTGGGTACTGAAGACAGGGACAGGAGTCTGAGCCCACAGATCTGCCCCAGTCCAGGGAGACCTTAAGCTGCTCTCCTGCAGAATGGTGTCATTTGAGCAGGTTTCCATAGGGAAATGGAAAGAATATTCACATACAACAACATTGGGAGGCCAAAGGGCCACATCCCCAAAGGGCTCTGAGCTCTCTGGCCTCGCTCCAGTGCAGCTTTAAAGTTTTTAGTGTGTTGAGGTATGTGTAATTCATGTGTGTAAGACACGAGCAAAATGCTGTGCAGGAGCTGAAGGCAGGGCAGAGCTGGGGGCACCCAGTGAGGCAGAATCCTGGTGTGTGGATGTGTGAAGTTTCCTGCATCCATGAACCTGTGGGAATGCCTGGGCTGGGATGTGTGGTGCTTTCCAACACATGCTGATCCCAGGGAAGTGGTGTTTGTGCAGGGAGGTGGCAGAGGTTGTGAAAGGAGGCTCAGCATCACAGGTGAGAATTAACCAGAGGGGTTCCTGGGGCTGTTTGTTTCCAGGTCATTCAGCATCTTGGTTCAAAAGCTGCATTCCACACAAGTTCATGCTCTGCACAAACAGGGCTCAGCCCAAGGCAATAGAACCCCAGAATCATTTAAACTGGAAAATCCCTCCCAGACCATCGAGTCCAACCTGTGACCAATGCCCTCCTTGGCACCTTGTCCCCAGCCCAGAGCGCTGAATGCCACCTCCAGGGATGTGGACTCCAAATCTCCCTGGACAGCCTCTTCCAGTGTTTAACAACCCTTTCAATGAAGAAATTCCAACCTGAGCCTCCCCTGCTACAGCCTGAGGGAGCTTCCTCTTGTCCTGTAGTTGTTCCTGGGAGAAATTCCAACCCCCACCTGGGTCCTGTTAGGGAGTTGCAAAGAGGGATGGCATCCTTCTTGAGCCTTCCAGATTTGGTTGAGAACAGTGACAAACCAGCCCAAAGTCTCAGAAATCAAACTCAAGCAGAGCACAGGAAAAAGGGACATGGAACCTTTCAAAGAGGGAAGAAATCTCTATGTAAATGCATGAACAGGGATGGAGGGGGGAATTTTAAGGGTTTATTCTGTGGCTATCCCATGTTTATGTTCACATTATAGAAGTCATGTGAACAGTGAAAATGTTTGGGTACAAGGTGTATTTTTGGTGGAGCTGTTGGCAAATTTAAGAAGATAAATAAATCAGTGAACTCTGAAATCCAGTGTGATTCTCTGGGGCTTTGTACCAATGTTTATTGTGAGGCCCTAAGAAAGAGTTTCCTGGTGTTGGAGCATCAGTTACATTCCCTGGTACTACACAAAATATGAGTCTGTGCAGCTGCTTTTCTCACCATTAGGGCTGCAACCTCTGTTCCCTTTAAACTGGTAGGAACTCCACAAAACTCTTCTCTCCCATTTGTCCAATTGAGTAACAATTTGGGGTAACAGGTTCAGATTTTGAGGGACTGGGGAGAGAGGGGCAGAGACCACAGAGAATGTGGTTGCATAAGCACAGTTCCCTCAGGAAAACACTCTCAAATTCCCAGATAAAACTCTTCTTCTGAAAAGGCCATTTTGCAGATCTAAAAAGTTGCAGTGAAAAATATTGACCACATTCAATAAACTCTCTGAATGTGTCAGTGCCACCCCTTTTCCAGCAAAGGTTTTAAACTCTCCATCTTCAGTTGTGGAAGAGGAAAAGCAGCTGCAGCTTTGTGCCCCCATAATTGTCTGTACTCGCTAAAACATTTCTCGATGATATTTGTGTGCCTGGTGATGAAATATTCCATTTTTAGCTCAGCAGCAGAAAAAGGGGAGGTTTTTTTAGGTCCCCTTTCATTTTGGCTGTGTGGCCAAGCCAGGATTTATGAGTTCAGGGGAGACAGTAGCCAGCGCGCTTGGATTTTGCTTTTTATACTTTTTTTTTTTTTAATTGTTTTCCTTTGAAATTCCAGAGTTAGTGTTTTGTCTGCTTTCTCCCTGACCCTCTTCGGAGGAAGGCGTGTGTTTTTTCACCAGAAAAACTGGAAACAAAGAATCGTTGTCTTTAAGCTGTAGCAGGCAGGAAACCCAACTCACAAGGGATCACCCTGAGCCAGCGCTGTCCCAGAGTAGACTCCAGTTCTCTGAATTCAACCTGACAGCTTGTCTGGAGCACTTTCTAAGTAACCATTATCCTTCCTTTTCCCCCAGCAAAAGAGCCATTATTATTGCCTGGGGTGCAGTGCAAGGAGTGTTTTTGCACTGGGGGGGAGGTCTCATGTTTGCTGGGGTGCCAGGCGCTCCCTCCCAAAGCCTTGGAAGTGCTTGGGCTGTTTCCTAAAACAAGAGTTAATTTGTTTCCTGATGATGACTTAAAAGCTGTAAAACTGGATAGCTGTGCATGTGTGTCTTCCCTTTTCTCTCATGTGTGCGTGGCCTTTTTCTCCATGGATAGGAGGCGTGGGGATTTTTTACTTCTGCATTTGAGTGATTTTCAAACAAGAGCAACCTCCAGGCCTGTCAACAGTTTGTTTTCACGCCCTGTGCTGTGGGCACATTGCTGCCTGCTGCTGGGCGTGTTTTGGGTGGTTCTGTAGGTGTGCAGAGGATGTGCAGCTGTGCCTTGGCTGTGCCTGCAGCCCTGCATAGCTCAGCAACATCTCTGCTGCCTGGACAGCATCTGCTTTTCCAAGCTGGCTCTGGGAGGGATTCTCAGGACACATTCTTCAGTCTCTGTGCACTGTGCATTGGGATTTCTGCTGCTGATATTAAAAAAAGCAACAACAAGGGGAAAAAAATCTTCCATTACTTCCTCCTTTTCTTCATAAAGTGTCTTTGTGAGGCAGACGTGGCTCAGGAAGTGCCAGCACTGCACGGCGCAGGGATGTTTTTGCAGCCACAGGCACCACCAGGGGCTGTCGCCTCTGGCTCGGAGCAGGCAGGGAGTGACTCCAAGCCTGAGTGGGGAGCAGAGCTGGGGCTCTGGGCTGCCCTGTGGGAGTTCCTTCCCTGCACCTGGCTCTGAGCAGGGGCAGGGCACAGGGCAACCCTGTCCTGAGCTCACCCTGCCTGGGCCAGCTCAGGAAATCCTCTCTGGAAATCACAGTCCCAGGACGGGTTGGGTTGGAAGGACCTTAAAGCTCATCCAGCCCCACCCTGCCATGGACAGAGACATCTTCCACTACCCCAGGCTGCTCCATGCCCCATCCAACCTGGCCTTGGACACTTCCGGGGACAGGAATACTGAATCCTAGTTCTATTCCTACACCATCCAGCTCATGTCTGAAATAAGTGGACTTCAGCCACAGGGCTTTAATCCATCATTGATTTAGAACAGGAGTTTAATCAGAAATGTTTGAACCCTCTGATCTGTATTTCTATAAAGGCAGCAATTCATAACCAGGTTCTCAGCTACTTTCAGACCCTCCCCAAGCAAAATCTGTGCTTCACATCCATTTCTGGTGTAGATTTCTCACCTAAATCCAGCAGTCAGTCCCTTCTCACTCAGTTTGAGTTGACTTCAGGTCAAAACCCAGTGTTGTTCCAGGCTTGGATTTGGGATCTGTGAAACAGGTTAACAGCAATATAGAAGAATCAGAGAATCACAGAACCATCCGTGTTGGAAAGGCTCCTGAGATCATCGAGTCCAACAGTGCACCAAGGTGGATGCAAAAGATGGCCTGATAGTGTTCTTCAATTGTGAAATGATCAAATAGTCTGTTAGTGTAAAATAGATGTAGGTTTGAAATCATTCTGCACACAGTAAGTTATTTCCTCTTAGTGAAGAGATTTAGAATTTCTGCTTTCCACCTCTGAACCTGGGAGTGGTGGTTCCTTAGCTTAAGGAACAGCCCACTGTGTCTTGAACAGGAAAAGAAAGAGTTTGATGCTGAAGGACTGGGAAGTCTCATGTAACCATGGGAACAGTCACAGTAACACTAGCCATGAAGGACAAAGAGCATGACATGTGGCATGAGTGCTAATTAATTGTTTTAATTAGCAGAGATAGTAAGTTGAAAACAGCTCCTTGCAAGAAGAATGATGCTGTGAGGTTCTGAGGCCTCGGTGTGCTCAGTTGTGACACACATGTCCCTGGACCTGGGTAAATGTGATGGGAAGTCAGCAGAGCCATTGGAAAAGGCCACAGGAGTCCTCAGACCCTGCTCTAGTCCCGGTCCCACCATCCCTGCCCACACTTACAGACAGGCGAGAGCCCTGAGCCTTCACAGCTGACCCCGGGAGGTTTGCACTGTGCGTGGGGGGCAGTCAGAAATGTCCTCTGTGTGTGTAACAGTTAGAAATGTCATGTGTGTGTGTGTATAACAGTCAGAAATGTCCTGTAACAGTCAGAAATGTCCTCTGTGTGTGTAACAGTCAGAAATGTCATGTGTGTGTGTGTATAACAGTCAGAAATGTCCTGTAACAGTCAGAAATGTCCTCTGTGTGTAACAGTCAGAAATGTCCTCTGTGTGTAACAGTCAGGAATGTCGTGTTTGTGTGTGTGTGTGTGTGTGTCTGTGTGTGTAACAGTCAGGAATGTCCTCTGTGGGTGTGGAGGAGGTGTCCTGTGTGTGTGGAGCACTCAGAATGTGTCCATGGAGTCAGGGAGGGACCTTATGGGCTCCACAACTTCAGTGTTCACTGCCACCATTTGAACCAGTCCATGGGATGTTTCTAGGAAGAGCTGGAGGTGGTTTTGGCTCCCTGGTCCCTGCAGAAAGCTGCAGTCTGGGTTTCTGCTCTCCAGCTGGGTTTGAGCAGCACCCCAGCTCCTGGATGGGATCTCCAGGAGGGGGAGGGAGGCAGAGCCAGGGCTAGACACGCAGACCTGGGCAGACCTCACTGATGTTCTGGGCTTGAAGCAGGAGAGGGGTTTGGGTGTTGGGACTTTTCCAAGGCACCAGGGCAGTGCCACCACTCACAGCCTCACCTGGGCAGGAAAGGCCCTGAGTTCCTGTGCTCTCCTTTCCCTCTCTCCCCATCAAGTGGCTGCTGCAAAATAGACCCCTTGGATTAATCACAGGTCTGCAGCCCCCAGGAAACCTGTGTCTGCTTTCCCCATTTACTGAAGCTAATTTAAATTCCAGTCACCAGGCCAGGGTCCTTTCTTCCTCCTGAAGCAGGAGGACTCCTTGTAAAACCTAGCCTGTGCTCTGCATGGAGAATCCATGGGTGAAACCTGGAATGCAGGAGGAGCTGTTCTGGGATGACCTGTCTCCCCTGGATTGGGAGCATGGGCATTTCCAGGCAGGACTTGGCCTTAGAGATTTCAGTGAAGCAAATAAGGGGAAGGAGAAAAGCTGCATATCTGAAGTGGGCTATGAGATCCACAGAATTTTCCAGGTACCTGACCCTCCTTTCTCTCTCAGCCTATAAAGCAGTTGCCACAAAATAGATCCTGAGTGACCACTTAACCACAAGTCTGGATCCCCCAGGACACCTGGATCTACCTTCCCCCTGTCTCCCTTCCTGGCTCTGTCTCCATGGCATAGGGCAAGCCCCTTCTCACCCTCTAGCTGCTGAATCTCCTTGGAGGTACCAGCTCCAGAGATTCCTGGGCTCTCCATTCCTTTCCAGTCTTGCCTGTAGTGCCAGCATGTGTGGCATTCCAAATAAAATTCCTCTATAGTGCCCATAAAACATTTAGTCCCAGCCCTACTGTAGCCATCCTAGAAAAATAAAGGCCTTAAAAATGCAGATATTCCAGGCCCAAAGCTTGTTCTCCTGGAAAGCCTCATCGGGGCTGGTAGCACAAAGTGGTGCCTGACTCAGGCCTGACTGAGAAAGCTCCTCTGGAGGGAGCAGGATGAAGGGGCTGTCAGCACTTCCCAGCAGCTCAGGAAGCACAGGCACTGTGAGCCCATTGTTCAGTGAAACCCCTCCTTGCCTCCCCTCTGTCCCAAACTCCGAGATTTATAAAACACAAGGGTTTTCTTCTTTTTTTTTTTTTTAGCTTATCAGAGGGGGTTTGCTCCCTAATACATCATATCTCAAACACAGACTCCCTAAAGCCTTCACAGGGCTGCACTCAGGCTGAAAGGACCAATAAGCATTTGGGATCATGGTGTGGGAATCAACCTGGGCATTTTCAGGCTGGTTTCCTGGGAAGGGGGCCTGTGTGTCTGTCCATCTGCCCCCAGCAATATCTATCAGTCTGTTTAGACTAAATATGCCCCAGAGCTCCAGCGGAGACAGGGACTGCCTGGAGAGCTGGGCACAGAGAGTGGCAAGGTCAAAGCCAAGGGAGATTTGGGGGGACAAAGTGGAGACCAGGGCTAAGCAGGCACAGAGACCAGTGCTTCAGCCTGCCTCACACAGAACCCTCTGATTTCTGGGAAAGACAGTGCATCTGGAAAAGGCAGCTGAAGCCTGCAGAAAGTGCATTTATGCCTGTGAATAAATACAATTATATTTAACCTTCTTCCCAGGCGTGCTGTGAGTGCGAATGTTTGCAAAGCTGTGAGATCCTCGGTTGAAAGGTGCTGTGAAAGTGCAAAGCATTATTAATATCCTTTACCTTCCTCCTAATAGACTGAGCATTCATGCTGGGGAATTTCTGGACATAAACCAGACAGCTGCAGAATGACAGTTCTTGAAAGCATCTATGATTTATTTTCTGCTCTTTAATTCCATTTTGTATTGAACACACATTTGTCATAGGGCTCTTGTTCCATAGGGCCTTTTAAGTCTAAACCAGACATGGGGACCTGATCCTTTCTGGGATAAATTTGCCCCCATTTCACTGTAGCCATTTGCTGATTTACACCAGGAGAGAACCCAAATCCAAGTCTTTTAATTGAATTTCCATCCCATGGCAAGTTTTGGTGTAAAATCCAAATAGTTTAAATGGCAGATAAGACTCTCCCTGTCATTGTCTGGCTGGAGTTCTGTAGGATCTCTTTGAGCCACTGGGCTTCAGGTCCTGGGAATGATCCTGTTTTTTCAGGAGCCTGAGTCTCTGAATGGGTTCCCTGGCTCTACCTTTTCCATTTTGCTTTAAACACATTCAGCTTTCAAGCATGGGCCTGGAAGCCAGGAGGGCTGGTGTGGTTCTTTCACGTTGCAGGGATTTTTGTGAAATAAAAATAGCTTGCTGCATTTGGATTTTTTTTTTTTTTGATGGGGTGAGGAAGAGTTGGAAACTTGCAGTAGCTGAGTGCCCATGGTGTTTCAATAGCAGGGCCTGTATGGCTGATTATCATATCTAACCCTTCTTATTATGACGAAGTCATGCTCAGGGCTGAATCTTGTCCTACAACACAAGGCTGCCCTATAAATTCCTACATTTTGTTCCATCATCCATATTTATAGAGGAAAAACTGAGGCAAAGGGGCTCAGTCGGCCTGGATTAAACCTGAAGAGGAGGAAGCAGAAGAGGAAGATGAGCAGGAGGAGGAAGGTCATCTCTCCAAGTCATGGCCTATTTATTTACTCAAAACACACTGATGACTCTGGATCAAATAACCCCTTTGTAGCATTTAATTTTCTTGAGTCAATGATCTGGCCTCAAAAAGAATCAGAGAAAACTGAAAATTGTCAGTGAGTTCCGCTACTTTTTGGGAAGGAAGTTTTTCCCTATTTTGAAAAGGATTTTTCTGTTGGAAAAAGAATTGCTGCCTTTCTTTTAACAGAGTCATTATATGGCATTTCCATTAATGTTACATTAAAGAACTGTTTATTGATTGAACAAACTGAAATGTGCATTAACATCTCGGTGGACATTGCTGAAGGTTTTGCTTTTCTCAGTTCAGAACCTGGGTTTTTCAAAGCGTTTCCCCAAACATGGCTCTGATAGCTCTGGTTGTAATAATTCAGAGGGATATCCCAGGGGAGCAATTGAAGTCAGAGCCTGGCTGCAGGGTGGACATGGGAAAAGGCAGGGACTGCCTCAGACCCTGTCCCTGCTCTCCTGATTTTGGGAGAGCTGCGTCTCACTGGGGTAAATTGGGATTACACGATGCATTTCCAGCCAGGAAAATGCCCCCCTGTGAACAGCAGCTTGTTTAGAGCAGGGACAGCTTCTGGACTTGGGGGAAAGGTCCAACAGCACCAAGGCAGTGCTCAGTGCTTGTGCTCCTTGTGCAGCCACAGGAGCAGGGACAGGGAGCAGGAATGGGGCAGGTGTCCCTGCTGGGACAGCGGGGATGAGGCTGTAACCTCCCTCTTCCCAAGCTGTCCCATCCCACTTTTTGTCCCAGCTGGAACCACACTGGTTTGTTTTCCAGTCTGATCTATTTGCAGTGGGGTTTGTGGTTTCTGCAAAAAGGAGAAAAAAGCAAACAAGTAAAATAAAACTAAAAACAGGCAGATTACACGAGCTCTGTTTCCCCCGCTCCTCTCTCTTCCCTCCTCTTCTGGCTCCCCCACCCTCCCCTCTCCCGTCCCTCTGTGTTTTCCTTTCCATGACAGTAACTGCAAGGCTGTAATTTCAAAGCCTCAGTGGCTTTCCCAGCGCTGGAGGAATGTGCCAGTGCCTGGGATGGATCCTCAGGCAGCTGCATAGCTCCACAGGCAGGAGGTGCTGGCCAGAGGGGCACTTGGGATGTCCCTGGAGTATGCTTTTCCCCCTTTTCCTCTCCTTGAAACCCCCTGCTTGTTGTCATCTCAAATAATCAGCCTCCCCGAGTTTAAAATCCTCATTTAATTTCTGTGAAATAATAACAGGGTTCATCTCCTCCTCTGCCTGTGGTCCTCTGAATCTTGGGGTAAGAGAAAGAGGTCTCCTTTTGGCTGGGATGGGTCACACTGAATTCTGCTGCATGCAACGATAGCACTTCATGATCAGAACATGTCAGGCTTGAGAATTGCCCAAAGAGCCCTGTTGCTGTATTTACACCCCTATTTACATTCTGTGAGGGGCTAGGGAAGCACTGAAGATGTGGGAGAGGAAAAAAAAAACCACAGCCCTACAAAAGCCAGGCTAGCTGGGACCACAGAGCAAAGCCAGACTCTTACAAGTTTTTTTCCTAGAAGTTCATTTCAACCCCTCTGTGCCTGTTGTCTTTTGTCATTAGATCCCTCCTATGATGCAGTCAGGAGAGCAGGATGGGGCAGTAATGGGAATTCTGGCCTCTCCAAAAGTAAGTTGTCCCAATGGGAATCACAGACTGTGCAATGGAAAATTAAAATGAGACTTGGGCACAGCTGGCTTGTGTTAGGAGTGTCAGAAGGGCAGAAGATTTGGGGACAGATAGAAGGTAGAACTGGGGACAGATGAGAAGTAGAATGATGGCATGGACAGAGTAACACTTGTAGGGTTTGGTCAAGGGGCCAGGAGCAAATCCTCTGCACAGACACCCTGTTAGCCACAGGCCTGCCCCATGCTGTGATGGTTTTAGGAGCAGATCTGAGAGTTTCTGCCAACTTTCCAGAAAGGCAGAGTCCAGCAGATGGGGCCCCTCTGCTCGAGCCCTGCTAATGTCCAGCTCTTGTTCTTACAGTGTTTAGAGTGCATTTGATTCCCAGTAGGGGGGGTGACACCCCAGACCGATTCTCTGTCCCTAAAATCCCTGTTGTAGCTGGCACAGCCTGCTGGCTCTGAGCCACTGTCCCCTACCCCACTGCCGGGGCTTATCCCCCTGCAGGGTGGGCACATCTGACCCTCGGCAAGGCACTCCTGCTGGAAATCCATGTGGCAGCGCCTGGCAGAGTCCCCTCCTTTTGCTCTGCAGCTTCCTGAGCTGCGTTCCCCCCAAATGTGAGAATTATTCTTTGAGTCAGTTTTCTGTTGTGAGAAATGATACAAAGAGAAGTAGTTATTCCTGCTGAAGGGATTTATACAAATTGCCATTATATTTTCAACTAAATGTTTGATAATCCCTGATTTATTTTTTTTTTGCCTAAAATAGAATTTGCATTTGCAAAAAAAAATGTGGGAAAAGCTCCAACATGGAAGGAAGACAGACTTTGTACATTTAATAATCCAATTTTTTGTTCACAACATGGATGCAAACTAGAATGGAAGTTCAGTTGCAATAAAAGACAGAAAATTAATGAAGCATCTACATAATAATATTTTCCTTGTCTCACTGCCTATTTGGCAAACTGTAAATCTCTATATAATGCTTTCCTTATTGGTGTCTTTTCATTTTACACTGAAAATTTAAATTTCTAGGGACATCTCTTAATTTTATAGTGCAATCCCCAAAATAGCAGCTCTCAGTCTGAGCAAACCTTTCCCTTGCAGTTGCTGTGTTTCCTGTGGGATGTATTTTGTACTTTGTACCTGTTCTCTGTGCCTATGAATCCCCTCTCTCTTTCCAGGCCCTCCTGTTGCAGGGACACAAAACGTGAATAAGACAACGGAGCAGCAGCGGCCCCAGCCAGGTGAGAGTGGATTTTGGGAGCCCTGGACTGGGGGAATTCACTGTGGAGCAGCCCCAGACAGGGACAGGCAGGGGAAGGCTCAGGGCAGGGACTGAGCTCTCAGGTGCCAGCAGCTCTTCCCAGTGAGTTCTGTGTGGCTGCTCTGCCCCTGCCCAGCCAAAGGAACATCCCTGTGCCAGGATCTGCAGTGTCCCCATGGGCTCATCCCCTTGGAGCGTCCCAGCTCATCCCTTCTCACTGGGAGTGTCTCCAGCCATTCCAGCAGGGCTTCCCCAGCCCAGAGCAGAGCAGAGGAGGAAAGCAGCCCCCTGGGCAGGGCAGGGCAGGGCAGGGAGTGCTCCTGCTGTCTTCCCACCTTCCCTGCCCGGCACAGCTGCTTTCCATCCCCTTCCTCTGGTTCTCTTGGCACCGAGTCAACCCACGAACAAACGCTGCAGATCCAAATCACCACAACCAGAGAGAGGCAGAGAAGTGTGGAGATTAGGGCTCAGGAGGCCCCACAGAAAGGGAAGGAATTCATTCCTAATAAATGCTTTGTGGGGTTTTCAAGAACCACTCAGCCTTGGTGAAGCCAGTGACAAACTCCTGTTACTCTCATCTCTCTAACGCTGTGTTTTCTTCACAAAGAGAGACTTGGGTGAATATTTCCTGCTCTCCCAGGGCAGCAAGCTCAGCTGCTAGCAAGTGAATCTGAAAATCTCATCTGCTCTCCTTTTATTTAGCTCTTTTTCATCAGGAAAAATACATTTGCTCCTGCTTTGTGGCTGTTCTCCTATCCCACAGGTTTTTTTCCACGTTTGGTGTTTTCTGATTTCCACACAGTGCATGGTATGTCCAAGAACATCCCAGGCTGCAAAAGCAGCCAGATCTGAGAGGAGTGCCAGAAACTGTGGCTGTGCCATTTTGGATTCCAGAAATACTTGGTGGTTGTTTGCTAAGAAAGAAGGAGCACTTCCAGGCCCTGGGAAAAGGGGCAGAAAGAATAAAGAAAGAAAATGAAAATTTTCTTTTCTATTTTCTTTTCTATGTTTCTAGAAAAAAACATAATGACCTGGAATTTTTTTTAAATTATCCTTTAAAGTTTTTGGGGTGATTTTTTTGTTCTTTATTTTATTTTTTAGATCCCTACCAAATCCTGGGGCCCACCAGCAGCCGTCTTGCCAATCCAGGTGAGTTCATTTTATATTTCAGACCCCCCTTATCAAAGAGATGAATTTTTCTTTGGAGCTGCTGCTCCAGCCTGCACTGCTGTCCCTGCACCATTGTGGGGACCTGTGAGAGCCACTGAACTCGGTATCTGTGACCTCAGAAGGGCTTTTGCCAAAAATCTTTACAGAAAAATGAGGAATGTGGGGCAACATCACCTCTGTCAGGACAAAATCACCATTCTGGATGTTCTGACCCAGACCCAGCATTCCCTAAGAAGAGTTTCATAGGGGACTTAAGTGCTAGTCTCTCAGATTTGCAGTACAGATTAATTTTTCACTGCCTGCTGTGGGTTACAGGAAGAAAGGCACAAAATATCTCTGAAAGTCTCAGTGTGACTGTTCCTAGCACATCTTCTGCAGTAAATAATCCCTGATTTTAGGGAGTAAGGCCTGGAGCAAATCCTGCTCAAACTAACCAACCTTTACACATGGGATGCCTGTAAGGAAACATCCTCCTAACTTACCCTTAACTACTTGCACAACTACACTGAGTAAAACCAGGAGTCATCTGGGGAACAAATTATCCTGTGTAAGCCAGATGAGCCCCTGGAAAGAGAGCTGGAGGTATCCAAAACAATCTCTATGGCAAACAGTGAGCAGTGGAGGGGTGAAGCACACGGAGCTAACTGGTCTGTGAAAACTCTGCGGAGCAGTGTCCTCACAGAAAGCCCTGCTTATGAATAGCCCGAGGATTTTAAGGCCAAAGGCAACCGTTATGAAATGTAATGTGATCTCAGGCCCAGGCCCAGAACAAAGGGCTGAGTAACTTGTTTGCTGGGAACAGTTTATCCACTCCTAGGGCTGCCTTTCCACGGCCTGAAGGAGCAGTTCCCAGTCGAGATCGAGATAGTCCTTCTGTTTCCTGCCTTTGTGTGCGCCCCGGAGCAGGAAGCCCCGAGTCATTTCCTTTCCCCTTGGCTCGTGTCTGCAGGGAGCGGGCAGATCCAGCTGTGGCAGTTCCTGCTGGAGCTGCTGTCAGACAGCTCCAATGCCACCTGCATCACCTGGGAGGGCACCAACGGCGAGTTCAAGATGACGGACCCTGACGAGGTGGCGCGGCGCTGGGGCGAGAGGAAAAGCAAACCCAACATGAATTACGACAAGCTGAGCCGAGCGCTGCGATACTACTACGACAAGAACATTATGACCAAAGTGCATGGCAAGAGGTATGCCTACAAATTTGACTTTCACGGCATCGCCCAGGCCCTGCAGCCCCACCCCACAGAGTCCTCCATGTACAAGTACCCGTCGGATCTGTCCTACATGCCGTCCTACCATGCCCACCAGCAGAAGGTGAACTTTGTGCCCCCACACCCCTCCTCCATGCCTGTCACATCATCCAGTTTCTTTGGAGCAGCCTCCCCCTATTGGACCTCCCCTGCAGGAAGCATTTACCCCAACCCCAATGTGCCCCGCCACCCCAACGCCCACGTCACACCACACTTGGGCAGCTATTACTAAATGCTTTGATCTGCCAGTGGCCTTGAGCAGTCTGGTTGGACTTTTTCTTTACTCCTAGGATTTTTATGGTTTTTGGGGGTACCCTTAATGGATAATTGTGGCCTTTCTCGGGAAGAATTAAAACTGGATATTTGTTATTCCTGGACCAAACCTTTTACTTTTGTAACTTTGACTCTTGTGTCTTGAACTGAGAGATGGAAGCTCCTGTGGGCCAGTACTCTGCATTTTCTTTGGGGTTTAAGGCTTGTGTCCTCTGTAGGAAGTGACGATGAAGATGGTTCACCATTCCCTGGAATGATTATTAGTTTTTGGATGAGAGGAATTTTTAAGGATTCAAAAGCTTTTGACAAGGCATAGATCCAGCAGTGGGTCATAAGACAAGATGACCACAATGGGTTTTTTCTTACTGGCCATTTGACCATTCAGTGGAGGATGTTGGGCTGCAGGGGACCACAACTGGAATCTTAGCTCTAAGGCAGAGGAGGATTTTCACCCAACTGGAAATTAAATATATATATATATATTCATATATATATATGTACATGTATATTTTAAGAAGTAAAGGGCATTGAAGGAACTTTTCTAGAGTACAGCTTCATTCGACTGTGTGTGAACTCAGAAAGCAGCAGAAACCAGAACAAAGCGTAAGGCAAAGTCAAGCACAGACATTCCTTGAGAGCAGAAGTGAAGTGAATAAACGACAGCAGGTCCCTGGCTCTGCCTGAGCCGTGGGGCTCTGGAAGCACCGATTCGCGAACGCTGTGCGTTTGTCAGACCGTCAAACCAAGGGTCAACAAACCAGAAGGCAAATTACTGTATAAATTATGCAGAGTTATTTTTCCCTATATCTCACAGTTTTAAAAGAAAGAGTAAATAAAACGAGTTGACCTCGGTCACAAATGCAGGTTTGTTTTTTACTATCAGCTCGGTTGTTTTTGTTTATTTTTTTAATGTAATTTGTACATCTTTTCAATCTGTACATTTGGGCTGTAGCTTTGTACTTTTTGCTAAAAAAAAAAAATAAAAAATAAGACATGAGTAATGTATCTGTTGGAGATAGGCTTGGTCCTGCAATTGGATCCATGACTGACCCCCAAAGTGGCCAGAAACCTTCCAGATTGTCCTGGGTTTGTCTAGAGGAGAGGATTTTCTGTATTAGTCTGTTGTAGCTGTCTGCAAATTAACTCCACTTACTCCCAGGTTTGCATTGAGACTGATTGAAAACAGGCCAAACATCTCCAAGCAACCATTGCAATATTCTGTGATCACTTTTCACCCAAATCTTGAATTTTGGGAAGATCTTAACCACTTCATAGATAAAACAACAAAATACTCCTCTTTTTGATGGCTTCTGCTGGGGGGTTCTGTGGAAATCCGACCCCTTCAAGGACTCTCAGCCATCCCCAGCTTTGCACATGTGAATGTAACGCTTCACAAGTGGCGGTTTGGTGCCATAAACAGAGGGTAAACCACAAGTGTTTGGGGTTTGGAACAGATGTCTGGGGGGCGAGATTTCCATGTACAACCCATTAGCTGACTTGTATTAAGTGGCAGCCAATTAACAGGATCACAACTATCTAGTCTAGACCAACCCCTGGGACTCTGTGGGGGCAGGATTTGGTCCATGTGCATCCGATTGCAGGAGGGGAGTCTGAAACCAGAGCATTGGAGTCTGCTCAGAACGTTAAACACAAGCACTGATGCCATTATTTAACACAGTGGGGAGAGAAGATCAAGCTAATACAGTTAGGTCTTAGTGCTTTCGGGTTGTTTTTAAGTAACATTTCTGCAATAATCGCAAAATTTAAGTATGAAGGAACTACCCATGGATATGGGGCTTTTGCTACTATATATATGCAATGTACCTTTTGGATATTAAAATATATATAATTTTGCAAGCTATCTTGGTGGTTTTTTGTTTTTTAAAGTGTATTAATGTTGCAATGAAACAGTTGTATGAAGAAGATGATGTAAAAAAAGTGACAAAATAAATGGTGGTTTTCTTCACTAAGGCATCACATTTTCCCACTCTCTCCCTCCCCTCTCACACTTGCATGCACTTGAAATTAAATTTAGCTAAAAAGGGAAAGAAAGCAGCTTCACAGTAGTGGCAACACATCCTGATCCCTGTAGTATTGACCACTCATTCGAGAAAATTGTTGCCAGTCGATCAGACTGGATTTGGTTGTTGAAGGGCTCTGGCTTTTGTCCAGGGAAAGACAGAAAGAGTGGAAGGGCAGCCAGAGCTCAGAAGCTGAAGTGTCAGGGTGGATCTTGGGGAGCCCCAGGGCCCCCCAGGAATGTCAGTGTGTGCCCAGCCTCCTCCTGTTTCCCACCTATCCCCAAACCCCAGGGAAAGCCAGCGCACCACAGCATTCCTGAGGTGGAGGCTGCAAAAACAAGCTCTGCCAAGGAATCTTCTGATTGTGGATAAAGGTCAGGCCGAGGCACTTCCTGCAGCTTTGCACGGTGGTCCTGAGAGATATCTGGAGCTCCTGCAGACCTGATAAAGCCTTGGGAAGCCAGGGCTGCACAAGCACAGCACTTCCTTCCTGCACACAACCTTTTGTTGCTGAGCACCAGGACAAAGCTGGATTGGCTGGGGAAAAGGGCCATTTCCAGCACCCCAGAGCTGCTCCCTCTCTGGCTTCCACCAGAGTTGCTCAATTTAGTCACAAGAGCGAGTGGTTTGTTGCTTATCTCTGTTGTTTTCCACTGCAGCACCAGCGAGATTAATTCTGGCTGCGCTGCATCAGTGGAAATATCAAGTATTTTATTTGAATACTGTATCCTGCCCCCCTGCCAGTAATAGGAAAATCAGAAGATGAGATTGCACAAAAGACAGAACCTGAAGGTTATCAGAGTGCAAAGATGTCCCTGATAGAAAAATTTGGCCAGCAGGGATCTTGGAGGAAAAAAAAAAAGACATTTGAAAATAACCAACAATTTAAGAAGCATCTGATTCTGGCTGCCCAGTGTGTTAAAGGAGCCCTCCTGAGATGGGAGGTAGTCAGCAGCATCCCAGCTCAGGTCTTCTCTGCCTCCTTCATCCTTCCTTTCAAAGTACTTGCTGGCATTAATCCTTTCTAGTATTCACTAGTATTTAGCTTTAGATACTATTTTTTTGGCAGTATTTGCTAATATTTCACTTTAGACAGATTTTGCCTCCAACTCCAGGCATTCCCATGGAATCCAGAGATCTTAGAGCAAGGAGTTCTCATCCCAGAGTGCCAGACAGCCTCACACTGCTGGGGCACTTCCCAGGCACCTTCTAGAGCATTTTCATAGGATCTTAATAATTTACATTCTTCACAGAAAGAGTAATAAGACAGAGATTGGAATAGGTAATTTGTACCCCTCAAAACCAGCCTGGCTTTGCCACAGTGGAAGTGCCAGGGGTGGGAACAGTGTGATCTCCCCTCCCAGCCCAAGCTTCTGGGGCACACTGGGACAAAGCAAACAAGCAATTTGACAGCCATAATGCTATTTTCTGCTTTTCCCAGGAGGACAAGGCAGATGGAATTCAAGTATTTCAGGCTTCAATCAGAAAGTTTAGCAGACAGATGGTTGGAATCACATGGCTGTGAGCTGGGAGTCAACAGGGGCAGCATCAACATTCTCTGCATTGACATTCAGGACTCAGAGCTCCCCAGGAAACCCAGCTCCCATTGCAATCAGGGTGAATTCAGCTGCTCATTTCCAGGGATTTGGTATTTCCCCAGGATTTCTGTCCCACCACCCTGAATGGAATCTAGCTCAAACATGCCAAACTGGAATTAACTCGACATTCCTCTATCTATAAATAGAGATGCAGCCTGTACATTGAGTAGAATCAGCGATGGCTTTAAGGGATCAGAGCTCTGACTCTCTTGGCTGGATCTCAGTGCTGCTTTTCTATTTTTGAGCTGGTCCTGCCTCTGTGTGTGTAAATTCATCCTGCTTAATTACAGCCAGCAGGTTTAGAACCTGCTTTGAACTTCATTTTAAAGCAGGTTTTTTATCTCCACTGGAAGATGGAGCTCCCAGCTTAAGCACTTGTTAGATGTTTTAAACTAGGGGATAGCAAATCCTTCCAGAGCCAAGCGCCTGAGATCACTCCTGTCCAGAATCCCTGTATGCCAGAACCCACCCCCTGTGCACACTGGGGCCTTCCTGCTTTATATACCTAAAAATTGTATTTTAGCCCTGAGGATGAGCTTCCAAATAGCTGCAGTTTTCTAACAAAGTAGTACTGTGGCAAAGGAGAGAGATTTCCCTGTGCCAGGACAGGGGAGAGGGATTTCCCTGTGCCAAGACCTTCCCTTAGTAAAGACAAAGAGATTTCTCATCCTCGTGCCCAACAAGTGCACTCCAGCCCAAATGAGACATTAATTATGGGGCAAATCTGCCATGACTTCTATTGATGTAAATATTTAATGTGAGGCTGGACTTGCCCAGCAATGTTTCATCCACATCCATGGTAAATGCCCTGGCCTGAAGCTTTGTGCTCAAAGGAGGGATGAATCCAGATGCTGTTTCCCACCTTTGTGTCACAAGAAAAGAGCCATCAGTCTGTAAATGCTGGATGAAAGCAGCCAGCTTCACTTTGTTATCCTATTACAATAATAGAGTTTTTACAGGCTGCTTTGCTGTGCTGATCCAGTATTTTAATAACTTCTGTGAAATTAGTTGGTGAGACTTCAGCCTGCTGCCTACCAAAGTCTATTCTCCCACATCAAAGTGAGCATGGCTGCATTTGGTGTTAATCAGAGCTGCAGTCCAGGGGCACGTCAGGGGCTGGCATTTATAAATTCACTTCAAAGACCTTATTTGTATATTTTTGCACAATACCCAGCATAACATACATATGACCATTTTCATCTGTGAAATCAGAACTCGCTGCAAATAAAGCCCAGACCTTTCTGTAGTATCAGAAAGGAATTGAGACACCTCTGGTTAAGGTTGTGTAGAGAATGACAACATGTAATTTAGCTTATGTGTTATGATTTTTTCCATTACAGAGGTGGAAATCCCTGCACATGAAGCTCAGATTCTTCTATTATATCAGAATCATATTAGAGATCCTTGTCAAAAATCAGCTCTTCAGGCTCCAAGAGTAGCAAACAGAGCCTGATACCAAACCCACTGAATGTGAAGACCGAAGGCAGAGCAGTTTTGAGGCCATGACAGCAATAAGTCCATCAGCCCTGCACCCCACAGTTGGGGAGCTGCCCAGGGACCCCCAAGGATCTGCTCTGTGCAGGCAGGGGATGGACACAGCTGGGTTTGCAGCTGAGCAGCCACCCCAACCCAGATCAATAACTGCAGTGGGAAAGGCTTTAGGCAGGGGAGGTTTCCCAGGGGAAAGGACCTTGCTGCTCCTAACCAGGCACTACAGGGTTCAGTCCTGGAGTTCCTATTTGAAGCTGCAGTGGTGAAGGAAGATGAGGAGCTTGGGTCTCTGGCACTTTGGTGTGATTTCACCAGCAGAGCTGGTTCCTTCCTTTCCAGGAACTGCTGCAAACTTGTTATTTGCTTTGGCTTCTCCCTAAGTTTCTGTCTCCCAGAGCTGTAAAGTCCGGGAGAGAGAATGGATGCACCTCCCTTCCCTGCTGCTGCTCAGGCCAGCAGAGTCTCCTCCCTGCAGCCCGTGTTGGCAGGCCAGGCTGGGCAGGGACATCTCCAGCCCTTGGGAGCACAGGGTCAGTGTCCCAAGTGTCTCCATGCAGTGGCTGCAGGGGGCTGTGCTGGGAGTGTTGGCAGAGGGTACCTGTAGAAACCTGAACAACACCTTCCCTGGGTTTTCTGTCTCCCTCAGGACCCATGTATAATACACACATCTATCTATCTATCTATCTATCTATCTATCTATCTATCTATCTATCATCTATCTATCTATCTATCTATCAATCATCTATCTATCTATCTATCTATCTATCTATCTATCTATCTATCTATCTATCATCTATCTATCACATATATATATTTGTCACACCCCTGGAAGTGTCCAAAGCCAGGCTGGATGGGGCTTGGAGCAGTGTGGGGTAGTGGAAGGTGTCCCTGCCCATGGCAGCAGGTGGAATGGGATAAGTTTTAAAGTCCCTTGCAACCTAAACCACTCAGTAATTCCATATAGATTTATTTCTATTTCATAGAACAGTATATATATACATACATATTTGATATAATTGTGTGTGTAATATATACTGATATTTGATACAAAAGTGTACTGTAGTATTAAGGTAAAACAAATTAAGAAGGGGGTTCAGCTTGGGGCAGATGTTTCTGTGGAGGTTTTAAAACTTCCCTTAATGCTCCATTTCTGGAGGCTGAAGGCTGTCAGGAAGTTGAACAGCTCCCCAAAATTCTCAGCCAGTGCATTCCAACCTCTACAGACCCAGGAGTACTGGCATCCCAACCTTGCTACAGGAATTTGGGGAGCAGCATCCTTCTCCATGAGAGACAGAGGGGAGCATGGGAGCCTGGAATGGAGGTGGAAGGAGATGAGCTTTAAGGTCCTTTCCAACCCAAACCATCCTGGGATTCTGGGCTGGTTCCATAGTTCCATAGTTCCACAGTTCCATGGTTCCATACAGTCATGGTTTGTGGAAGTCTGGGCACAGCAGCACAAAGGGACGTGATCTGGGCTTCCAGACCCATCCCAAGGGATGTGATGGCTCCGCAGGCTCTGACAGCGACTCCTTGGAGGGGCTGGCTCCCTGCTGCACCAGGAACACTTCCAGAGCACGGGGGAGCTTCATCTGAACAGGAACCTTGGGTACTGCTGCAAAACTAACACAGCGAGGACTCGCGGCCATCCTGATGTGATCCGTGGTAGAATCAAGGAATCAGTGGGATTGGAAAAGCCCTCTGAGGTCATGGGATCCAAGCATTAACCCAGTGCCACTGTGCTGTGAGGTTTTATCAGCTGGGGAAACTGAGGCACAAAGCAGGGAGCAGTGTCTGCTCTGACGTTCCAGAGCAGCGTTTCCTATAGAATATGGGTCTGTCCAGACCCAACCTCACCGTTCCTGATCTCCCCACTCCACTTTGGGCGCAGCAGAAGCTCATGTTTACAGCCTCCAGCCCTCCACTCATACATCACCTCCGAATTCAGCGCCGAGAATTCCCAAACACTTCTGTGAAGGGGCTAAATATATCCTGCTAGCACTGCCCGTGCCAAAACCGAGCCACTAAATGCATTGAAGTTTGTGTAATAAAACGCGGAATAGTCCCAGTAAATTCTTGCTTTGCTTTTCAAAGTTGGCGCGGTCGACCTGCTGAGTTTGGGGCTGCGGAGCGGCTGATCCGCAGATGAGCGGTGCCATCCTGTGGCAGCGGCACAGAAAACACCGCGGGGATCGCCGCATCCCTCGCATCCGCCATGGTCCCCAGCATCCCTGTGCTCCCCGACATCCCCGATGGTCCCCGACATCCCCGTGTCCTCCGACATCCCTGTGCTCCCCGACATCCTTGTGTCCCCAGCATCCTTAACATCCCTGTGCTCTCCAGCATCACTGTGCTCCCCAACACCCCTGTGCTCCCCAGCATCCCTGTGCTCTCCAGCATCCTTAACATGCCTGTGCTCCTCAATTTGCCTGTGCTCCCCATCTGTTTCCGTGCTGAGCTGTCACAATGGATTAACATGGCGATTTTGCACAGCTGGTTGGGATGTGGTTGTCCAGGAGAGCAAGGGCTTAATGCTCTCTGTGCTTAAATTTGGCTAGCAGCATAAAAAAGGAGACCCCAAGTGTGTCTGTCTCATCTTCAGCCTCCCCTCACTCATCCACCTCCCCTGAGCAGGCAGAATTTATGTACAGCAGTGAGTTTGTTCAAGTGTCTCCAGGCAGATACTTCCAGGAATGTCAGCTTGGCCTCAGGAATTATCTTTTGTGTGTATATGCGAGAGCTTCAGCCTCCCTCACTCTTGTTCCAGTGATGCTGTCCCAGGGTTAAATGTGATTTAGGGCCAGTGCTGATGGTGGCAGAAGTTCCCCAAGCTGGAGCAGGAGAATTCACCAGAAGGTTTAGGAACTTGCACAGGTTCCTTCTCTGCTTCCCTTTCACTGCTCACATTCCTGGCCTGGTTCTGTGTTTCCTCCCTGCTCCTGTGGGGAGTAGGAGCTGGGCCAGCACCATGACCATGGATCAAGGCAGGGGTGATTTTGTGATTTTTGGGGGGAAATGAGGTGGAAATCCTGGCTGTTCCCAGCAGAATTCCCAAGGGTATGACCACCTCCATTTGCCTGGGGAGAGGGGAGGAGATGGGACACCTCGGCTGCTGCCTCTGGTATCTTTGCTCACTGCTGACTCATTTGTGGGTGAGCAGCAGAGTTTCCAAGGAATTGTGTACAGGCAGGAGCTATTCAGGCATTCGCTGGCAGCCTGTGAGCAGGGGTCTGCCCCAGTCCAGCAGTGCAAGTCAGTGGGAGCAATCTGAACAGTGTGCTGGGGGTTTTGGTTATTATTATTGCTGTTATTATTATTTAGGGGTGTCTTTTCACCAGTTGCTCCCAGACCATGTGTGCAGACAGACAGCAAACCAGCACATGTCAGTTTACCAGAAGCAGTTATTTTAATTCATGGCCCTTTCTCCAGCAGTCAGCAGGATGCCTTATTAATTTGCCAGCAGGAGGGTAAATCTATTTCAAAATGATTGAAATATTATGCACAGCTTGAATGAATGTTTAAAATAAATACAGTAGAAGAAACATGTTGTTTGTGAAACGAGAAGATAAATTAAGTTTAGTGCAGACACATTATTCCCAAGCCTGGCTGCTTGGCTTTGCCAGCAGAATCCTTTAGGCCTTAATCCAGCAGGAATGATCTGTTTGCTCCCCTGAAGGGGCAGGACTTTCTCCTTAGACCTCTGCATCATAAGGACCAGGCTGTTAGCTCCATGGGGTATCCCAGTTTGTGGGACAAAGGCAGGATGAAACAGGGACCTGCAAGGCTTGAGCAGAGCTGCAGAAACAAAGCCCTGTCAGGGGGAAGAACCCGGTCTTTGTCTTCCAGTATCGGCTCTGTGGTTCCCTCCAGCCACTTCTGCTTAGCAAGATTAAATTTATTTTCATCCTCTTAACTGAACTTTCTTTTAATGGCAGCAGGGGTGACAGCCCCCAAAATAGCTTTCCTCTGGAGTGTGTCCCGAGTGGCCTGGCCCCGATAACCTCCTTCCTGGCCAGGCCTTTATCTGCCCAGTGACAAACAGCTCTCCCTGGACAGCCAGAGGAAATTCCACTCATTGCTGTGCTGCTGCTGGGCTCTGCCTCAGCTCTATGTGCTGCTGCTGCGGGGCTGGCAGGGCTTCCTGGGGTGACAACCAGCGGGAGGCTCACTCTCGGATTCCCAGTCAGCTCCCAGTATGATCCCATTCTAAGGGAGCCTGATAGCTCAGCCATAGCCCTGTCAGCTTTGGATCCACCCCCTCGGATTTCCTCTGCTCCTGGATCCCTTCCAGTAACACCAAAATACACAAAAAACCACAGCTGCCCTTCCCCTGGTGCAGCTTCCTTGTGTTGCAGGTTCTGAGGCAGGTGTGACTGTCAGGAAGGGGAACACCAGGCAGCCACCCCTGCAGGGTTCAGGTGTCTTCTCTTTGAGCTGTGCCAGCACTTCATACTCCTAGAAATGGGACAACACATCCTCATGCTCACACTGCAGACACAGGGCAAAAGGTTCCATCACTGTGTCAGGAAGAATGTTGAGGTTCAGGATTTTGAGGAGGCTTTCCAAGAGCAGTACCTGGAAGTGCATTTTTTAGGGACCCTCTAAGATTCTCCAAGATGGTGTGCACCACTTCTTGGACAGGCGCTGCAGAGTGTTTGATTCATTTTTCCCACTAGCATTAACATCCCAAACCAGGACTTAAAGTAGGAATCTTCCCTGACTCCTCATTGTATTGCTGGGTTTGACCTTTCAAATGGATTTCCCTTGGACTTGTTGGTTTTGTCCAGTGGGGACACTTTTTTCTGCATCTGTTAAAGGCATCTTGATCTTCTTCCAGGGATAAGAGGTGTAACTTCTAAGCCTTGAGCACTGACAGTGCCACTTTCTGGGGACATTACACCCAGGGAACTGTACAGGAAGCCTTGGGAGGAAATGCAGCAGCAGCTCTGGAAGGATGGAGCAGCCTTTTGCTTCAGACCACTGTGGGGCTCTGGACACATCATTTCACTTCCCTACTCCCTCCAAGATTTCTGTGCATGGCCACTGATTTTTTGATGTTTGTTTTGGGGGGTCAAAACTGTCCTTCCAAGCTGATTATGTGAGGGGCATTAAGGTATTGTTGTGATTGGGACTGTAAAGTATTTTTACACTGTTGGTTTGCAAAGCTGCAGTCCAGCACAATTAAAATATCAGGTAGTATCTGTGAGTTACCTCAAGGGTCTCACTCCTGCTTCTCTATTCACAGTTCTGGCCTGGTGCAGCCACTTTTTGTAGCTCTGATGTGTGATAAGAGCAGAATTTTGTGTGCTGACCTTTCCATCCAGAGGTGGACAAGGATGTGACAGTGGTGCACTGAGGAGAGATTGAGAATTGGCTTTTAAAGTGCTTTAGTGACATAATTATTCATAACATTGCTCTCTGTACAATGTCAGTGTTTATGTTCTGTGTTACAGATGGCAAATTGGAGATACAGAGTGAAGTGACTTGTTCTGACCCAAGAGAGGAGTTCACACTACACTGGGACTGGGACCTGAACACTCCTTGCTCCCAGAGTTTGATTTCCATGCTCACACCGTGCTCATTTGCAGCACAACTTTCTCTTGCCATCATCTGACCTGCTTAATTCTCCCCTTCTTTTAAAACCATTTAGTCCAGCAGCTTTTAACACTATTTCCATTTTACCATAGCATTGAAAATTGATGAGCTGAGTTACATCACTGGGAAGAGTTCCCAAAAACTCTTTGGTCTGCCACTAGAACTCTCAGTAATAGAATGAATTGGGGAAAAGAATAACTGACTGTGAGGAAGTAGAAATTCACTAAAAAAGTACTGAAGCTTCTTGTTGCATGTATGTCAAAAAACATCCTCAGAAAATGTTCAGTACTACTCAGCTCCCACTGAGCAGAAGTTGTTTCCTGTAGGGATGCACATTTGGCTGTGGGGAGATGAACAGTTTGGAACCAAATCTGAAGCCAAAAGTTGGTAGGAGGCTCCTGGGCTGTGTTTTTGTTTGAACAAGACCTTTGTGCTTCAAAGGGGAAGATAATCTCAATTTGCATTGGGGGTATTTTGGAAGGACACATCCAGAGCTGGGAATTTCCTCTCTTCTCCCAGTGGAGTGCTTTCTGCCAGGTGAGAATGAATCAATGTGTTCTCCATCTCCTCACCTTTCTGGAGAGTTGTCTTCAAATGTTTCTCTATTCCCCATCCAGGCAGCTCCTGGGGCAGTGAAGTGCAGCTGAAAGCTGGGAAAGTTGGGAATAAGCTGCAAAATTTCTTTTGTCCCAGAGTGGGTCTCTGCTTCTTGTTTTTTCGGTTTTCATTTCCATTTGGTTCTTTTCCCCTGAAAAGCGTCAAAGGCTTTCAGAGGGGAGAAGTCACATTTTGGAGTTGGACATGAAGCAGCTTGGGCCAAGTTCTGTCTTCTCTTTTTCCTAAGCTTGTCCCATCCCTTACTGCTCTGTCCTGCAGCTGTAGCAGCCCCAAAGAAAGAGGGAAGGAATTGTTTCAGAACATTCAAAGGCACTCAAGTTGCAGGGCCAGAGAGTCTGTTTGCATAGAGGACTTTGGCAAACAGATTTTTTTTCTGAGGTTTTGGCTCATAAATCTCTTAGGTTTCCTTAGCTTTGCCTTCTGTCTCACCTTTTCATGTTCTCCTTCCAGCAGCTGTGTATATTTAATGTCCTAAAATTTCTTTCAATCTTTTCAGGCTTACCTTTGCATGCCCTTGAAAACTTCAGTGAGTTGGACATTCCAACATAGCAGCTTCATTAAATGTCCCATAGATACAAAAATATAAATTCTGTGAAATATATATAGTGTAGTTAAATAATAATCAGTGGTATGCTGCTCCTCTTTGATTGGAGGCTTTTGAGATAACAAATGCAGGGTTAGAGCAAACCCAAACCTGTGTTTCTGTTTTGTTTTACTGAGTTATTCATTAATCGTCTCAAAACTTAATTCTCTCTGAAAACTCAGTCCCATGAGTACGTGGCACTACATTTTTGTGTCGCTGGTTTCATGGACTTCAGACAAGACAAAGCCGGGATTGTCATAGCCTTTCTTCTCTTTGGCTTTGGCTTCCTTCTCATTGTAGAGACAGAAGGCACAGTGGGGGGTGTCCACAGCCACTGTCTTGCTGAAGTTCTGGAAGTCCACTCTGTATTTCCCTTCTTTGGTCTTGGACACGATGGGAGCGAAGCGGTACCCCCAGAGCACCTCCTCGGGGATGTAGGATGTCCTCACCTGGCAGGTGGCACTGGTGGCCTCCACAGTGCCATCCAAAAACACCACCAGCTCAAAGTCCTGCTGCAGGAGGGTTTCTGCTGCCATGTGAAAGAAGGGGCTGTTCTTGTCTATGATGTGGTAAATGGTGAGGGGCGAGATGAAGAAGAGATTCTCATTGCCAGCATCCACTACGAATTCGATGTTGACCTGGTCCAGGATGATGGTCTCCCCCTCGGGGGTGATGGTGGTCTTCAGCAGCTTCCCGTAGATGTGGCTCCCGATCAGCAGGCTCTTGCGGAGGTTGGCCACGCGGATCAGTAGGCAGAGCTTCCCCCCACGCTTGCTGATGACAGCGTTCTTGCTGAATGTGATGGTCTTGGCCCGGTTTTTGGACCTGGAGATCTTGGCCAGGATGGCCCCACACATGAAGGAGTTGATGATGACACCCAGGATGGACTGGAAGATGAGCAGGAAGATGGCAGTGGCACACTGCTCTGTGACACACCTGAAGCCGTACCCGATGGTCACCTGGGTCTCCAGGGAGAAGAGGAAGGCTGAGGTGAGGCCGTTGATGTTCTCCACACAGGGGGTGTGGTTGATGGAGGGGTTGAACTCGGGCAGGTCCTTGTGGATGTAGGCCACGACGTACCAGAGCAGCCCGAACAGGAACCAGCTGCCCAGGAAGGCTGAGATGAAGATGGTCATCTTGTACCTCCACCTGAGGTCCAGGATGGTTGTCCATATGTCGATCAGGAAGACAAACCTGGATTGTTCCACGTTGCCAAACTCGATGTTGCATCTTCCATCCTTGGAGACGAGCCTGGCGCGGCGCCGGCTGCGCTCCCGGAGGTGGCTGGTGAAGCGTTCCCGGAGGTAGCTGAACATCCCCACTGCTGACAGGGCTCTGCAGGGTGACAAACAACCACCAGTGGGGTTAAATCTCTACCTGCAGGCCAGGGGGAAACTCTGACACAGGCTCAAGACACTTGTTTAGGACAAAGTTATAGAATTTGCATATTTTCCCACAGCTGGTGTGGAAGAATTCCAGTAAGTGGGTGAGGAAACTCCGGGTTCCTCGCCTAAGGAACATTCCAGCAAAAAACAATCATTTAGGCTTGCTCAATAAACTCAGAGTCAGTCAAGTGTTAATATTGTCCTGTGCTCAGTTGTGTAAGTGGAGCCTGGAGCGGCAATAACTCAATCGGGGGCATGTGTGAGGAAAACTGCTGGGTTTGGAGAACTTCCTTCCTTTTAGGAGATAAATCCTGGTCTGCTGATGTAGTTTTGTGTGTATCTCAACATTAGGAGACCCTGGATGGAATGTGGACAGGAAATTTAAAGACAAAGGGGAGCAGATGCAGGAGGCATAATTAAGCCAAACACACAATTATTTTTAACATGGTTAGAGATGGGCTTTGGAGGTGTAAAATTCAGACCTTGGGATCACACAAGCATCTCAAATAGAATTATTAAGTGAGAACAAAGGAAACTATTAAACTCCAGCAGGAGAATTTGGGCGTTTGCTCACCACAAAGGTGATGCCAAGGCTAAGAATGGATTTTGAACCTGATCCTTTAAAGGAAAGTGTAGCTTTCTGTCCCTCTTATTTTGTCCTTTATGATTGGCCATGCTAACAAGAGGCGCAGGAAATAAGAGTTATTGATGGAGAAAATGCTACAGATGTGTTCAGACTGGAATTTGGATCAACCTACATCGGAAAAATTCCCTGTCTTGGAGTTTCAGATGTGGGGAGAGACAGATGCACTGCAGAGTCAGACACTGCCTGGGATGTTCATGGTCCATCCTAGGCCCTGATTTTGACCCAAAACTTAGGAGTCCTTAGAAACAATTGATTTCTGAGTTTATCACCCTTGAAGCATAAAATGTGTTTGGTTGCCAAAGAGGATGTTGGATTAGTGCACAGTGAGCCTGCCCTGGATCCATGTGTGCCTATTTATTCAGCTTTTGTTAAACAAAATCCTTCTTGAGTGGCTAAATGAGCTGTGTGCTGTGATCATGTGTCCTGGGGCAAAACGCTGCAGCTTCCAAACAAAGTAACTTGAGGGTAAATATTCCCAGTGCTGACTCACACAGGGATGTTCTGAGGAGGAGAATCCCCAGCCACACAAAGAGAGGGTTTGGGGTTCCTGCAGCTACTCTGAGGATGCCTTCCTTTGGGAAAACCTGTGAGTTCACCTAGAATCAGAAACTGAGGGCTTTGTGTTTCTATTGTTACTTTACCTTCACAGGAGGAAGGAGCAGTAAAACAAGTCTTAGGAATAACTTTTTTAGAACAAGCTAAAGATGCTACCCCTTATCTCAAACCCTGCCTCCTATCACCAGCCTTCCCAGGCTTCCTTTTGCTCAGCAGCGAAATGCTTGGGCTCAAATTGGTGGCAAGTGGGCTGCCCATATTTTGCTTGATTTCATGTGCTTATGTACTTGTGGCAAGAGGTGGTTACCACTCCTAAGGTCTAATTTCATATATCCAAAATGAGGATAATCCCAAGTGAGCAGTCAGACACCAGTGGGAGTTTATTGTGAAATTTGTCTCATTTAACTGTAGCCATTTAAACACTGGAGAAGTGTGTGTGCCAGTTGTACAGCTGACACGGGAGAGGACCAAGTGCCCCCTCTGAGGGTCCCCTTGCCACCAAAACAGCCTTATGAAGTCAAGAATTGCTGTTTGGCATTGTCCCTTTACCCTGCAATATTAACTTAGAGAAGCTGCCTGATGTCTCAGCTGGCTAAAGCAGAAGTCCTTCCATCAGACCCAGTTAGAGGAAGGAGAAAACACCTGCACATGTGTCAATCAGTAGCAAAGAGAAAATATTAAATTATCAAGGACGGAGTCTAAGTACAAATTAATTGCATTTTGTAAAGTCAGAAGTGATTCTATTATTTAATGTCTTTGTTAGTATCAGCAGCCCTAAGAATAAACTTATTTCTATGTCTCTTACAGCTGCCTTCTTTCTGCACTTGGATTGAATCACCTTCCTCCCCTGCTCAATAAAAGAAATAAATGAAGGTCACTTTGTACTGTACTTTTTCACCCTTTTGCTGTTGCATTTACTGCTTGCAAATGGGGCTGACAGAGGTTAAACTTTAAACCTGTATTCGAGGAAAGGGGAGTGAGGTCACACATTCCTGAATAATTCTCAAGTTTTATTTTCCTGATGCACTTTTAATAAGTCCATGTTAATGCATAGCTTGAGCAGAAATAAAATATTCCTGTGTAACACATTATTCCAATAAATTTTCTGGGGTTTAGACTTACTGTGCACAAAAAGCACACAACTTCAGCCAGCCCTTGTGTTAATTTTTTCCTTTTCTGCAGGAATGTGAACATTGGCAGGGTGAAAATTTGAGATGCCTCACCTTGTACATGGTGAGCTGCACATGCACTCCTCGGGCACAGAGAGGCTCCCAACCTCAGGGAATAGGTGTGAAGGGGAGAAATCTGCAGGAATTCTGGTTTCTAATCTGCCCATGTCCTCACAGCAGGGGTCATGATAAACTACTATCACAGTTCTGACCCAGCCTCCACTGGAAACCTGCTGGAATTTGAGTGAGGATCTGGACATGCAATTGGACAGACAATAACTGCAGAAGAACTGAGAACAAGATACTCAGCCTGGATCCTTGAAAACGGGTCCCCAGCTCCACCATTCTGCCCCTGCCTCTTTAAATCATCCACGGCCCCTTCTGAGGCTTCTTTACAAGCCCTGCTTAAGCTACCCCCGAGCAGATCAAAGAGGCAGAAGAATTACACCTCTCCAGGCAGGATGACAAAGGAATTCTCCTTTCAACAAATCCCTTGCCCCCACACACAGCTGAAATGTGTTGATTTGCTTCAGCAGGAGAAAAAATCCCTCCTGGATAAGCATGCTGTGAGTATATCACTGACTGTCTGGAGAAGATTATATAAAGCAAGTTATATAATACAGCAATTAAAGGCCTTTCAATTCAAATCAGCAAAGGTGCCTGACTACATCCTAGCTAATATTTACCAGGATATGTTTCCTGTTGGGCCAAATAAACAGGGCACTGCTGTCTGTCTGGAGTGTGGAGTTTTGTGTTGTGGGATTTGGGGAAGGTGCTGCTGTCCCCAGGCACGAAGTGTTTATGGAGAGTGCACTGCTCCAGTTCCTTCACAGGTGGATATTCACCAATAAAAGCTCCATGAATAAATGTCACCTCTCGAGGTTGACTGTGAAAACAAGGAGATCCCACTTCCCAGTGATCACCAGAGGAAACAGAAACTTTCATGTTTCCATTCACAGCTTTCCAAGAACTCCAGCAGTGCCTCCATCTCCCATATCTGAGAGCTGTTACCTGTATGTCTGCCTGTTCTCTGTAGCCCTGCAAGTGGATGACACCAGTCCTTGCAGTTCCTGAGCAGCTGGAGTTCCTCTTCTTCCACAGGAGTGTTATTGAGTGCTTCTCTTTGCTCTTGCTTCCTTTCAGCTGGTCTGTTTTGAAAAATCTTGGATGTGGGACATAACCACATTCAGTTGTTCCTTGGGTAAATTTTAGTCCAGGGAATTGGCTTTAATCCCAGCCACATGCAGCCCTTGAGGGGATCAGAGGGGAAGAAGGAAAAGGTGTTGAATGTTTGATGGGGGCCTGACAAGAGCAACGTTCCATCTCCTGGTCTTTCCCTGAAGTTCTGGTGTCTGTGGCGCTGCACTCATTCCCTCCCTGGCAGCAGTGGGGATGGGAGCCAAGCTGGCACAACAGGATCATTAGGGGGACACAGAGCAGCTCCCTGAGCCTGCAGTCTGCCATAGAAATACATCTTTGTAAAGGATTCAGAGGAAGTTCTAAGCAGCTTAGGTAGAAGAAAGCAGATACAGAGTTAAAGGATTATTTTCTTTTTCAGTTCAATTCTTTGCAGAATTCAGATCTTCTTTCAGTCCTTTCTGTATTTATCTTTTTGTTGAACTTTCTCTGAACAAAGTATGTGAAATATCTAATTCCTAATACCTTATCAAATCCATTTTTATGAGAATAGCAAACTCTAACACTTACCCTCACAGTGTGTTATCTCCTGGCTGCTTCACTACTGGTCCCTTTGGGGAGGAGAGCTCGTTTGCCTTTGTCTGCCATGGGACGGGACGGGATGGGACGGGATGGGATGGGACGGGACGGGACGGGATGGGATGGGATGGGATGGGACGGGACAGGATGGGACGGGATGGGATGGGATGGGATGGGATGGGATGGGACGGGACGGGATGGGATGGGATGGGATGGGACGGGACAGGACGGGACGGGATGGGACGGGATGGGACGGGATGGGACGGGACAGGATGGGACGGGATGGGATGGGATGGGATGGGATGGGACGGGACGGGACGGGATGGGATGGGATGGGATGGGATGGGATGGGATGGGATGGGTTGGGACGGGACAGGACGGGACAGGACGGGACGGGATGGGACGGGATGGGATGGGACGGGATGGGACGGGATGGGATGGGATGGGATGGGACGGGACGGGATGGGATGGGATGGGATGGGACGGGACGGGACGGGACAGGATGGGACGGGATGGGACGGGACGGGATGGGACGGGACGGGATGGGACGGGATGGGATGGGATGCAGGAATGAGTCTGTTAGGATGGGATGAAGCAGGAATGGCCTGTTGGGATGGGATAGCAGTTGCATCATTCTGTCTTGTTGCTTATATATAAATCAGAATCAAGGACTGTCACAGAGAGCTGGATCAGTTGGGAGTGGAAGGAAATCTAAGGTCCCTAAAACAGCCAGTTGGACTTGGAGTGTGTCTGTACAGAACCTGCTTTGAACCACCCTCTGAGCATCCTCCTGAGGGACACATCTGCCAAGGGACCAGACCTGCTGGCACTGGCAAGGTTCCTTCTTGGCCCTGGCAGTGCCACCATGGAATATTTATCCCTGGCAGCAGCTTGGAGCACTGAGCACTGTGGCTGTGCCTCCAGAGTGTTGCCTGAAATGCCAGTTCCATGTGGGAAATGTGATCCTTCCATCCGGCTCAGTGCTAAGCTGAAGTCTTGTCACAGCTCCAGCCCAAGTGACTGCATTTGCCTAAAGCCCAAGTGGAATTTCAAGTGGATACCCCAAAGGATCTTATCCCCTGCCTTGCCCTCTCTCCTGCTAAACAGAATTACTGTGAGGTACCCAAGCTGCCCTTCCCCATGCAGGAGAGGCAGAGGGATACCTGCCTGCCTGCCTGGGGGCTGGGCATCAGTCCATAACATCCACTGGGAAAATCGAATATCCTTGGAAGAGGCATCTCCCACCCCAGATTCCTGTGGGAGCACCGGGCTCTGTGGGAGCACCCAGTGAAGAAATCCTCAAAGTGCTAAACTGTGCCCCTTAGATGGTGGAGGGGGGAAGGTTTCATCCTCCTGTCTCAGACCTGCATGAAGCAGGTCTGGCCCAGCCCAGCCCAGCAGGGACATAACCAGGACATGCACTGTCCCCTCCCTTCCCCTCCTCATGTCCTGGCTCTTAGAAACAGAACCGTGCCAGCTCTGACACCTGTGGGATGTAGGGACTCTACAGGAGCAGTTGGCTGCTCAAGGGATTCAGTCACCTCAGAGGTGCTGCCCTGCCCTGCCAGGGGGGTTCTGCCCCTCTGCCTTACATGAGATCCTCTCACTGTGCTTCCTACCTGTTTTGTAGGGTTTGGCACCTGATGTGTTGCTGCTGAGCAGCCCCAGTGTGACTTGGGTGCCCCTTGGAGCCACCTTTCCGTCACATTTCTGTGGTAACAGTCACTAATTTCACCCAGGAATGTTGTGCCCTGCACACATGGTTTGAAAGTAGGGGCTGCAGTTCCCCCCACAAATCTGAGGGGAAGAAATAATTCCCTCATGAGAACACAGACCAGTGAATAAATGAAAGAACAGGTACTGCAGCACTGGGGACTCAAGCAAATCTTGCTTTCTGAAAGCTTAGGAGTGTTTGGGGTCCTCAAAGGTTAAAACATTAACTTCAGACGTATAAAGGATTTACAACAATAAAGACATTACTGCCATTGTTAGCAAATAATAATACTGTAATTAATGCTGCACAGAAATTAATCCAGGGCTGCATTTTCTGGGGAAGAGCAAAGGACACATCCCATACACAAACACTGGGAAGGGTTTGGTAGAGGAACAGAAGCAGCACTTCCTCCTGTCCTGGCCCAGTGTCCCTCCAGGAATGAGCCCCCTGGAAACACCTCTGGCTGCACAAAACCATCTGCCAGCATTCAGCAACAATCACTTCACATTGAAAACATCAGTATTGGATATTTTTGCGCTGTCAGGCTAATTCTACAGCTGGACTGAACCTCCCACTGCCCCTTCTGCCGGGACAGAGAATTCCCAGGCACCAAATCAGAGGTGCAGCCATGTTAGGGTGTTGCCTCTGGACACAGAGAACTGGGAAATTAATTGTCTTTCTAGAGGGTTTCTCAACAGAACTAATTTCTGTTTTCAGACAAATAGTTTTCCACTGAAAATATGTAAGTTTTAGTAGGAAATTGCTGTCTAGGAGAAATTATTTCTCAAGCAAATTAGCTCTTTTGGGATTTTTAATTTGGCCAAAAAATCCCCACAAATAATTCTCATTGTAGTAGAGTTGTGTGTGACACCTCGTGGCTGCGTGAGAAAAAAAATAAGGATTTAACTTACACCCAGTGTTGCATTAGATTTGTGTTCTACTTTAAGATAATTGATTTTGATGGGCTGAGAAGCCTTGAACATGAAGCCCTCTGCTTTTAGCTGATTTTTTTAAAGGAGAAAGGCAGGTTTTGCATGGCTATTTCTGCTCTGTGTTGCCAGACAATACATGTGTGAGAAGGGCAGATGGAAATGGGTTCTCACCTGGACATGTGGGATTGATCTGAATGCAGTGAACCCTCAGCAGCGAGGGCTGGAAGGCAAATGCTGCATAAACACCCCTGAAAAGCCACAGGGAAAATGGGCAGAGTCATGTGAGCCAATTCTGCACATTCCCCATCTTGGTGTTCTTTGCTGAGGCATTAAAGGGGTTGAATTATTAACTCCCATTTTGCTTCTCCAGGCTGGCAATGTCAAGTGTCAGTCACAAGCTGCTGCAGGAGCCCAAAGGCAGCTGGCTCTGGGCTTGGGGATGCAGCAGGAGACAGACTTTGCCAAGGCAAAGCCACCTGTGAGCACGGACAGGTCTAAGTCTGCTCTGCTGTCAGGATACCTCAGCACCCAGCACTGCCTTGTCAGATAAAAGCTCTGCTCCTGTGCAGGCTCTCTTTCCAAAGTGCCAATGAATTTAAGCTGATATTGCTCTGGTACTGCCCCAGCTCTGGGGGTGGGGACAGAGAACTCAGCGCTGGTGAACTCAGTGGGCTGGGAAGGGGTTCTCCTTACTCAGGGCACAGGAGGGGCATTGCAGCTCCTTTATCTGAGCTCTGCACAAGGACAAAAACAAGACAGCAAATGTTGTTTGACATAAAGTGTCCCCACAGTAGTTCAGAGAGCAGCCAATTCCAGCTCTGGAGCAGAAGCACAGTGAAGGGGTGCTCAGAACACACCCAAAAGCCTGGCTGGCTCTGCCACAGCCAAACTGCATCCTTAGGGACAGGCTTTGATGTGCTCTTGGGATACTCCCTGTGTGTGAGCCTGGGGAAGGTAAGGGAAAGGCAAATAAACCCCTGCCCTGTGTGTGACTACAGCAGGAAGAGCTGCTCTGTATTTTTAGGATACTGACTCCAAAAAGCTGCTGGTACCTCTGGTGTGAATGGCACCCTGGAGATCACTGCTCTGCTGCCATCTCTCCCTGCTTACAGCACCAGGGAAAGCCCCAGTCAGACTGAGAATATTTTGATGGAATGTGAAGAGTGCTGTGCTCACCTTAGGCTGTAATTCCAGCAGCCCAGCCTTTGGTGCTTATCAAGGTGACTTTGGTGTCTAAAGTGGCCAAACTCCCCCCGTGCCGTGCTGGTTTGTTGCCAATAACCCAAGCAGAGCAGAGAGGTCTGTCACAGTGGTCTGGATAAGCCAGATTCAAACCCTGCTTTGCCAGGTTTCCATTTGAAATGCCAGCTCCTGAGCACTTCCCAGACAGCAGGATTGGAAAGACTTGGAGATGTACAGTAGGATGTGATAGGTGGTAGCTGCACTCCCCAGCCGCCCTGAGATGGATGGTTCATGTGAGGATTCACTGGCCTGGAAACAGCAGTTGTTGAGCTGGGGCCCTGACTCTGTGCACTCAAATGTTTCCATCTCTCTCTACCTCCTGGTCCCTGTCTGCAAGGGAAATAAGAATCATTTCTCTACTTTACATGCAACTGTGAAGCTATTTTAAGGCTGAGGCTGGGGTTTCACCAGGTGCTATTTTACTGCCCTGACCTGTTAGAGTACTACAGTTGCTTCAGTAGTAACTGCAATGATCCCTGAGCACAGTTGTCAGGGTTTCTGAGATCTTTCAGGAGCACTGGTGGGCTATAAATAGAATTTATTGCTATTTGTTTCCCACAGAAGGCAGTTCTTTCACATTTTATCCCTTTCTTCATGTAAACACAGAACAAAGTGAGGAAAGCTTTCTCTCAAGATCAAAGTGTGTGCAGAGCTCTTCCCTTGGATCATTTACATCACTGAGCTGTGTGTGAAGCATTTCCAGCTCTACCTCTCACTTGCCAGGGATTAAAGGCTGCAGTGCAGCCTGAGTTCTGTGCTGCTCATTACTTAGTGCCTCTCATCCCCTTCATTAAATAACAGTACTCTCATAGTAAATCCCACAAATACATTGTTTACAGAGGGCTTTTCTGCTCCTAGTTCTTCTGCTACTTTTCTGTCTGTTCCTAGCTCTGCTTGGATTTGGCGTTGTTTTGTAATCAAGTTGTCCTTGTTTCCTGAATTTCTGTACGTAGGATCAGTTTCTCTTAGGAATATTAACGGACCCTGTGCTTCATGGTCATGTGCTAGGCTCCTCTGGATGTGTCCTGCCTCTCATTCGGGAGTTTCCCAGCAGACGTGTTGAAAGGAACATCATTCCAGACTTCCTCTCTGTTAATCGACTTTGAACTTCAGCTTTTGAACTCTCTTTCTACCTCAGAAGCATAAAGACCCTCCCTGATATCTGCAGTCAAAGTCGGGTGGGCCACAGTGGCACCACAGGGAATGGGGAACATCTGGAGGGTGAGAATGCAACCTCTTAATTCTCACTGTACATCCAGAAAGTAAAGAAACCTCTGGTGACCCCCAGAATTGCTCAAAAGGGAAAGGATTAGTTGCATTCCTGAACAGATGCACTTTTCCTTAGGATAATACAGGTTTTCTGTCCTATGAACTCCTGTGTCTGCCCACATGATGACCTGAGCTGACATTGAAGCACATCGGCCACTACCTGTTGATTTTCCCTGCTCCCTTTTTGCTCCCTGGCCCTGCTCTCCTGAGGTGCAGCGGCTCCTTCGCAGGCTTGCACCTTCTGGCTGAAGCTCCACCTTGAACCAGTCCAGGCTGCACAATCACACATCAGACACCACACCTGCAGTGCCTGGGAAGAGTCCTGTCCATCACAAGTGCTCCAGACTGGGACTGATGGGTTTTGTCCTGCCCCTGCTTCCTGAGGCCTGATTCCCATGATTTTCAACAGCATCTAGTTCTATTCCAATCTCATCTCAGCAATTTCCATCCCTCAGCTCTCCCTGGGGGATGAGTAGGTGTGGATAACAGCCCTAATTCCAGGGACCACAACACAGCCTGCAGCCCCTGCCATGGCCTTTAGACTCAGCCCAAGACATAGGCTGTGAGAAGCCTGACTCCAGAGCTTCCCAGCTGAACTCAGAGCAGGGAAAGGCATTTTGTGCTCTTTCGTGCAGGATCTGATGAAGCAGATTTTGTCCGTCTGGATTAGAGTCTGCTTGTGCCCAGAAGATTGGTTAAAATGTTCTAAAATGTTCCTGGGATTTATTACAATTTAATACCATGGAAGCTAAACAAATTTCAGGAACAATTTTGAGGATCAGATCTCAGCAGGCAGCTGTTTGCCTGATGTTCCTACTTTTTTATACATCTCCTGCAGAAAGAAAATAGCTTTTAGTTACATGGGAGCCTGATTATTCCCTGAAATACTGGCACTGAAAATTTCCCCTTTTCAGGCCATTTCCTGCTGTCAGGGGCATGCTCAGTGCCCTTGGAAGGTGCTGGGGAGCACAAGCTGCAGTTCTAAAGGCAGGAACATTCAGCTTTGCCTGGGATATGCAATATTTCACCAGCAAGGCTTTTCTATCCCAATCTTCCAGTTACTTTTGTGCTCCTAATTATTTCTATGAGTGTAATTGACTTGCAAGACATTCTTGCCTTGCAGAGTGCACGGAGTGAATTACTGACCCATCACATGGGTCATTGATGTGAGGAAACATCAGAACAAACTGGGTGCAAAGCAGCTACTTTGCATTCCTAATAGCAAATGTAAGCCATTGATAATTGTGCTGCCTGCTGCACTCAGAGCCTGCCCAATTTGGGTTTGACATGCATATGGCTGAGTTCATCCTCAGTGTAATTTGAAATTCATTGGGCACGGACTTCATCTCCTTCTGCTGCTTGAAAATCTCTCCTGTGCTGAGATGTGCTATGCTAATTCCGGAGTTTATGGCTGACTTGAGATGCTACATTTGAAAAATCAAATCCAATTAAATCAACTTATTACCAAGGTCAGAGACCAGCATTCAGTACATTCATTTCTTGCTATTTCACAGCAAGGAGTAAACTTAGGGAACAGATTCTGTCTTGACCCAAACCCAAACTAATCTGTCTTAATCACATGGTTTTTGGCTGCAGGACCGAGGAAGTGCAGTCAAGTGACAAAGCATTCCCCAGAGTCCAAATAGCAGAGCTGAATTCCCAACTTCCCACTTTTTTTTTTTTTTTTTTTTGTGTGTGTGTGTGTGTACTATGGGACAAATATTCTCCTTTTTGTGCTTGTTTCCCCATCTGCTTTTAAGATCAAACAAGGATGAGTGGGTTGGGTGGATGAATTCAATGACTGTAAAGTTTTGAGACCTCTTGAGTCTGGAGTTGTGGACTGGTAACAGCATCAGTTTGCTGTAGAGTTGGAATGGAGCACAGATTTTAGGAGAGTCTCAGTAAGAGATGCCCAATTGTTATATTGGCGGGCACCTCTTTATTATCAGTAAAGGGAAAAAAGTTCTGTGTGTATAATATCTCAATAGTCTCAGCAAGGACGGAAACAGGGGGAATATACAATGGCTTTTGGAAGGGGACAAATATAAAGCTGATTTGCAGATCCTTTTGCAAATTAAAATCTTAAGTTTATGATGAGCTCCCACACCGTGCAAGGCTTTGTGTTTAAATTACACCATCCCCAAGTGCCCAGTGGCTTTTTCAGCCTCTTATTGTTCAGGACATGATGCAGTTCCTGCAGGAGGTCCTTATGTTCCAGACAGAACCAGACAGAAAAGTGAGAGCAATGTTGACCTCTTGGACTCCCTTTACATATATCCCACTGTTTCATTTCCAGGGAAAAACAGCTTAACCTGTTTTTTTCCAGGCATCTCACGTCCTTCCCACTCATTTAGGAATTTAAATCTTGATGGAATTTTCTATGGTGGTGATTCATTCCAACAACCTGAGGGAACTTATTCAAGTGATTCTGATGCCTCAGAATTCATCACAGTTCTCAGAAACTGGCATTTCAGAGTGAATTGCTTCAAACTTCCTTGGACCATGAGCTACACAAGCAGTTCTAGGTATCAAGATTCCTATTTTAAGTTTCTCCTTCTGTTAAGTACCTAAGTTGAACCTGGGACTATATTCCTTCCAAAACCAAAGCTCTGACCTCAGCCATTAATGAGCTTTTAAAAATCTTGTATCAGTTGTGCCATTTCATGTAAGATTCAATTATGCAGCAGACCTCGGGATGTTATCTGAGCTTTCCAGAGTTCTACTAAAGTGGTGTAAAACCCATGAAGGATTTACTCTCACCTTACTTTACCCCTTCAAACATTTGAAGGGCCCAGGCAGCTCATTAAAGAGAGGCACCAGAGCTGCAATTTATATTTGAGGGCTGAAGGAGCTGTTCTTCAGGGTATCTCCTGTCACCCAGGCTGACAAGATTAGACACAGTCCCCAAATTTAAACAAAAAAGGGAAGTGAGACAGACTCCTCTCAATATTAGCAAATACCCACGCACAGGGTGGCCATAGAGGTGGCAGCAGCTCTGCCCTATGATGCACATGTCACTTGTAAAACTGCCTGGTTTTCCCTTTGGGGTGGGCATTCCAAAGGCTTTGAAGCAGTACCTGGCTGCCTGTTCCCCCCTCTGGGTTTCTCTGCGCACCGTTATGCCCGCAGCACAGACTGTGGTTGGGAGAGTTTACTAAAGCCTGAACTAAGTTAAATTCCCTTGCCTTTCTCATGGAATGCTGCAGAGGAAGAAGGTTCCTAAGCCCAGTTTTCCTCCTCACTAAAACCCAAGCTCTTCTAAGCCAGCACATGGGTGAAAGCAAGAAGGGAATAAACCCTTACCTGAGTGAGACTCAGCAGGGAGCGTGTGCCCTCATCGGCCCATGCTGCTCCCAGCTCCTGCTCTGGGGACAGCACGCCTGAAGATCTCTGGGGGCACCCAGAGCTCTGGAACTGAGCTCTAAAGCTCCTTTTCCCTGTGGGCAGGCTGAGCTGCAGTCCAGACAGGGTATGTGGTGCTGGTGCGGCTTTGGGATTTCATGCCCAGGGAACACACAGCGGGCACTCCTGGGGCAGGGGAAGTTCCATTCCTGTGTCAAACTGCCCTCATTCCTGCTGTAATCCAGAGATTTAAGGACGTGCCTCGGTCACAGCGGGCTGAGGTGAGCTGCTGAACCCAGAACAGCCCTCTGGAGCTCTGAACTCCTCTTGGGAAGTGCCTTTCCCACCACCACCTCTGCCAGAACCCCACAGTTCCCCAGGATGTGCTGCTCACCAGTGCTGGGGTGGGTCCACGGGACTTCTGCCAGAGAGGTGAATTCCCAGAGCTGCACTCTTACATTTCTCCTGTCAAGGACAAACAACAAATCTGGATGGAGCTGGAACCCAGCAAGAATCCCATGGCAAGGAAATAAGGCATGAGAGCCTCTTTCCCCTACGTGTCCCCCCATCTCCCACCACCATCTCCTCCACACCCAAACACAAATCCATGATGAAGGCTTAGTGCCCTTTGCCCTCACCCTTCCACACTCCACACATCACTCCCACTAAGCAGGGCTGTGTTTCCAAGTCTCCACACACTCTTCCCTCAATGCCTCCTTCCCAGCCTTGGTTATGTCTGGAATTAAGGGCCTCCTGCAGGAGCTGTAGTAGATGCCAAACAGTAAAAGGCACAAAGAGCCACTGGGCAATTGATTTAGGTACTCAAAGAGCCCATCCCTTGAGCTCCAAGCCCTCTGCATCCAGCTCCAGCTCCTCACTCATGTGCTCTTGCTGTCTTGTCCAGCTCCCCCAGACTCCGCCAGGCAAAGCCTGGTGGGATCCAGCAGCCCCAGCTGTGAGCAGGGATCCTGAGCCCAAAGCCCTGTCTCAGGAACACTGCCCTGGGCATGAAGAGCACCTTTAACTCTGAGAAGCTCTTACACTGCACCTCTTTGGGCTTTTGGGACAGAGTTTAACTCCAGAGTGGCAGCTCTCAGATAAGCACCTATGGAAAAAGTTGTGGTATAGGAAATACAGGCCAAGTACAAATGGCCACTTGTTCTTTAATGATCATTCAAACCATTACCTGGTTATTTTTATAATTCTATAAGGCACATTTTCCCCTTCATGTGCACTGAAGCTGCATGATGCAGAAAATTGGTTTGTTTAAGCAAGAGCTCTTACGGTGTTTTTCATTAAATGTTCTCCGAGAACATTACTAATAATTCATTAAAGTAGCACTGTCAGCTGGAACACTTTTAATTACCATTTTCTGACAAGTCAACCCTTAAGTGGTATGCCCTGATTTTTAAATTTATTACTAACACATATGCAGATTTTTCTCTTTGCCTACTGATGTTTATAGAGGTTGAGAAAAGCAACTGACTGTGAGATTAAGGAAGTGAACCATGCACTACATGGTTGTCATGCCCAAAATGGAACAGAATTTAAGGGTGGTTACTTTTTTTAACTTTTGAAGTTTTGAAGCTTGTTCCTGGAGCTCTGAGCATCTCCTGCAGCTGAGCTGGGGGAACTTCTGCTCTGAGCTGTTGCTTCTAGGGAACTGAAACACCTCCTAGTTCAGGTAGGGCTGTAGAAACCCTGAGCTGATGCTCATTGCTAACACAGGGTTAAACAGCAGTGCTGGCAGTTCCCACACAAATCTAACGTGCTCTGAGCTTGTACCAGCTTATCCCACCCCAGCTTTTCACAGAGCTGAGGTTTAAGGCCCTTCTAGCCCTATGTCACTGTCAGAAAACTGCTCAGCATTCTCCGAGAGGAGCAATGCCTGAATCACCATCATCTGCACTCGCTGAGGTGACTCCAGCAGATGCAGAGGTTTTCTTTGGCAGTGTTCTCCTCAGTAGTTGCTTAGTTGGAGCAGAAATGGAGGTAGAGAACTGCCCAACGAGAAGTGAGCCAGTGATAAGTCAAACTAGAATCCACACATGGTATTCCACATTAAATAAAAATAAAAAATCTTTTGGTTCCCTTGCTATAGTCCTGACATGACAAATTTGTGCAAGGAGAGAGAAGGGACAGTCTCCAGGGAAATATGGTGGGGAAACAGTAGAACATAGCTCCTTACCGTGTGCCTTACCCAGTTCAGATGCCTGCAGAAGGGAGATTGGAGAGGAGTTGCCCGTATCCCCCAGACCAGCAAACTTCCACAGAACTTGGGTCCAGCAGCTCCTGCATCAAAGGAAGAGAGCCCAAGGCCCTCGTTGGCTTTTATGTGTGGCTGTGGCAGCTCAGACTGGCTGCCAGCTCATCTGTATGCAATGGCTCATTAATGCTGGGCCTCCTCTGGAAGGTGCATGTGGAAGGCAGGGGAATGGGCTGCAGGAGGGATGGAGAGTCAGTGGAAGAGCTGGGCTGCCAGAGTTAAAAAGTAGTGCAGACTTACCTGAAGGAGCTGACATTACTGCTGCTGCCACCAGCACCCGAGTCCCATGTCCCACCCCACCAGCACAGGCACAGCACAAGTGCCTTGGCCACCTGTGAGCTTCAGGCCTTTCCTTTGCACGGGGAGATGTTTGGACAAGAACCAGGTGCGTCTTGATGCCCCCCATATGCTGCAGAACCCTCTGCAGCCTGATTTAATGGGGCTGTGCTCTGTAAGCTGGCTCAAACTCCTGCTCTAACTCTCCCCCAGGTCTGAGCTGAACTCCTGAGTCCATCCAAGCCCTTTGCAGTGGGGCTGCAGGAGTGACCCCACTGGGGCTGCAGTCTCTCTCTGCATTGCTGTCACCTTCGAGGTTACAGAAATATCTGTCTTTTGTAGGTGTCAATCCTCTGCATCCTGAGGGACCAAGAGACCAAGGCCTGGGATCATCCCGCTCACCTGCAGACACACAGAAATGAGGTGTCTGATAAAGCTAGTTCTGGCTCCCCTCATGCTTAGGAGGCATCTCCTCTTTTCCCTCACAGACTGGTGTCCAAGGCTGCACTGCTTTGTAGAGGTGCCCATCCCTCTCCTTCAGCAGAGCATGGCTGGGGCAGGTTGCATCCCTGAGTTTTGGATACCCTGCTGTAAATAAATCAATTCTTCCCTCAACAACCGCCAGCCTGGAAGCTGCTCTTCCCCTGGGGATAGAGCAACAAGCACCTGGTGCCTCTGGCCACCACCAGGGACAGCTGGAGATGGGATCCTCCACAGCTTGAGGAACTTGGGAACAGGATTTGTAGGTTCAAGAAAAGTTCTTTGACACTTGGGCAGAGCCAGGTGTGCTGAGAGTTGAAGCAAAGGAGCTTTGTGGCTCAGGGAGGCAGTGTTTGCCCTGTAGTGCTCCAAGAACAAAAGCACTGGAGCAAGGAATTAACTCTGTTATTAGCCACCCCTTTGTTTCAACAGCTCCATCGTTAATAACTAATTAGATCACAGGCAGGTCTTTTCAACTGCAGGGCATGTCAATCCATCTGTTACACCTCCTGACATTCCTGGCAGGCAGGTGTGTTGCACCAACACCTTTGGGCTTCTATAGCACCAGAAACTGAGGATGGAATTGCTCCAGAACCTTTACTCGGAGCTGATTGATGAGGTACACCCTGAAAGAACCTGGTTATTTTTATACCCTACCTACTACACTCAGGATTCCCATATTTTTCACCTATTGGCAGTTCATGATGGCACAAATTAATTTTCTTGCATCGCTTAACACACTGCAGATTGTTTAACATAATTTTCCAGAGCATCTGGCTGGTTCTCCTGCACTGAAACTCAATGGGATTTTCCCCTGTAGCTTCAAAGAGCATAGCTGAGCCCTTAAAGGGATTTATTTCTGTTAAATATTATCCTTAAAACTGAGAAATTAAAAGCAAATGGGCTTTCTTCCTTTTTCCTCTAAGACATGTCAAAAGAACATTATAAAAAAGAATAGCCTTCCCTAGCTTTCAGAGACTCCCCAAGTGAATTTCAATTGCAGGTTTTTAGGAAAGAGTGTAATTAACAACTTCATTCAGTCTGTAGCCAGAAAATACATTCTATATTTAGCATGAAAAAAGCAGAGCAGGAGGAGGGGAGTAAATGACCTAGATTTTCACAAGTGACAAATGACTCCGAGGTGCTTTTAGCCCCCTTGGATGGCAGGGATTCCCACAAAGTGCAGAAGGATTTCTCCTCCTTGTCTCTCACGCTGGCCATTCCAAACCACCCAAGTCGCTCTCAGAAATCCAAGGGGTTGTGTTTGTGAAACTGTTTCTTTTATTCACCTCAGCTACTATTCCCAAAATTGCATCCATAACCAAGCAATTAAATCACATTTTCAGCAGTGACCTTGGTTTGCTGGCAGCTCTCCTAATTTCCAACACTGCCCGCTTTTCTGAGCTTCCTTCCTGGAAATGTGTGTGATGAGAGCATCTCCTACCAGGAAGAAATGGGGAAAACAAGGCGTGACTGAGCTCCCATTTCCAGAGTGTCCCTTGCGCTATTTGCATTTTCTTGTCTTTCAGCTTTCTGTTTGCCACGATAAAGGCAATTTTTTCTATAAAAAGCAAGAGTCTGCTTGCCTACCAGCAGTTTTTCTGTCTAAGTGTTGATAATCTCTGTTCTGTCAAAGGAAACATCCAATGCTTTTATCTCTTGGAATGGTTATTTATGGAGAGGTCTCTCGGAGATGCAGTCAGAGATATAGATGTTAAAAATAGGAGGCGAGTGAGTCCTGCAGGCAGTTGTTTATTCATTAACTTCGATGCAGGAATCCTGGCAGCCTCACAGTCCTTATTTACTGTGTGCTGAGCACGGGAGGGATTTGAGTCCCCGGAGAGATGATTCCATCCTTCCGGGGATGAACCACGCGCTGAGTGGGTTCCAGCAGTGACAGGGGCTGAGCACTCACTCTGCTGTCTGAGACACTCCCAAACCTCCTTCTCTGGGAATAAGCACTATCACAGCCCAGGGAAATGTGAGAGTGGCGTTTTCTCCTCTTGGCTTCCCCAAGAAGCCCCAGCCTTCCCTAAATAACCCGAGCATGCAGGCATGCAGGCAGGCAGAGAGTGTAAATCTCGGAGTGCCTGCAATGGAAGAACAGTCTTACATGGAGTAAATGATACCCCTCATCCCTCCCAGCACCTTCAGGCCTTGCTGGTAATGAAAGTAAAGGATTTGTAATCACTTCAGCTTCACGTGTTCTGAAGCAGCAGGTTGGTGAAGCCTTGCCCTCCTCTGCCGAGTCTAATGACAAAATTTAAATGCATAGGATGTTTAAATGCTGGTTTGTAGTGCTGGCAGTGATTGTGGGAGCCCAGAAAGGCAGATACCAGTGGGATTTGACTCCTGGAGGTCAGAAAAAGCAGCAAGACTCTTGTGTTCTCTGCTCTCTTCTTTACAGAGCATGGAGGATGGGTTCAGAGAGGGGTTATCCCTCCTTGAATTTGACAGCATGAGAGATGCCCTAGTGAGTTATCATAGAATCACAGAACCGTGGAATATCCTGAGCTGGGATGGACCCACAAGGACCATCCAGTCCAGCTCCTGGTCCTGCACAGGACAGCCCAACCATCCCACTCTGTGCCTGAGAATGTTGTCCGAAGTTCCACTGCCCCTCACAAGGATGCTGAAAACCACCCTGAGGTCTCCTCTCAGCCTCCTCCTCTCAAGGCTAAACAAACCAAGTTGTTTTGTGTCTTTCTGACATGTTCACACACTTCATTTTTCTATGATTTTCAGAGAACCGATGATGAGAATTTAGCACTAAGTTGTTACATTGGATCAGCTCAGCTGCCATAAAAAATTCCAAAATCTATGGGATCTGAAATGCCCCTGGGTCCCTGGCAAGGCCTGAGGGGACAACATCTCTGCTGGCAGTGCCACGTGGGAAAAATGGGGCTTATGCAACTCTGCCGATGGAGGGAATTATCCCAACTTCTGCTGCAAGGAGCAAAGCTCCTTACCTGTGTTTACTTGTAACTCAGCTGCTCGGCAGAGCAGGCAGTGCCAGGCAAGTTCTTATTCCCCTGGAAATGTAGGGCAGGGGTGCACAAAGGTTCCTCTCTCCATGCTGGCTGGACTCAGCTGCAGTTCAGCACGGGGTGTTGGGCTGTGCAGGATCTGTCAGCGAGGGATGGGGCACAGAGCAGGGATCGGGATCAGAGCAGGGTTTGGAGCAGGGAGCAGGGATCAGAGCAGGGATGGGAGCAGGGATCAGAGCAGAGATGGGAGCAGGGATCAGAGCAGAGATGGGAGCAGGGATCAGAGCAGGGATGGGAGCAGGGAGCAGAGCAGGGATGGGAGCAGGGATCGGAGCAGGGATGGGAGCAGGGAGCAGAGCAGGGATGGGAGCAGGGATCAGAGCAGGGATGGGAGCAGGGAGCAGAGCAGGGATGGGAGCAGGGAGCAGAGCAGGGATGGGAGCAGGGATGGGAGCAGGGATCAGAGCAGGGATGGGAGCAGGGATCAGAGCAGGGATGGGAGCAGGGATGGGAGCAGGGAGCAGAGCAGGGATGGGAGCAGGGATGGGAGCAGAGCAGGGATGGGAGCAGGGATTGGAGCAGGGATCAGGATCAGGGATCAGGATCAGGGGCTCATGGCACTTCACGTGGAGGGTGTGCATTCCCCCCTGCACTGACAGCAGGGTCACTTCCCTTTTCTAGTCACTGAATCTACCTTTCAGAGAGTTAAGCTGAGCCTACAGAAGAAGATAAGGCTTGTACTGATAGAGCCATGTTCCTGCATTGGCAGCCGTGTCTTTGTCACCTTCTCTGCACTCCTATGCAAAGGAATCTGTGTTAAAAATGAGTGAGTGCTCTGAACTCAGTGGCATTGGCACCTGACTCAGATGTATCTGAAATCTGCTTGAAGCTCGAAAAACAGAATTTTGAAACCCTCTGTGTATGAAATTGAAGCCACTGGAGAACTGCTCAGCAGGTAACACCTGCTGAAGTTTTTTTACAGATTTTCAGGTGGGTTTATTTGGTACCATCAGGTTTCTGCGGAACACTGGAGCGCTCATCCTTCTGGTGTAATAAAGCATGATGGCAATAAAAGTGTTAATTAGTAGCTACCACTCAGTGACAAAGTTAATTAATTGGGTAGAAGAAGGGGCACATATGTCCCAGGTACACACAACTACAAAGGTTTTTCTGAACAGCAATTGATCAAATACTCTGAAGCCTTAAAATGAGCTCACACTTAATTTCATCCTCTGCGTGTTTGCTCTCACATTGGTTTCCAAATAAATACACTTCTGGAAGCTCTAAAAAAGGGCATTTAGGGAAGTTTAAGTTGTTCCTAAGGGGCTGAGATGTTTCTAAATTGCCATTTGGGAGGTGGTGTCCCCATACCAACCCCAGAGAGCCCCCAGGCAGTCAGATCCAGCTTTGCTGGGAGCACAGAGGTGTCTCCACACAGGTTTTCCTCTGGATCATGTGACATCCTGCTTGCCTGAACCAGCCTGGAAGTTGGATAAGGGGCAGGGTGGCACAGCCAGGCATGGGGACTATCTCCAGTCTGCTAGAGGGAGAATATCCGAACAGGAAATGAGCAGATTAGGGTGTATTTGGCTTACTTCAGTTGTCTTCTCAGGGCTGTGTTCAACATCACCAGCAAAATTCAGTTGGGAATAGAACATGACCTCTAGTTCTGGAGACAGGTTCTAGAGAACCAGATATGGACTTCTGGTAAATCTGTTGTTTGTGCCTGTTTTTTCACTCCTTGTACTTCCCAGATGAAGAAAGGAAGAGTTCTGAGGAGCTACAACCCTACCTCACTCTGCTCAGCAGTGGCTACTCCTTGTACTGCTGTTCCCAAAGTCCCTTGACAATCCAATGGGTTGATCTTGCTGCTCCTCAGAAATTCCCAGATATTGTCATGCTTCCGGTTTCCCCTGCAGCAGGATCTGCTGATGGTAGTCGTTGTCCCCTTTGGGATGTGTCTCTAGGGTCACTCTTTGGGTCAATGTCCAATTGACCATTTTAGCCTTCCCTTCCTTCCACCTTGGGGAGTTTATTCCATCTGTTCCTTAAACAGGCTCCCTGGCAGGCCTCAGCTGCATTTCACAGACTGTGAGACTCAGGGTTTTACTTGGGTGTGATTATTGCTGCTTTTACTTTGGACAGTATCACCAGGTGCTTTGGAAAGAGACAGTGCAGCACAATCCTTCTTCAAGGCAGAACATTCTGTTGTGCTTCACGCTGAGTCTCCTTATCTGCAGGTCCCCAAGGAATCCATCAGCATTGATCAATGAAACTCACCCTCTCTTTGGGAATGCAGGTGAGGGAGAGAAAGAGGCAGGAAGCAGTCACCATTCTATTTTTCACAGAGTTGATAACTAAGGCAGAGATGGGCAAAGCAAGGTAGAAAGCCTGGTTTGATTTCCTGACCCACTGAAGTCAGGCACTGATCTCTCCTGGGAGCAATGAAGAAAATGAGAGCACATTGTGTGAAGGAATTAGAGCCCTGCTGAATTCCCTCTGCAGATAAAGGCTAGGATGGAACCCACGATGATAGGCAGAGTGAGGAAGTGAGCAAGTTGTGTGGAATGATTGTTTATTTAGTCATCTCCCAAGACTGAGGAGTGAGGAACCAGAGGCTGCAAAGACACACGACAGGGTGGTGAGGAATTCAGCACACCCCCTTCACATGTCTTATGCTCTTTGTTCCTCTCTTTCCCTGGGAGAAGGGTTATCTCTGGTTGGTGTCTGAGGGCAGCTCACAGGCCTGTGGAGCCTGGCATTGTGAGATCAGGTACAGCCTCTCTAGGAAGATCTGGATCCAGGAGCCAAGCCTGTACTTCTGAGTTTGTGCTCCATGAAGGCAGTGCCAAGGGGAACCAGAGCCCCTGAATTCCTGCCTCCCTCAGGAGCTCCCCAGCTCTTTACCCTGGGAGCAACAGAGCTGGGTGACAGCTTTGTCCTTGCTCCTCAGGGCAGCAAAGTGGGCTGGCAGTCCCACACTGCTCCCAGAAAAGTTGCCATTCTTCCTGTGTGTGGATGCTGTTATCAGAAGAAAAAAGCATGGAGCATCCAGCAGGTTTTTTCCCTCGGCTGAGGCCTGCAGATGCCTCAGTGCTCCCTTTGCAGGAGCACATTTCCCAGAGAATGGTGCCAAAACCCAGGCCCTGCTTTGGAAGGTCAGCACCTGAGGAACAAAGGATGGCTGATTTCCTGATGAGGGAGCCCATCCAGGCAGGGAGCTGCTGCCACCCAGGCTTAGAGAAATCAGCCTCAGGTATCAGCTCACCCTGCTCCACGTGCCCCAGCAGTGCAGGGCGCTGGAAAAGAAGGCTGTAGAAAGCACAGGGGCAGTGACAGAGTGGCTCTTGCTAGTTTATCTTGGGCCAGGTTGCTCTGGGGGCCACACAGCTTCCCTCACGAGGCAGCTGGCTCCAGAGCCTCTGCCTTCCTGCAGGAATGGGAAGCAGGAATTCAGCCAGCTCCAGTCAGGTTGGTGCCTTATTTCTCTCAGCCTGTTAAAAGCCTACCATGCTGGGTGGATGAGACTCTCCTCCACCCTTCCTCTTACAATGTATCCATACCCTGAGGTCTCTTTGTGCCAAAGTTTCCCCTTTACAAAGTTTTTATTCCACAGAGACTCTTTCTGAAGAGGAACATGATTTATGCCCAGGCAGGCACCTCCAGCTCCTGTACCGAGGTTTTTAGGAGGTCTCCATCACTCACATGTAGGTGAAACTTGACTCTGCACAACTTTTTCTGTGGATGTGTCAAAAGGTGTTCCCCCTGCACAGAGTTCTAAAACTCTGAACTCTTCTCTAGGCCTCATATATGGGTAAAGAACTTAAAATCAGCGTGTCTTTGCCATCAAACTATGGACAAAGACCTCATTTCAGTAAAGTTTCTGCTTCATGCTTAGAATCATGGAATGATTTGGCTTGGAAGGGACCTTAAACATCATCTGGTTCCAACCGCTGCCAGTGACAGGAGCACCTTCCACTAGAAAACGTATGCTTAACCAAAAAGATAAAAAAGTTTAATCTTTCTTTGTGAATAGGGTGTGTGGTTAAATGATGCCCTAGAGATGTGTGGCTTTACCCTGAGACTGGGCGGGAGAGGAAAAGACAGTGTGGTGGCCCACTCCCCTCTGCTGGGCTGTGCAGGGACTGCTGGAGGCAACACTGGCTGGTTGTGGTGGAAAAACCTCTGGAAAACATGGAATAAAGGTGGAGGGGAGAAGGGGGAAGGTGAATCTTTGAGCAGAAAATGTTTTAGCATTTTCTTGCCATGCCTGCCTGAGTCCTACAGAGATCCATCTTGCTTGTCAAAATAGGGCCAGTGTTGTCAATTAAAGAAACCACCCAATCTTTTGACAAAACCCTTTTGCACAGCAAATGGTGGAATCAGAGAGACTGAACTTCCCATGCAGATTTGGTTGTCCTGCTGATGCTCTAGGGATGGAGTGGCCACACATGGGAGCTGAAACAAAAGTGGTGGTAGCACTCCCTGTCTGTTGGCTTTAGCAGTTTTATCTCAGATTTAACACAGCTCAGATGAGAGCAGCATCTGGGTCCAGGCACAGCAGGGAATTTTCTTGGCCTTGGCTCAGAGTGCTGCATAAGCATTGGATAAATCATCCAAAGCAACAATCAGAGTCCTTCTGGCAATTCAGGGACTTCACTGGGTGGCAAGGTGTGTGCACGCTATCAGCACAAATGAATCAATTCTTCACGAATGGGGGGACAGTGCAGAATCCACAAGTTCTGTCAGTGTGGGAATACCACAGCCCACGGCAATTTCCATGCTGAGCTGACATAACCCAGTGCTTTAGCTCGGAAACATTCTGACATGGAAACACCTGGGGAACTGCGAGAAGCCTCACCAGAACAAAGACCATGTCCATATGGCATCATATTTCCTGGGAAAGCTTATTTTTATGCTTTTTGACATGTCTACAATTCTGGTGTTATGCCTCATTTACACTGGTACGTCCTGGGAAATCCAGTCAATAATTCCTCGTGTCTGCTCCTGCATGGAGCAGAGGGACCCTGGAGTTGGCTGAGTTATGGCTGTGGTTGTGTTCCAAGCTGAGAAGGTTCTATAAAACTGAGATTACACTGATCTCCTTCATCTTGGGCTCAGAGACATCAAACACAGGATGAAATTCATGACTAACCAGAAAGTTAAGTAAATTTCATCCATCTGGGCGAAGCATTTTTTCTTGTACAATTTTAGCACAAAGCAGCAGTAAAATTTGGAGTTGGTGCATAGAGTACAACAGGAAGAAGCCCCAGCCAGATCCAGGCAGAAAAGAAAGTTCCACTCAGGGACTCTGGGGTGAATCCAACAGTTTTGCTTTTAGAGAGGTGCTGCTGCTCAGCAACAGCATGGGAGGGAGCCCTTCAGTGTCATTGAATCCTGCAAAATTGCAGGGAGGAGTGGAGGTTGCAGAGGACCCAGTTTGCCTCACCCAGCACAACCTCATTCCCAGGACCCCCTGAAAGATTCTTGGCCCTGACCTGCATCAGGTTTCACACAAGTCATAGCAAAACTCATCTGTTCATTCCTCAGGAGGACTGGGAACACTTTGATGAAGGTCTGCCAATTAAGGGTTCCCCAAAAGGGGTGGGGCATTTCCTGAGCTCCAGGAGCCTTAGGACAGCACTGCCAGGGATGCACAGGGTGGGATTGTTGGGGTGTCTGAGCAGTGCCAGGGGTGGGACTGGATGGTCCTGGTGGTCCCTTCCAACCCAGGATATCCCATGGTTCTATGAAAATCTATTCTGCAGCTGGAGTTCCAGGAGGAACAGTCAGCTGTCCCACCTGGAAAGGACTGAACAGCAGTGCCTGCATCCCTCCTTTCTGCAGGGAATTCATATCCCACAGTGCAGCACCCTTCTCTTGAGTGTGCTCCGAAGGGTGTCCCCCCTCCAGCCCAGTCTGGAGGACAGGAGCTGCGTGTGGAGAGGGCTGCCAGGCCCTGCTGTCACAGCCAAAGGCTCTGAGACACCCCAGTCCCACAGCAAGGGTTCTGTCCTCTCTGCCCCCTGGGAGTAACGAGGGACATGGAGCCTTCCAGCCGTGCAGAGCCAGGGATTCGGGGAAGCAGGAGCAGGGGCACCCCCGAGCTTTGGCACATTTCGTCCTCAGTGCTTGAGCCAATCACTGCTGTAGTTTTATATTTATGAACCCATGCCGGGGGATTGCTGGAGAGGTCTTTAATTTCCTCTGGTTTCACTCTGAACATGCCTCTCTTGGGACAGAAGGAACATTTTCAGTGTTATTGAATGTCATTTCTGTGCAAACTGAACAGAGGAAAAATATTCTGATAATAACTGGAATATATGGAGAGTGGTAGCTCCTGGCTGCTGATATTTTTTTTTTTTATTTTTCTCCCTCTGATGAGAGTTTCAAGGTCAGCTGGCTCCACAGACAAAAATATGCCAGGAACAAAATGTGCAGATGCTCAGGAGTGTGGGACAGCAACGCTGGCACTGTAAACAGTCCTGGCTTATGGCCAGCACTGCCTGCACCCAGCAAGCAGGAGGGCTCAGGAAAAAACACTTTATTACAGCCAGATCAAGATTTATATTTTCTTTCAGCTGCATCATTAAACGTGAGTTATTTGTATTTTTGTGGGAAAACCCGGATTCAGCACAACCTCAACATTTTATTTGGAGGATCAAGAAGGGTTATATTCAGAGCCCAAAAGCAGTATCTGAGTGCATAACAGCACTGAATGAGTGGCTGGAACAAAAGCAGGGGGAAAAAAATTGTTCTTTTCATCATTCTGCTGCTGATTTATTGTGTAAACATAGACAAATCTTTCACTGTAGCTCTTGCAGTTTCTTATACACCCTCTCTTTTCCCTCCTAGATATGTCTCCTTTTGTCAGTTACTTGTGTGAACTAAATATCAGCCAGTCAGGGAAAAGCTGGCAATATCTTCCTCCAGCAGTCTCATGCAAACTTAAAATATTAATGCACTTTATAATGTACTTATTTTTCGTAGCTGTCAGTCGTTGCTACCAAGACAGGGAATTCCTTATAAATATTGAATGCTGCTGCAAGGTCTGCAAATAAAATTCTCGAAATGGTTCTCTTGAGCTTGCAAATGACTAAAAAACTGTTGAAAATCTTGCTAATTTTAGTAAAGTATGTGGAAATCCAAATTGTGTGTTTCAGGGATTTTCTAATGAACAGCGATGGTTACAGTGATGGGGTTTAAATTCAAGCAGTGCATGTAAATTCCTCTCTGGACACACATTTAGGGGACAAAGGAATGATTGGTTTCACTCTGTAAGACCTCGTTGAAGGTGTGGATGTATCTCAGAAATTGGCTTGAAGGTCTATTATGTGTAAAAGAATAAAACTTAATTGCAGAGGAGATCCAGTGCCCAGCCAAGGGCTGTAATTGTGACAAAGCAGAAAATTCCCCTGGAGAGGATTTCCAGCCCATGCAGAGGAAAGAGAGTGCAGCCAGGAATGCTGAGCCAGGTGTTGCCAGCAGCCACTCTGTGCTCCTGTTGTGGCAGCAGGAATTCACATTTTGGTTCTTATGTGGGCCCTCCCACCACCCTTCTCCCACCTAAAGGATCCCAGGGCAAAGCTGAACTGGGAGCAAGTGGGGTAGAGACAAGCTGCAAGGGCCAATCTGCTTTTAGTTCCTGAGAACAGAATCCAAAGAGTATCAAAACATATAATTTACACAAATTGGTGCTGTAGGGCCTCTCATTGCTGCTTTTGCTCCATGGATTGTGCTTTCTGCTCAGTGACCACAGGATGTGCTGGAAGAGGCTGGTTATGGTGCCCTGATCCCTCTCCAGGGGTACCTTGGTTCCCCTGGTCCCTCTCCAGGGAATCTTTGGTTCACGGGGGGGAGGACACAATCCAGGTCTGGAAGGGAGCATACAGAGCTTTTGCTGAGCTGCTTCCAGTGCCCAAAGACAACATTCAGTGTATGACACTTATGCAGAGACATTTGTGGAATCTCTCAGAACCAATTAAATCCCCTGGAAGATTCCTCATAGGCAAATGAAGGAATTGCTGGCTCTGCCTCCCGACTCTCTCCTGCCAGTGCTGGGAAAGACACAAGCTGGAGGTGAGATACATTTTCAAAGAAGGGTTTAATTAGTGGCTAATTTGAGAACTGGACTGTACCTTCCTGGCTACGCCCCGTATCCACCCATCCCCATTCCTACTCCCATCCCGCTCTGCAAAGGGAAGGCTGTGTGTTTTAGGAGGGAGTTAAAGTAACAAGATTGCCACCTGAAAGAACAGAAGCGTTTGCTTTTGTCAGAAACTTTTTCGAATTCTGACAGCCTAACAAGGAAATTGTCTTCCTGAATTTGCCATCAGCAGAGTGTGCTGTGCCGGGTGTATTCTGTGGTTCCTGAGCTCGCAGGAGGCAGAAGCCCGGCTCCGGAGCGGTGTTTTATTCCCAGAGGAGGTGGCACACGTGTCCCAGTCCACACTGTGCCCCTCCCAGGGATTCCTCACCCTGCAGCTACCGTGGAAGTTCAGTCTCTGCGCACCCTTGAGCCTTAGCTGCTGCACCTGCAGAATAAGAGCTTGATTAGTGTTAATTACCACAGCAGCTCACTCAGAGCAGCACGAACCCACTGGCGGCAATCCCGAAGTTCAAAGATCCAAGGGCTCAGGATGTGCCGGCTGGGGGAATCAGCGGCCGGCACCAGCCCGGCGCAGCTGGGAGAGGAGCGCATCCCTCCCCGGGTTTGGATGGGATCCTCATTATCACATCAAAGCACATCCAGGCTCACTCCTTCACAGCGCCTCGCCGAGCGGGGGAGTTCACTGAGGAAACTTCCCCTCGCTGCCTCTGCGCCTGCTTCCCTAGTCTCATTTTGACTTTGGGGGCTGGATAAGCCCCAAACACAAAAGGAAGCCGAGACAGAGTGGGTGACTGTCACGTCAGGATTCTCAGAGCCTCAGCTCCCATTCAGTCAGATACCAGGGAAGGCTGGAGGGGCATGAGCAATCCTAGGAGCTGTTTCCAGCACTGGCTTTTACAACTCTGTTTTCTTCTAGTGGGGTGGTTGGTTCATGGCTGACAAACGGAAAGAGACATCTCTCATCCCAGAGATCAAATTGCACAACAAATTAAAATGCTCCCTGGAGGCACCGCTGCTCCCTGTCCTCTCAAAGCCAAAGCCTGCCCTGACTGCCAAGCAGGTACCCCCTGGCACCAGGGCTCACTGTCCCTTTTGGTGATGAGTGTCAGGGCCAGTCTGGGCTCAGCAGGGGTGATGCCTCATTTATGTCCTGTGAAACCTCAGGGAAATGCAGGTAACTCCTTTGGATCCCTGACAGATCAAAAATAGGGATGCCTTGCTGTGTTCTACAGGAAACTGCAAAAACCCAAACTCTTCATTTTAGGCAAGATTTTGATATAGGTAAGATCCTCAGAGATCAATATAGTTATACCAAAATAAGATTAGAGCTTGTTCTTCCACAGCTTGTTGCTCTGCTTCCAGTTCCAAGAGCTGAGCATTCCACATTTGCCATAAATCCTCCCTGTAAACAGCTCTGGATGTCCTTTGAACAGTACAGCTGTTAGAGCTTATGAGCACCCACAGGAAAATCAAGGTGTTGCACTGATGTGAAATCTGTACCTCTGTGCTCCTGGAATTGGATCATTCATCCCATTCCAGCACAAGGTTTAATTTGGCTGCCTCCTGCTCCTACCTGTCTCTTTGCATCAGCAAGAAAGGAAGGGATGGGGCTGTTCAGACTCAGACCAGCACATCCTGAATGCCACTGCCTCAGGTGAATCCCATCCTGTACAGAGAATCAATTCCTCTGCATTTCCATGTTTCCATCCCAGCCCAAAAAATATCCAGACTGTGCTGCCATTTGGTGTTAAATCAGCCCTTCTGCAGCCTGCTGATCCCTGCAGGTCTGGAACATATTTCAAACCTGTGAGGCCATTGACAACTTTTTCACCACCTCAGCAGGGGCACAGTGATGTCACTGGAGTTGGTTTGCAGCTGAAAAACTGCTCTTGGGTCTGGCTGGTCTTTAATCAGTACAATTTGGGAGATGTCTGTTGAAACAGTACATGAAACAAAGCAGAGTTTGCAGTGTAGGGATAAGGAAGCAGAAGCAGGGACTCACATTGACCAAGGGGAAGGTGCTTCCTGCCTGGTGAGAGAAGAAATGATCCTAAAAGGCCTTTAGTGTTGATTGAAGTAGTGCCTCTCAAGAGCCCTACTTGGTGCGGCCTCTGCTGTGCTTGCTGAGGTGTTTGGTGCATCAGCCCCTGTGACAGGCACAGAAAGGCACTTCCAGTATGGAATGCGTGGGTCTGGGGTCAGGAATTCTACTTTGCACTGAGCCGACTCCTGGGCAGAGGGGTGGGCACAGTGCTGTGTGATCCCACAAGATGGGCAAGGGTCCAAATCATCCACCTGCTCATGAACAAACGTCCTTGAGGGAGAAGCTTCTTTTCCCAGCTGGAAACTACATGCAGAATGTTGGGGAAACTGGATTTTCTGGAGCCTCAGGGGCTGAGAAAATCCGGACCCCGGTTTAACCCCTGCGTAACCCCACTTGTGTCATGGTTTTGGGGCTGGTTTGGAGGGATGGCCGCGGTGCCGGCAGATGGCAGTGCCTGTCAGAATTCCACTGTCGGGAAATGAAAATTCCAGTGTCGGGAGCCCCGGAAATGTGCCCAAGCCGGGAAAGGTGTCGGTGACACACACGAGGCACGGACCCCTCCGGAGCCCACCCTGCTCCCCGGGATCCCAGCCAGAAGCTCCCAGCGCGGACACACGGGATGAGCCTGCGGGATGTGGAAGGGAGGCTCGCCCCAGCCTTGGCCATGACACACCAGCCTGGCAGCCTTGCAGACACTCCACTCCTCCAGGGCTGCTGGCTTGGCAGCAGAAAGATTCCTTCTACATTTCATAGCACAAAAATTCATTCCAAATTTTATTAGCGCAGATGAGATGAAGGAGGATGCCATTCTGAAGGTGGCACTGTCCTTAGCGCTGGGGAAGCAGCATCCAGGGACCTGCTCTGAAAGCCAACGCTGTGATTTAGGGGGGCTGATTCTTTAGTGCTTCTCAAGTAAGTTTGAATGTTCATTAAAAATACCCAAACTGTGACTACACTCCCCAAACAGCACTTTTATAAAGTCATCACAGACATACCCCTGAAAGGTAAGTCATTCCTGGCAGTTATGAGCAGGCAGACCTGGTGGAATTTCACAGGATTTGATCAACACTTCATTACCATGGCTTTTGCTTTCGTTGCAGGGGGTTTTGCTGCTGAGTAGAATTCAGCCCTGCGCTGTTGCAGCCTGGCTGGGCCACCCTGAGCTGCTGCTGGGAAAACAGAAGCCAGGCTGGCTGGGCTGAACTCTCTGCCCACACTGTGCTGGAGTGGCAAAGACGAACTTAAACGTGGAAAAGCAAAATTACCTCTGCAAAATTGATTTTTGATGGCTGAAATCCTTGGTTCGGCTCCAGATTCCTATCCCATCTGAACAGATCTGACATCCAGAGCAGAGAACCAGAACACTGATAAAAAAAGAGATGGTCTTTCTTCTCTCAGTCCCAGGGCAATATGACTATTGATAATATTCAAACCTGTGGTTATTTCCATTTCTTCAGCATGTCCATCTTTGATTTTCCCAGTCTAGTCTCCATAATAAGGTGTTATATAGCCTAGATTTAAGCTGGTTAAGAATCAAGGTTTCTTAGATGCATGAAGTTCCATTAGTTCTCTTTTCCCCCGTTAAAAAATATACAAGTAATATATTGCAAAATGTCTACATAAAAAAAATGTCATTCCAATAGTGATAATGTAACTTTTAAAATGGGGGGGAAAAAAGAGAAAATCTTTCAAATTAGAACAAGAAATAGCTTGCAGATTCCAGCAATACCTGCACATACCCACATCATGCTTTGGTTTGGGTAAGTTCTCTTTTCCTGACCATACAAATCTGTGAAAGCTTTTCTGATGGGCTGTAGTGTGTGTGCTCTTGGAACAGGGGGACAGGACTGTGGGAACAGGGCAACAAAGCCTGGGGGTAACCTGCACTCGGCAGGCACATCTGCTTGAGATATGCAGCTGGCCTGACATTTGCTTTTCAGAAAAGAAAATATTTCACTAAGCTTGGGAGACAGTGTGATATTATCAATGACAAAGGGAAAAAAATAAAAGCAGAAGAAAAAAGAGGAAGACAAATAATTACGGCAAAGCACTGAAGCACTTGGAGAGCACTCCCGGGGGCTGGCTGGATCCCAGACAAACCCCACAGCTCCGTCAGCAAACACCACGGCAGAGCCCCTGGGGACGGGCAAGGCAGAGGTGCCAAGGCAGCCGTGCCGACCCCCTTGTCCACAGTCCCGGAGTTCCCCCCGTGCCGGTGACGATTTTCACACGTGTGAAACGCGCTCTCTCCCCTCCTCCCGGCTTTTAGGAACTGCTTTCTGTTTGTGGGATTCTGACAGCCCACACCCCCGAAGGATGCCAGCCCAGCCCGCACTCTGGAGAGGCGACCCCGGGAAGAGCAGGGAGCGCTCGGGAGCCCCTCGCTGAGCCCCGGTGAGCTCGGAGGTCTTTCCCGAGCTCAGAGCGCCTACAATCGCGAGCTCCCCAGGCGAGGATTCGCCTCTCGCCCTGCCCACGCTCCCTCCGCTGCCGGCAGCGCCCAAACCCCTCCCTCGCCCCCCGCCCCTCGCTCATTGAGAACAGATAAGGCTCCGTCACACGCAGCCTCCGCGCCCTGCCCTGTCCCAGCTCTTCAGAAGCTCGGGACCACCCCGGATCCCTTGGAACGGGAGAGGGCAGGAGCAGGGAAAGGCGGGCGAAGGAGAGGCAGAAGTGGCACCGCAGCGGTGGAGAGCGAGGGTTTGGAGCGGAGCAGGGAGATCAGGGATACCCAGGGACAGGGGCGTGGGTATCCTCAGAGCCACATCGATGTTTGCTGCGAGCAGGCAGCGGGAAGGAGGCAGGAGGCAGCCCGGGGCTCCGAGGACGATCCCGGCTCCCTGGTGATGGCATGGACCGGCCGCTGCTCCCGCAGCCTCTCCCAGCCCCGGTCCTGCCCTCGGAGCCCAGGAGCGACACTGATGCGGAGCCGCTCGTAGCGAGTAAGTTACCGATTCCTTTGTTATTTCAGGTCACTCCCGGTCTTCTCTGGCTACAAAGGATCAGGAGTCCAGCAGGACAAACGCGGAGCTGTTGGGCCAGCGGCGTGCCAGGCTCGTGTGCCCAAACCCGTCCGGGTGCGAGCTGTGGACCTGCTCCTGCCTCACTCCCAGTCGCCGCGGAACTCTTTGGGAAGGCAGGGATTGGATGCTGATCTTGGGCGAAAGTACTGTCAGGTCTTAAGGTGTGATGCGGAAAAAGATATTAAAAAATAGGAACTGCCCAGATACAGGATTAGTGGAGACCACTGGAATGCAAAGGGCACCAGGACACTGATCAGTGAGCAGCCCTGAATTGTGTGGAGTGACTCCATAATCCTTATCTGGAGTCCAAAGTTAAATTCTTTCATAATCAGGATACTTGCCAGTCATCTTGGAGTTACAGAGCCCTGGCAGTGCAGTCTCCAGATGAGGAAGTGGCATATTCAGCCCTCGGAGGGGACAGGGAGTGCAGTGCACTGGGAATCCCTCGGGGATTATGACTCTGGGAGGTAAAAGCGTACTGATTTTTTTACCAATGTCCTGTTGCATCACTCAGAAAGGTGCCTGGGGTTCTCTTCGTGCCAGCACATGGTGGTTGGGAGCACCAGGTTAACTTTTACGCAGCATCTCTCCCTTGGGTTTGAACAGGGACTTTCAGAAACCAGCTGAGAAACAGGCAGAAACTGGCCCTGTCCCAAAAAACTTGCCTCTGGCTTTTGGAGATTGTCATCAAGCAGCTCCTCCCTCCTGCACCCTTTTACTTTAAAGTAGACCTTAGATTTGTGGAAGAGGAGCTCGGGGGGAAACCAAACTGGCTTTTCTCACTGGTTCTTTGACCAGTCCAAGGAACCTGAGAAGGTGGGGAGTGTGTGGGGCATTGTTTGTGCTGGGGGGGTTATTTCACTTCTGGAGTTCAGTTCTTTGGCTCACTATTCCTACGCAGTTGGGGATAGGGGATCAGGATCGTTTCTGATTCCCACAGCAGAATATTTTCCATTGCTGGAAAGTTCCAGCCCAATTAAAATAAAAAAAAACAATATTTGCAAACAGTACTTTCGATTAATATTCCAAGATGAATCTCCAGACTCCATTTTGAAGTCACCCGCTTTCTGTTGGATTTGAGGTCAGGAGACTCACTTGGGGTGAGCACTGGCCCTTACCCAACAGCTTGGTATGAGGTTAGTTTGTCCCTCTGTGACTCCTGACCCCTTTCTGCAGTGGGTTCAAGCACTGCTGAAGGCCTTGGGGCAAAAAGAACATGTGTTTGGTAAATCCATCTGTGAACTCTTTGGGTGCAAGGTACTGTAGAAGTGTGAAGTGATTCAACAGTTTTATTGTATTTTTTTTTTAAGCAGCTGCAGATTAGAGTGATTCTCTGTTGCTTCGATGGTGAATTCCTAAATAATGGAGAATGGGAACATTGCTGCTCCTGGGGCAGGATTTTCTCCTAGAACTGAGATTCTGCTTTCCCAATATTCAGTGTTTGCTGTTCAGATTAAACAGGAGCAGGAGAAACAGTAGTGTCTGATCAGGTCAGAGGTGTCCCTGTCTTTGTTCCTGGTTGAAAGACAGTGGTCACATTTTTAAATTACACCATAAGGTGTCCCTAAAAATAGAGTTGGGGTGAGAGGCCAGGGACAGAGTGGCCGCAGAGTGCCTGAGGCACAGTCACTGCCTTGGAGGTGGAAGGATCAAATTGATTTATTTCCAGGCTTTATTTGTTGTTGGTAGAGAAAATATCATCTGACTGTTCTACATCATGGAAAACACCTAAGAGCCCAATATTCTGGTTGCATCTTTTGCACAGGGACTGGTCACATTCAAGGTCTTTAATGCAATGAAGTACAAGAAAATTGCCTGGGAGCTACACGGATTAAATCCTCTCATTCTTCCTGTGCAGTAGAATTGTGCTGTAGGAGATAGTCCCAATCTTTTGGAAACTCCATATTCTACAGTCCTTGTGCTCTAACAAGTTGTAAAAGCCTGAATGATGCCTCAAAAAAGCATTTTCTAGTTTTCATCTTCTTTTTCCGTACAAAAACCCCACCCAGTCTCTCTCCTCATCGCAGTTTTGTGTCTCCACTTTTTTCTGTATAGATCTGGAGTCATTACATTTAATGCAGTTGTGAACTTGTGTCATGTGTGGGGTTTTATACTTCAATCCACAGTTGAGAGAAAAATGTATTTGAAACCTGTAGCTATTTGAGAGAACAGAAACTGCCTTTGTTGGCTTTGGAAATAATCTTGCTGGGTTATTCATCTGATGGATGCCTCTCTGGAGGCTTTGCAGAGCGATCTTCAGACACACCTGAAGCAGACAGGGACTGCATTCCCTGCTGCTGAAATGGGAGAAGGAGGAAAGAGTTCTGCAGTGATTCCAGGTGCTCATTAGGATTTTGGAACTGCTAAATTTAATTCCTGCCCTGCCATAGACTCCCAATTGAGTGTAGAAGAACTAAGTATCTTTGTGAGTGATTTTCCCATCCTGAAATGTGGGAAATAGAACCCTTCCTTGGTCCAGCATCTTGGAAAATACATAAATAAAATTTTTCAGCACGTGGTATCTGTGTTGAGTGCTGTGAAAGACTTGGATACTCTGGGAGTGGGAGAGTCACGTTCCTCCCTCACAACTGACAATGGAAGGGCCCCAGGATATCAGAGAAGGATGGACTGGGAGGTAGCTCACAGGTAAAAGGAAAATGCAAATGTCCATAAATTCTTCCTTGGGTTCAGATTGGCTCCCTGGCCAGGGAGATTTTCTTTGGAAAGACTGAGCACCTTCTGTTGGGGTATTCTGAGCCAGGAACACCCTGGGCACACAGGAGATGTCACAGCCCAGCTCTGTGACAAGCACAAAGCCACTCTGGCCCTGCAGGTGAACCAGCAGCCACCCATCTTTATGACCTGGTGGCAGGGTGAGGTCTCCTCCAGCCCCAGAGGAATCTGTTGTCACATCCTGAGTGTCAGGAAAGTGGTGCTAAGACTTACCAAAAACTCACAGAGGAGATGAGAGACACCTTCCTACCCCAGAGCTGAGTGAGGTGACATTTGGAGAGGCAATTGCTGGGGTCAGGGAACTTTGAGCCACATTTGTTTATGAAGTGCCACAGGTCTCCCTTCTTGTGCAGTGTCTTTGAATCTTTTTCCTTGGCTTTCAAGAGCACAACTCTTCTGCAGCCTTCCCTCCATCTGTGGATCCCCAAGCGCTTCCCGAAGAGGCAGATGCCAAAACCCCAAACCTTTATTTATACGAAGTCAGAAAGATGGAATGGTTTACCCCAAACCCACCTGCTTTTCCTCACCTTGCATGCACAGGTGTGTGTGGAAAGGCAGTCTGGTGGAGTGGACTGCTCAGTCCCACTCACACACAGGCAGCGAATAAAAGGATGGAGGAAAGATGCCTTTCTAAGGGAAATCAAAGCCCCACCTCAGTCATAGCCTACCTCAAGTAATTTTTCTTCAGGTTGTCAAAGGCCATCTTCTCCTAAGATTTCTCCTTCCTCCATCTTTCCATGAGCACCTAGTGTTCCGCAGCCAATGTTTTTATTCTCTTTGGGTGCTGCTGCTTTAATTTCCTTTATCCCTGCACCTTCTTCCCTAGGTTACTCCTGTCTGACAATTAAGAATTTCATTCCCTTGCAGCACTGTAACCTCAAGCAGAATTATGTGGCCCAGAGGAACCTGGGCACAGTAACATGGTTTATGTGGTGTGGGCCAGTGGGCAGCAGAAGAACCAGGTCAGGTTTTTTTAGTAATCTCTGCTCAGTATTATTGGTTACTTGTTGAGAAGAACATGATCCATTGTTTGGGGAAAAAAAAGGAGGATGGGGTTAAATAAAAAAATAAAAATATTTTTCTGGGAAGGTGTGAGAGGTTTGCTAAAGAACAGTTGCTCAGTTATTCTCCTAATGTGAGAAAACACAGGCATCAGGTTTAAAAGAAACAAAAAAGTCTGCTTTTACACAAACTTGATGACAAATTCACATCTTTAAACTCCACCTGCCTGCCAGTTTAGTCCTTTCCAGCCTCAAATTCCACTCCCATGGAAATTTGTGTGTTTACTGCAGCCAGATCAGCAATTGTTTAAATGGAAAAAGCTCCCTGGTCAGTAAGGAAAGAAGGTTCTTCAGGTGTTTTATAGTTTTGCCTTCTTTGAGGTCCAGGCAAATTGCTGGACCTGCCAGGAGTACATGAGCTCTGTCAGGAGGGGCTGGTAGCTGCTCTGCCAAGCACTGCCTCCTGGAGATTCTCACCTAAACCCAGCCTGACTCCTGCACAGCAAATCCCAGCCCCTAAATGCCACCGCCTGCCCCGAGTGTGTCATCTGGGCAGAGCTGAACATCAGCAGGGCTGATAAAAACATCTCTGCAAGGCTGATAATGCACTGACTCACAGCTCCTCGTGCAGTAGCCTGTCCTAAAGGAAGGCAGCTTTGTACAGAAGTGACATTTTTATTATCCTGGTCTCGTTTAACCAAAGATGGTAAATGCCAAAGAAACAGAACAGTGCCTGTGACTGTAAGAGGAAATTTCACCTCATGGCTCTCTGTGCTGGAGGGAGCAGGTATTTACAGACTGGAGCTGAAATCTCTGGGAGATGCATGAACATATTTGCCATGGTATGGCAGAGATGTTTGTGCATTACACAGTGAAGGGTTAACCAGGTCCTTACAGTTACACTGCTCTTTTCAGAACTTCTTGTCGTTTGGGCTGAAGTTGCCCAGGGCACTTAAAGTCATAAAGGAATGACAGAGAATTTCCTAGAATATTCTCATGCCTGGGATCTCACAGACCATGTCCATATCACAGATTTTACTGTTGAAGAATTAAGGCAGAAGGAAAAGCAGTGATTTGCTCAGAATTAGAAAATCCTGGAATCATTCAGAGCAGAAAGCTGGATAGTGTGCAGCCATCCAAAGCTGTGCTCAAACTGGTAACCAGGAGCATTCTGTTTAAAGACTCTGAAGCAAAAATTCATATGCTTAATTATTTTCAATAACCACAGACTGAGGTTATGTTCATACTACAATGGGAGAGTTAGAAATGAAATATTGTTAGGAGTTGTAATGCCACTGAAGCTGTCAGTGAACTTGTTATCCAGCAGGAATTTTTCTGCTTTACTGAATCACTTGGAAGGTGCTCCTGAAGGTTTGCAGATAAGTTTCAGCTGTGTTGTTGCTAGAGATGCTGCCAGCCCTGTGAGTGTTTTTGTTAAAGTTTCTTCGTACATTCATCAGTGGGCAGTTCCTCAAACCTGCTCCATCAGAGTGATCTTCCTGGGGATTTAGGAATTTTGGTTGCTTTTCCTCTATTCTGTTCCTTGTAATAAGTTTCAAGAATCTTTTGGTCTCTTTGGTGTGAATCTAGAACATAAAACCTTCCACTCTAGATTGAAATCTAGAACTGGATTGTTCTCTTACCTGTGGTGCCAGTGATAGCTTCAAATTTACTTTTATAACAAAATTATCTTTAAAACAAGTATTTAAAAATTGAAAGCAACAGGCAACACTTGCCTGGTTTTACATTTAGATTGATGACAAGCTTTTTAGTCCAAATGGAGTAATTTTAGATTAATCAATCAATGCAAACATGCATCGAGAATATTATTTGTAAAAAGGAAGTGAGGACGTTCTTCACTACTTGATTCCCAGTGGATGGGAGGCTTCTTTTGCTATTAAAGAGGGGGGGAAAGTGTGTGATTGTTCTGCCATGTGCTGTCACATATTGGGAAGTGAGAGTTAAGTTATGCTCTTGTCAATTTTTAGGATCTTGCAGCACTTTGCATACATGTAAAGAGATGAACTTCACATGCCCAGAAAGCCAGGCCAGTGGGTCTGGAGGTTTCCACTGCAGCAGGAATCTGAGGATGTGTGAATACATCCTGAGCCAGCTCTCAGGAGAGACTGAAACAGAGGGGGGGTGACTCCTCTGTCAAAATCCTGCCTGCTTCCACTGGAGGAAAGGAACACACAACACGGGGACTATATACCCCATGTCTAGGGCGGGTGGCAAACCCAATTCCCCCCGATCTCCCATCCCAGCAGCACGAATGCCCACTGCCTGCCCCTGGCTGTGGCTGCAGGGCTCGGCAGTGCCCTGTGGCTGCAGGCAGCATGCTGGGCTGTGCTGGGCACAGATGGCTGTGCTCCCTGTGGAGCAGAGCCAGCAGGGCTGGTTCCAGCAACAGGCTTCGGCCGCTTCGTTGGAGCAGAGATTGATGGTGACTTAGACAAGGGCCACGATGAATTCTCTGCTATTAACCAGACTTGGCTGCAGCCGAATGGAAGTGAAAATGTGTTGCTTCATTTATTCATCCTGCCTCTGCTTCCTTCCCGCCCACCCTTTGTGCTTTTTAATACCAAAAAGATGAAGCTACTTTGCTCAGTCTTAAAAATTGTCTCTCCCAAGATACTCTTAATTGTATCTCCACACCTTTTCTCATTCACAGGCACATAAAAAGATTAAAGATAGAGGGAGCAGTAATAGATTTAGTTAGGTTTTAATAGGATTTACAGAGGACAATGCAGGGAATGAACGCCATAGAAAATATTGCTGCTCTGTCTTTGATATCCCTAAGGCTCCTTAGGTAGTCTTTGACAGAGATTTTGTCTGTGCTCTGCATCCAGAGTCAAGGCTCTCATTTTTAAAGGAGTATCTAATCATCTCAGTAAACAGGATGTTACATTATAACTGGCAGAAAGCATTGCCGCCTTCATCTCATGTTATTTATTTGTATCCTGGTAAGCATAACTCTGAATGTCGACAGTGGGCTTTTTAATAGATCTCTGATGCATTCCTGAAAATGCACAGTGATTTTGTCTAATGTCAGGTGGAGCAAAGGGGTGAGGTCTGATAGATCTCATTAACAGCAGGCCTGGATTCATCACACCCTCACACGAGGGATTCAAGATGCTCAAATGTTTATTTCACATTTAAAGCCCAGGTTCACAAATGAACTTCCAGAAGGTGATTCAGCACTCCTGAAATCTGAATTATCCCTGGAGATGCCCTTCTCTGCTGACTGCAAGGGAAGCCTTCATGCATAATTTAGACTCATGTGATATTTGGGTAGGCAGTGGTGCTCTGCATTTACACTTAATTTCTAAGGTTTCTCTTCATATGCACCCAAAACCTGAGGCATTAAAAAGCTCCAGTTGCTCCTGAAAAGATGTTGATGTATCTTTACTTTTTTTCTGAGTTGTGATCTCCAGCAAATTTGGTGTGTAAAAAAATCTACAAACAAAAAACCCCAAAATGCTCCAAGGTTTAACTGTTCCATGCTCCCACAGCGTGTCCATCACCCTGCTGGTGGCTGATGTTTGAAGGGCCTGTGTTTAATTCTGGGTCACTGCAGGGCTGTGTTTAATAGGGCTGTTGTAGGAGAAGTGTGAGCCCTCCAAAAACAACGTCCTGGTGGTCCAGACAGTGAAACAAAATGGCTTTTGTCTCTTTGCCTTCTGCCTGAAACTTCTTTTCCTGTTGTGCAGCCCAGCCATGGCTGGAGATTCTCGGATCTTCATGAACCAGGACATGGACATCAGGGTCACATCCCAGGAGCCCAAGAAGATCCCCAAGCAGGCTCGGGATGATGTCCCCATTGCCACGGACAGGACTCGGCTCATTTCCGCCGAGGGCAAGAAGCCACGGCAGCGGTACATGGAGAAGAGTGGCAAGTGCAACGTGCACCATGGGAACGTCCAGGAGACCTACCGGTACCTCAGCGACCTCTTCACCACCTTGGTGGACCTCAAGTGGCGCTTCAACCTGCTGGTCTTCACCATGGTCTACACCATCACCTGGCTATTCTTTGGGTTCATCTGGTGGCTCATCGCCTATATCCGGGGAGACCTGGACCACCTGGAAGATGAGAACTGGATCCCCTGCGTTGAAAACCTCAGTGGATTTGTGTCAGCGTTCCTGTTTTCCATTGAGACCGAGACGACCATCGGGTATGGCCACAGGGTCATCACAGAGAAGTGTCCCGAGGGCATCGTGCTACTCCTGGTCCAGGCCATCCTGGGCTCCATCGTCAACGCCTTCATGGTGGGATGCATGTTTGTCAAGATCAGCCAACCAAAGAAGAGGGCGGAGACCCTCATGTTCTCCAACAACGCCGTCATTTCCATGAGGGATGAGAAGCTCTGCCTCATGTTCCGGGTCGGGGACCTCCGCAATTCCCACATTGTCGAGGCTTCCATTCGTGCCAAACTGATTAAGTCCAAACAGACCAAAGAAGGAGAGTTTATTCCCCTGAATCAAACAGACATCAACGTAGGATTTGACACTGGAGACGACAGGTTGTTCTTGGTGTCCCCTCTCATCATCTCACATGAGATCAATGAGAAGAGCCCCTTCTGGGAGATGTCCCGCACACAGCTGGAGAAGGAGGAGTTTGAGATTGTGGTCATCCTGGAAGGAATGGTGGAAGCCACAGGTAAGGATCTGTCAGCAGTCAGTGTTTGGAGGGGGAAAGGGGCACAATGCATTGTGGTAGTTTAGCATGGGGATTTCACTGTCCATGTCGCCTGGAATGGGAACATGGTGAGGTTTATCCTTGGGTAGTGCCTGACTCAGGTGGGGTGTCTGAGATAACCAGCAGTGAAATGTGGGGCTGGGCCTTTGGCTCATGCTGTAGGGTTTCACCTTCTTTTTTGTAGTGCTTCACCCTCTTTTTTAAGTCTGGGATTGAGATGAAGGGGTTAGTCCTGGAGCTGCCCATAACTGATTAGAAATGATCCAGGGGAGTAAAAAAGCAGTGAATTAAAGGAATTCTTGAGTCTCTGGTGGTCCTGTTTCCTGTGATCAAAATTCATGGTGCAAATCTTTTCCCATTTCTCCTCTGTATTAAAGATTGGCTGTAATTGTGCTATTTTAGGTACTGCTGTAGTGTTGATTTTAATGGGGGCTATGAAGCACCCAAATCTCAGTGTATCCCATGAAAGCAGCACGTGCTGAAGCTGAATGACTTGCACGTGGTGCAGGACACACATTCCCAGAAGGAGCTCAAAGAGGAAAAATACAGAAACTGCTTTTGTGACTCTTGCAGCCCTGCAGCTGCTTAACAGCTCAGACAAAGCTGGGTAATGGGAGATTAGGAGATATCCTCAGCCCATTCCCAGTTTCCTCCTAAGGGTGTATTTGTGGCAGGCAATAGAAAGAAATCTGTATCTTTGTATAGTGACTCTGGAAAAGTGGTAAGCCTCAGCTTTCCATGGATGGGAAAGGCAGCTGAGGGGAGGGATGGGCACAGAAGCTTCTTCCCACATGTATCTCCTACAGGAGCTCTGCCTGGCCAGGCAGCTGCACCTGGCAGTCGTGGCACCATGGGTCATTTCCACTTGCATGAATACCTTTGCTCTAGGTTTTGGGAGGAGCTGACAGCTCTTCCTGCTGCCCTTGCGGGACAGTGAGTGTGTCCAAGCCTCTGAGATGCTCAGGTCCCTTGAGGCAGGGTTTTCCAGCTTGGGGTGGGTGGAACGCCTTGATGGAATCAGGGTCTGTAGGGGAAAGGGCTACAGGCAGCTCTGACGAGAGGAATCTGGTTAAAGATGGACAACCAAATCTGAGACGAAAAAAAAAAGCTTTTATAAGCAGTTTTCCCCTTTGGTATTTCAGGATTTTAGTTATGAGCCCAGGGTTTTCCTGTGGGTGGTGGTTGGGTTTTTTTTCCGTCTCAGTGAGATTCTCTGTGAGTCATTAGCAGGGGTTTTCAGCTTGTTACAAGTACTCAGTGGTGTCAGCACCTTGCTTCACAGATTCTGCCCCTTGCTGACTGTTAATGTTATTCCATCTTGGAGATTTGCTTATTAGTCTCCCAACAGCTAGAGGAGGAAAAATCTCTCAAATCCCTGCATCCCAAACCTTTGTTCCCAAAGGCAGCTGTGTGGAGAGGTAATTTGGTGTCTCAGAGTTTCCCTTTAGGTGACCAGCAGTAGCTGACTTCCCAAACAGAGCTGAAGGGAGGTGATGGATAAATTGCATTCAATTTGGGCTGGAATATGTGCTGGGGAAGTGGAATTCACCTTGCATTTCCAGGGAAATGTTCCTCCCCAGCAGAACACTGTAGAGACATGGCAAAGGAAGGGGTGGGTGGAAAAGGTTATCAAAGGCAAGGATTTGTAACAGTGACTTATTCTGAAGCCTAAACATTTATTAGAGGCTGGAGCCTCCTAATCTGAGCATGGAATGAAACTCCTTGTTTGTCCAAAGCCTCTTTCCTCCTCACACAGTGACACTACAAATGCTTTGAAACCCTGCTGCTCTGCCTTCCTCGCAGGAAGGCTCAGCCTCTGCTGAGGATGTGTGAGAGGAAGTCATTATCAATAACAACCTCGGAATTAAAAGCATGGCAGAGGAATAATACTGCCTTACAAATGGGCTCCTCTCCCAGAGGGATTGCACAGGCTGGGCTGTAAGGATATTAAGGAGCATACATCTGTGGAAATGAATTATCCTGGACTCAGAAAGCAGACTGGGAAGTCCCACACTTGAGCTGTAAGAGGCATTTTGCACTGAACTCGGAGCTGAGTGGATCTCGGATGATTCCAGGATCCAGTTTGGAGTCTGGGGTGGGTCCTGAGGGACCTATGGCAGCAGGGGAGTGAGTGCCATCACGCAGCACTTAGAGGATGGCCAGGGCATCAGACCCAGCCTGCATGGGTTTAGGAGGGGTAGGTCATGTTTGACCAACCTGGTCTCCTTTTATGACGGAGCGACTTCCCTGGTGGATGCAGGAAAGTCTGTGGATGTTGTGTACCTGGATTTCAGTAGGGCCTTTGACACTGTCTCCCACAGCATTCCCTGGAAAAGCTGGCAGCCCACGCTTGGACAGGAGCACTCTGCTGGGTTAAGAACTGGCTGCATGGCTGGACCCAGAGAGTGGTGGTGAACAGTGCTGCATCCAGCTGGGGATCAGTCACCAGTGGTGACCCCCAGGGGTCTGTGCTGGGGCTTGTTCTGTTCAATGTTTTTGATGACATGGATCAGGGCATTGAGTCTTTCATTAGGAAATTTGCAGATGACACTAAGCTGGGAGCGTGTGTCCATCTGTTGGAAGGTAGGAGGGCTCTGCAGAAAGACCTGGACCAGTTGGATGGATGGGCAGGGTCCAGTAAGATGAGGTTTAACAAGTCCAAGTGCCAAGTCCTGCATTTTGGCCACAATAACCCTTTGCAGTGCTCCAGGCTGGGGACAGAGTGGCTGGACAGGGCAGAAAGGGACCTGGGGGCATTGATGGACAGCAGCTGAACATGAGCCAGCAGTGTGCCCAAGTGGGCAAGAAGGCCAATGGCACCTGGCCTGGATCAGGAATGGTGTGGCCAGCAGGAACAGGGAGGTCATTCTCTCCCCTGTACTCAGCACCGGTGAGGCCACACCTTGAGTACTGTGTGCAGTTCTGGGCCCCTCAGTTTAGGAAGGATGTTGAGATGCTTGAGCATGTCCAGAGGAGGCAACAAGGCTGGTGAGGGGTCTGGAACACAAGCCCTATGAGGAATGACTGAGGGAGCTGAGATTGTTTATCCTGGAGAAAAGGAGACTCAAGGGTGACCTTATCACTCTCTACAACTTCCTGAAAGGTGGCTGTGGTCAGGTGGGGGTTGGTCTCTTTCACCAGGCAGCACTGACAGAATGAGAGGACACACTCTCAAGCTGTGTCAAGGGAAAATTAGGTTGGATGTTAGGAAAAAGTTTTTACTGAAAGAATGATAAAATACTGGAATGGTCTACCTGGGGAGGTGGTGGAGTCATCATCCCTGGATGTGTTTAAAGAAAGATTGGATGTGGCACTGGGTGCCATGGTCTAGTTGAAGTGTTAGGGCGTGGGTTGGACTTGATGATCTTGAAGGTCTCTTCTAACCCTGAGATTCTCTGATATTTTGTCACAAGAAGAGTGACTTGCTGAAAGAGTGTTTGTGCTTTCCTGTTTCATCCTCACACTTGGGAATATTGATAAAGCAGTTTGGGGTTATTAATCCCTCCCTCCACACTTTGAAATCTGCTCCAAGCAAATTCTTCAGGTCCTTCCCAGCCCATGGCACTGCTCAAGCCCCATCTGTTCTCAGGAGTGGTGTGATATTTACTCCCAGCAGGACTTCTGTTAAATCCTGACACTGTCACAGCCTGGTCGGGTTCAGGACAGTGTAAAATACAACAGAGCATTTGTTCCCTTAGCAACCCCTACAGAAAATGAGGAATCCACCCCCCAGAGTTCAGAGGTACCACTGGTCAGAATATACAGCTCTGTTTTCCATAAGGTGTTTGGAAAGCAGGTCAGAATGGTGACTGGCAACATATCAATGACTACAGAAATTTAAACACAACTAAAAGTGGAACTATTTTTCACTGTTAATTTTATGATTTTATAGCTATTTTCAGTAGATTTACCCAGGTGCACACACATTACAAATGTATTGTCTCCTCTCAAACAAGCAGCACTATTTACTGACATTTAAGTTTAATTCTGACCCAGTGCAAGGCAAAGATGGTAAATAGCTTCAAATGAAAAGTGTAGAGTAAATTCTGAGGAGTTCACACCCTTCAAGTTATTGGGTTTCTACAAAGTGAAACGCTGTGGCTTAAAACAAAGATTTTGTTGAAGTTGCCTTGGCTTTTCAAAGGCTTGAGTAACAGAGCACTGAAGAACAGCAGCTCACCAGCCAGCCTAAAATGCAGTGGGTTTATTTGGCTGAAAAAGAGAGCAAACCTGGTGTTATTGCAGTGAGAGTTCTGGGGCATCCGGGGCTGCTCCACTGACTGAAGCTGCTCCACTGCCCACAGAGGCAGGCATGGCACAAAGCCAGGTGTGGCTTTTCCCATCAATATTTGGGATGGGTGAGGCACTGTGGCTCCACAAGTGGATGGAAAAGGCCAGAGAGAGAGTGAGTTTCTGGGCAGATCTGTTGTGGTCATTGCTGGGTGAAACGAGCACTGTGAAGACAAAATCAATACTGCTGACAAGTGTTCTGACTCCCAGGGCCGTTCCGTGGGCATCTCGGGAGCACAGCATCACTCCCAGTGCTCCCGATGAATTGGGCACAGGGATTAATTCAGGGAATTCATTACCTTTCCCTGATCAGAAAGGGACTCTTGTCAAGATCAGCTGCCCCAAATCTGACCTGCAAGAAAAAGGAACAAAGCAAAGATGTAAAATCCGTTTGCACAGTGAATACATTTTTGCTTTCTCTGCCTCTCTGCTTCCCAAAATCTCAGGGCCACCCTGGTGACAGGACAGCTCCTGGTTGCTGCTGGCCAAAGCTCCTGCCCTTCCCCTGCTGATCCCAAACTGAACAGAGTGTTCAAAAGCTGCTGGGACAGGGAAGAGCAGGGGAGGTCCAGCCCCCCCTTCCACGTGGTGCAGAGTCAGCTGGGTTGTGATGAAGGATTTGGCTGATCCACTTAGGGAACATTAGCAAGTCCAATTTTTTTAAATACTGTTTTTGTCTGTAAGCCATCACTCCATATGCTGACACACTCTGCATATCCTACAAGACTTCCTGGCAGATAATTTGAAGGGGCTCTCTTCTCTTCCAGCTTTACCCTTCCTCTGCTATTTGCTGATAGTTATCCAAATCCTGAGTTTTCTGTAGCTTTCTGCCTCCCTCATTTCCTGAGCACAGCGTCCAGCACTGCTGCTCCCTGGGCATGGAGGCAGCAGAGCTTGTTACTCGACTCCTAGTGCTCCCTGGTTTTCATTGCCTCTTTTTCCCAGCACAGTTAAATAAGGCGCAAGAGACACTCCAGATGCCTGATTAGTCCAGTCACTAAATGAAGTTTTAATGAACTCTTATGTAAGTACAGGTATATATTTTTCTGTCTTAGAGTCAGTGTGATAAAAAGGGATTTAATGATTAGAAGTAATTAACCCATCCTATCCCAGTGGGAGTCTAGGCAAACAGCAGAGTTTTCACACCTCAATTTATCCACCTTTGCAGAGGACAGAATGCAGTTTCCTGGCTGTAAATGTAGGGCCAAGTGGAGTAGTCACAACAAAAGATACGCTGAAATTAATAATGATTTTCATGGGAGCACAAAGGAAGTGTGGAATTACTGAATGGAGTTTCTGGGCATTCATCATTTGGTTTGGATTGTCTTGTGTTGTTTTGCATTTTGTATATAAATAAGTTTTCTGCAAGGAGGACCTTGAAGAAGTGTTACAGAAGCTCCCTAAAAAGTTCTAGGGAAGAGATGTCTCAGGTCATTGTGTTCATGAGCTGGACTGTCCTCTGGAGGCAGAGGCTGGCAGTAGTGTCTGAAGTGCCTCTGCAGTCACTGTAAATCCTGAGGAAGTTACCTGGTGTGAGCTTGGCTTGAGCTGGGCCTGGTAGAGACATGGCAATTGAATCCAAGGTCTTTACATCATAGTCCTTGTATTAGATTTTTCCCAGTGCCTAGGAGCTTTTGCATGCCTGGAGAGTATTCGGATAAATTAAAATCCTATTACTTTCCTCTGGCATAAATATCAAAGTGAATCAAGCCCAGTCATGTCCTCTAAAGGAGACAAGCACAAATAATTGGAGGGTCATGCTCCTACCTTCTAATATTCCTTTTCAAGTTGGAAGGATATTGACTTTTTGGAGCTTACAGTGTTCTTTGGTCTAATTAACACCGAGGGACTAATAACTTTTATAACTTACCATATGCTAATGCAAATTGATAGACACATATTGCTTAATTGCAGCAATAGAACTTAATTTTTTTATACCTTTTTGTTGACACCTGTAAGCTTCCATCACTGCCACTGCACCTCTGAGGCCATCAGTTCCTGGTGCGTGGGTGTTCCACAGCTTCAGAGCATCCAAAAGAAGGAGAAAAGTCACCCTGGACACAAGAGAATGGACAAACAAGGGCAGAGGAGAGAGATGACTGCCAGCAGTGTCTGTGTCGGAGGGGGACGAGCAGATCTGGCCCAGCCCAGGCAGCCACATGACATTTCCCAGCAGATAATCACTGAGCTCCCTGGCATTTCAATGAGCACAGTTAATTTTAGCCTGATGAAAAATGTTGTCTTGACAGCCCCAGGGGCTGGGATATCTCTGCCCACTGAGGAGGTTCAGGCCATGGAGCAGCACTGGAGGATCCACCTCTGCTCGGGATGGGATCCCACTGAAGCCTTGGGAGAGTCTGGGGTTGGCAGAGCACCCTCTGTGTCTCCCTGTGCTCTCCCATTAACCCTCCAGTGAGGTCACCTGGCTGGGATAGGATGTTTGCCAAAAATCAGCATCCTCCAACAGCTGGAGAGAGCCTTTGGAAACAACCAAACAGCTGCAGGTGCAGATTTGGGGCAGTGAGCTCCAGTTTTATCTGGGCAGCAGGAGCACTGTCTCCTTTCCCAGAAGCCCAGACTCTGCTCCAGCACAGGATCAGCAGGTCCTGCAGCCCCTGAGCAGCCCCAGCCCCTCCTGCTCCTTGTCAGCACGCTCAGACATTCCCAGCTCTTTGATAACTGATCATGATGACAGCAAAGAGCCTTACTGGAGAGCTCCCTGGCACTTGTTTTACACTCCGCCGTTTCCTCTGCTCTCAGATGTGATGAGACACCTGCTTTAATACACATCACAATCTATTCTGGATTTTCATCTGCTGGGAAGCAGAACAGAGCTGTTTAGAGAGGATCCATGACTGCCTTAAGCAGGAACAGGCACAGCTCAGTGATTGATCTGTGGCTCCAACCCACAGAAAAAAAATTCACTTCTTAGGATTCTGCTATAATGAAATTATCATCAAAACTCTGTGAAATGTTTATTGCACAACGTGAAATCAGGACACAGTGCCCTGGTCTCCAGCACCTACAAATCCTGGAACTGGTTCCAACTTTATTGAAAACTTGATACATCCGCTTCTCACTTTGAACGAGTTTTATCTCTGGTTTCTATTACAGTTGAGTTTTGCTTGCAACATGAAGCTGAGCTGCTGCATTAAGAGATGAGAAAGCTGCAACTAAGAGTTGACATCTGAAGATATATCATTCCATGTTTTCCACAACAGACAGATTACACATATTTATATTAAACATACTTTTTCATTTTTAAACCAGATTGTTTAGGAGAAAATGAAACTTCCAATGGTCTTACAACCCAGAAAATATGATAAAGTTGAAAAATATATGTCTGTGACTTCAAGTACATCTACTTGGACTGAAAGAAGGAAAATGAGGATACAGGGCCATGAAGATGATGGGATGGAGCAGCTCTCCTATGAGGCAAGGCTGAGACAACTGCGATTGTTCAGAAGAGAAGGCTCCAGGGAGAGCTCAGAGCCCCTGCTAGGGCATAAAGGAGAGGGACTGGGGACAAGGGATGGAGGGACAGGATACAGGGGATGGCTTCCACTGCCAGAGGGCAGAGACAGATGGGATTTTGGGAAGGAATTCCTCCCCATGAGGGTGGTGAGACCCTGGCACAGGGTGCCCAGAGAAGCTGTGGCTGCCCCTGGATCCCTGGAAGTGTCCAAGGCCAGGCTGCATGGGGCTTGGAGCAACCTGGGATAGTGGAAGGTGTTAATGTTTAATGTCTCTTTCAACCCATTCTGGATTTCTGTATTCTTTTGGCATGAAAATTATTTAAATGAAACCTCCAAATAGCACTTCTCTATACCTGCACTGTTTAAACTCAAAATGTGTACTCATATATTCTTTAAGGAAAGGATTAACAGCCTTTTTTGGGGCCATACATAATTAATTCTGCAAGAAATTCAGACAGTCTGGAATGTCTCTTGAGTTCTTGTGCTCCCTAAAGTGTCGGCGCTTCAGGGCTGTGCGAGTGATGCAGAAGAGTGATGTCACAGCTGGTGTGGTACCCATATCTGGGTCTGTTTGCAGCTAGGAGTTGCACTTGATGATCCTTGTGGCTTCCTTCCAATTCAGGATATCCTGAATTCTGATTCTACTTGATGGATGGGAGCGTATGGCAAATGATTCCCAAGACATCCCACAGACTCAGATAAACCAGAATTCTGCAATTAAACCGGTGATTTTTTTCAGGGATACACAGAGGTCTGCGTCTGGGGATTGCTGTGCCCCATTGCAAGGTGGTACTGGGATATTCTGAGCACAGAGGGCATACATTGTGTTCCAGTGGCAAGTGGCTGCATCCATGTGCTCTTAATAAAAATAAGGTTTATTGTTTCCACACCTCTTCTGTCATCTTTTTGCAGTTACAGAGGCAATAATTAGCTAGGGACATTACAGATGCATTAATTAACCAGGCTGGAGAGCACAGGGCAGCCTGCAAAGCAGGCACTTAACAGAATTTGAAGCAGAGACAATGGTGTTGTTTACTGGGTGATGTGGGAGTTGCCAAGCAGTGTGTCCCCACGCAATTAAACACCAGTGCACATGTGCTAAAAAGGAATATTTGAATGGGATTATGGAGCAATTACAAGTTGTCTTATTGTGCTGGCTCAGTGTCCCCCTGGGGTTACAGAAAGCAGCTCCTGCAGGAAGCTGGCAGTAGCAGTGTTTGGTTGCTGAAAGCTTTCCATTGCTCCTGCCCTAACTGAATACTTGGAGCAGGACTGGGATGGTGTCCCAGGAGCTTGGGTGCACTCAGGTGCTCCCCCAGGGTAGGAGCTATTTCAGGCCCAGATTATAAAGCAGGAGTTCCCTTAGAGAGCCCCAGGCCCCCAGATTTCACAAGAACACCCCACCTTTGCCCTGGGGACTCCTCCATGGTAGCTTGATGCAGCACTTGGAAAACCAGGATAAGAATCAGCTGGTTCATTCACAGGACTGATCCTGGAGTCTACAGGGCCTCCTCTCCTGCTCTCCTTGCTGGCTCTGGAGGAGGCACTTGGAGACCTTTGGGATTCCTGGTGCCAAACCAGCTCTGTGCAAAGGGAAAAGGACTGGTTTGTTTTAGCCAGCCGCTGATTTCCAACCTCCTGGCATGAGGCAGCAGAGGAAATGGGATTAGCCCTGCAGCCCTGACCCTCCAAACAACAGGAATAAAAGCCCAGGGAGGTCAGCGTAGGATCAGCGCCAGTGACAAGGCTCCCCTGGGAAAACCTGTACCAGGACTGTACTAGTAGGTACACATAGTACCTGTACCTACTGTACCAGTAGGATTCCTCGGGCTTCCTGGGAGGGTGGAGCTGCCCCAGGGCAGGAGGGCTGACCGTCTTCACCCTGAGGGCTGGCAAGGCTGCACATTGTAGAGCCACCAAAGTCAGGAGTGGCTTCACCCTGTTCTTCAGCTCTAAAGCAAAAGCTGAGACTTTCCTGAAAAGACACTGAACTTCCGCAAGAACTTCTTATCTTAAGGCAGCAACACTTGGGGTGATTTTTAATTCCCTGGCTGTGTTTTTCATGGTAGCCTCTGCAGTTCCCAGTTCCTTCCAGCCCAGGAAGCAGGCATGCTGGAACACTGTGAGTAAGGCAGTACTTGTTGTTCCTGCCCAGAAGCAAACACTCCTGCAGATCTTCTTGAGAGGAAACACTGGGCTTTCAGTCTGTGCTACAGAACTGCAGATGTGTCAGCATAGTGTGTGTCACCGTCTCTTCCCCTTTCAAGGAACAAAATACTCCTGGCCTCGTAGCTTTAAACCATGGAAAGCAGTAAGAGACTTGCAGCTTTGCAGAGCACTTGCTTGTGTAGGTGTCTTTTAATGGTCTGCAGCAATTATAAGAACAAAATATTCCTCTGTTCACAAAGGTAGGGTTGTTTTTACAGAAAAATGGGTTTTCTCATGGCTCTGAGATTTCAGTCACTTATGAGCTCAGAGGGTGAGAATATGTGATATGTTCTTCCCTGAAGCATCTGACACTGAGATTTTTTTCCCCCTATGTATTACTTTCGATTTCTGTCCCTGTGCCTTGGGCTGCAGGAGTTTGACTTGAAAGCATTGGTCAGAAACTGAATCAAGTGCATGTTCTGGAATGTATTCAGGTCAGGCCAATCCTTCACCCTCCATGAGAGAACAGTGGGAGAATTTTCTGAGGATAGCTTTTCACTGGAAATAATTCCAAAATGAAAATGTGATTAGGACAAAGAGAAGACAAATGTTTGGAAGAGAACATAGCCTTGACACTGCAAGGTGATTCCAAGACAATTTGCTCACAGGTGTGTTTATCCCTGCTCTGCAAAACTTCTCTTCAAACCGTTCCAAGTAAATAAACTCTGATCCATGGGTCTGAGAAGCAGTTTGACAAGTCTCAGCTCCGTATGATTCGTTCAATAGGTTTATTCAATCCACAATCCATCAGTACAGGGGCTTGAACCCTCCTAAGGAATTGAAAATGCAGCAGGTAGGGAACATCTCATGTTTCAGGCGGAGCATCCAGGTGTTTGCTGCTGTGTGCAGTGGGAACTGTGGCACTGCTGCACAGGGATTGTGTCACTGCTGCACAGGGACTGTGGCACTGCTGTACAGGAACTGTGGCACTGCTGTACAGGGATTGTGGCACTGCTGCACAGGGATTGTGTCACTGCTGTACAGGAACTGTGGCACTGCTGCACAGGGATTGTGTCACTGCTGTACAGGGACTGTGGCACTGCTGCACAGGGATTGTGTCACTGCTGTACAGGGATTGTGGCACTGCTGTACAGGAACTGTGGCACTGCTGCACAGGGATTGTGTCACTGCTGTACAGGAACTGTGGCACTGCTGCACAGGGATTGTGGCACTGCTGCACAGGGATTGTGTCACTGCTGTACAGGGACTGTGGCACTGCTGTACAGGGACTGTGGCACTGCTGCACAGGGATTGTGTCACTGCTATACAGGGATTGTGTCACTTCTGCACAGGGACTGTGGCACTGCTGTACAGGGACTGTGTCACTGCTGCACAGGGATTGTGGCACTGCTATACAGGGACTGTGGCACTGCTGCACAGGGATTGTGGCACTGCTGCACAGGGATTGTGGCACTGCTGCACAGGGACTGTGGCACTGCTGTACAGGAACTGTGGCACTGCTGCACAGGGATTGTGGCACTGCTGCACAGGGATTGTGTCACTGCTGCACAGGGACTGTGGCACTGCTGTACAGGGACTGTGGCACTGCTGCACAGGGATTGTGGCACTGCTGTACAGGGACTGTGGCACTGCTGTACAGGGATTGTGGCACTGCTGTACAGGAACTGTGGCACTGCTGCACAGGGATTGTGGCACTGCTGTACAGGGACTGTGGCACTGCTGTACAGGGATTGTGGCACTGCTGTACAGGGATTGTGGCACTGCTGTACAGGAACTGTGGCACTGCTGCACAGGAACTGTGGCACTGCTGCACAGGGATTGTGGCACTGCTGTACAGGGATTGTGGCACTGCTGTACAGGGATTGTGTCACTGTTGCACAGGGACTGTGGGACTGCTGTACAGGAACTGTGTCACTGCTGTACAGGAACTGTGGCACTGCTGTACAGGGATTGTGGCACTGCTGTACAGGAACTGTGGCACTGCTGCACAGGGATTGTGGCACTGCTGTACAGGGACTGTGGCACTGCTGTACAGGGATTGTGTCACTGCTGTACAGGAACTGTGGCACTGCTGCACAGGAACTGTGGCACTGCTGCACAGGGATTGTGGCACTGCTGTACAGGGATTGTGGCACTGCTGTACAGGGATTGTGTCACTGTTGCACAGGGACTGTGGGACTGCTGTACAGGAACTGTGTCACTGCTGTACAGGGACTGTGGCACTGCTGCACAGGGATTGTGTCACTGCTGTACAGGAACTGTGGCACTGCTGCACAGGGATTGTGGCACTGCTGTACAGGGACTGTGGCACTGCTGTACAGGGATTGTGTCACTGCTGTACAGGGACTGTGTCACTGCTGCACAGGGATTGTGGCACTGCTGTACAGGGATTGCGTCACTGTTGCACAGGGACTGTGGCACTAATACAGACGCGGAGCGATGGGGCCAGCCCCAGAAGAGGCAGAGCAGTGGCTCCCTGTGTTCTGGGCTGTGTGAATCGTGGCTGGAGCAGCACTTGAAGTGCTGGGGGTTGTTTCAGCAGGATCCACCGGGAGTTGTTTGTTTCAGCCACACAAACAACACCTCAACAGAGCAGGGGGAGGTGGAGGGAAGCTGCTTAGAGGTCCCAGACTGTAAAACCCTAAGCACAAGGTTCAAGAGGTAGAAGATGCACAGATGAATGCATCCCTTTCCCTTTGGGTTCTCAGCTTGTTCATGATAGAGGCTTTTGTGAGGCTTATTAAGCCAAGACTTTTCTGTGTCCCAGAGCAGTCAGGTATTGAAACAACACAGAAGTGCTTTTAAGTGCCAGGCGTGGTTGGGTGAGCACATAAGGAAGCTTTGCCTCTAACATCCCTCTCTTTCCACCCAGGGATGACTTGCCAGGCTCGCAGCTCCTACATGGACACCGAGGTGCTGTGGGGACACCGCTTCACCCCCGTGCTCACCCTGGAGAAGGATTTTTACGAGGTGGACTATAACAGCTTCCACAGCACCTATGAGACCCACACACCCGTGTGCTGTGCCAAGGAGCTGGCCCAGTCCCGCCGGGAAGGGCAGCTCCTTGGCCACCTGCCCAGCCTGGGCCAGGACACAGGGACAGCCAGGGAGGATGAGGACGAGGACAAGGAGGATGAGGAGGATGAGGAGGAGGAAGGCAGGGATCCAGCAGGACTGAGTGGAGCCAACGGGACAGCGGGAGAGGGGAAGGAAGAGGTGCCTGTATAACCCTGGAGCTGCTGGAGCAGACACCCACACACCCTACTGGGACCCTGGACTGGCCAGCCAGGACCTGACTGGGAGCTAGAGCTGGGATTCAAGTCCAGCTCTGCTCATCCTGGGAGTCACTGCACTGCACTGTGCCTCAGTTTCCCTCCCTTTTCCTGAGGCTCTGAGCTTTGCCCTGCTCTGCAAAGCATCTCAATCTCCATGGACAAGGCCCATTCTTCTCATCACTGTTAAAACCAAAATTCCCACCACTGGTTGTTTCAAAACGTGTTCATTGGACGTGCAGAACTCTGCCCATCTTGAGAGGGTGTTTAACCAGTCCAGGATGTCCTATCTCAGTATGAAGAATGTGATTTCATACCTTCACTTAATTTGTGACTCAATGTATTGTAGGCATTGTTCCAGCTAAATTAAAAGGAAAAAAACCTCTCTGCTTTGTAGTGAAGTGTTTTCCCTTTGTGAATTTTACAAATTTTAGTGTTTTCTTCCAGGATCACAACCATTTGGATTCATTTCCTGCAAAATGTTTGATATGGGCAGAGCACCTTTCCCTGCAGACCCTGAAAATGTTTAACCAATGTTTTGTCTTCTCCAGCTGAAGTGTTTTGTGTAGTCTTTTCATGGAATCTCTGACGCATTTCACAGGCTACCCATGGTCAGAGAAAGTTTAAATTTTGCCTCAGTGAAGGCTTTTTTCTGGCCTGAATGTGCCTGTTGCAGTTCAAATTGATGATTTAAAACAAAGGAGGTACTCCCCTGGGGGTTGGAATGTTCTAGAATTTCAGAGGCTCTGGAGTAGGGAGACTGGGTAAGTGGCAGTTTGCAAAATTAGCTGCTCTTCTGCAAATCACATATTTAAAATAGAGGTTGAGGTGCTGATGTTCCTGCAGCTAATGGGAAAACACTGACGTAACTGAAGACAACAATTTTGATCTTTAGAAAGAGGCAGAAAACCAGATTTCCCAAAGAGGATTGTCTCATCCAGAAAAGAAATGAAGAAAAGCAGTCTGTGAGATAAAAGATTTCCACAAATTTCAACAATACAGGAAAAGAAATGGTCTTGCTGGGGAAAACCTCTTCCCTTGCTCCTCAAACTTCGGTGGAAAAACCAGGCTACCTGCAGAATTACTTCTTTAATAAAATAAAATGAAGAATACATAATACGCAAGAGTTGTTTTCCACAGAGAAAGGACTAGATCCTTATCTGAGGAATAAATGTGCATTGTCTGGACTCAGCTGCATGCTCAGGATCTGAAATACAGTTTTGCCTCTTGATTTTAATACAAAGACAAGATAAACTGGAAATAGAAAGCAGTGGTCTTATTGACATGGAAACAAGGAAGAGAATACAATCTGTAGGGGTCAGAGATACCATTTAGTTAGAGATGTAATCTTATAATGAAGGTAAAAGAGAAATTTGTGGGGGTTTTTCTGAGGGGCTGGAAAAATGACCATGACATGGCTGTGTTGTGCTTAAACTGTACTAGGAGCCAGCAGCCAGCTCGGCCTTCAGGGTAGAGGAATTACCTCTCAGTTATACAGCACATTTCAAGGGAAGGAACTTCACTGGAAATGCTCATCAGTTCTAGAAAGCATTTTGCAGCCTCAGAGTGAGCAGAACTTTTCCAGAGGTCTCATTTTTGTTTTTCTGCTCAGGTTCTTTCTTCTATCTTGAGCCTCAGAGGAACGGAGAGAAGAAAACGGAGAGAAAAATGAGACCCTTAGAATGGATTGTTCATTTTCTGAGACCTTCTCACCCAACCTCTGCAAGATAATTACGTGTAAAAAATCAAAACTGGGTTTCAGAATTTCTTCCTCTGTAGCAGAAGTGATCTAATGCAGAAGATGGAAATGGAAAGTAAAACTGCAATGGGCCTCTGCAAGTCAGGCAGTTTGAGGCCCTGGAGGGATGTTATGTAAGCTCTGCCCAACGAGCTGCCTTGTCCAGCTCCGCTGAACATGACAGAGGTTTGATAGGTCCCTGTGAGGCCAGATACAGAGCCTGGAAAATGGCACTGGACTTCCTCTGCACCTTTCTCCTTCCTGGCTCTTGCCTTCCAGAGACAAGGTGGCCACCTGCAAATATCCCAGAAGTTCTTTAGTCTGCTCATTGCCCTTGAGATTTCATCCCATAAAACTGCTCCTTCCTAAGACAGTTGAGTCAGGGGGTTCATATATCCTCATGTAAGGAATTTGGGTTGTTGCTGGCTGGGTATCTGCTGAAGGGTGGTTGTACAAATCCATCCCCAGGCATGGGGGATAGGACAAGGCTTGTTCTGTGTTTGGAATGTGCAAATATGCCCCAGTGACTTCCTGAATTGAGGCTTCAAACTGTGTGTGCATGAGCCCAGGAACTTCCCTGTTTCTTGAGGATGGGAGAAACACCCTCCTGCATTCACCACTGAACCGAGCAGATCCAGGATCTGCTCCAGAAGATCCCCCAGGGCTGGGAGCAAGTGTTTTCTGTATTTTCAAACCATATTTTCAGGCTGTGCAGCCTGGCCACCTGGGGGTTTGGGGACCCTTTCCAAAGCCTGTCAGGCAGGCCCCAGGGTTGTCCTTTTCCTGAAAGAGTTTTAATTTAGTGAGTGTATCGAACTTTCCTGGAAGTGAGGGAGAGCACCTCTTCCCAAATTGTTGTCTCTGACAACTGGATCAGTTTCCCTGCTGTTCACCAGTGTGTGCATGACAATAAACTATGGCAATAAAAGCACAAAAGATCCACTTTTTGCTGTAATGAACATTTAAATACAAAGCTGTGTCTCTTATGGGAGTTGAAATAACACACAGATACATCCACCCACGTAAATATCCCATATAAACTCTACACTCATCAGTGTACTTTAAAAAATGTTAGCTAATACTCCACAAGAAACATTTATAACCTGTAAGCATGCTATTCACCCATGAATAACCATTTCTATAACAGACCCAGTAAACAAGCTAAAAATACATATTCAAAACATAGAAAACATCTGCTTTATGAATGTATCACTGATAAGCCACATTCACAGCAGAATCCATGCACAACTCATGTAGGAGCCACTTAGGCATAACAGGGACTCTCAGAAGCTGCCAGTGTTGTGTGTGCAAACATTTCCACCTGAATCCTGCATTTTAACACAGCACCTGAGGGCTGGCTTATTAAACATGAGCCCAGGTGCTTCTCTACACACACAAATGTGCACATTGTGTCCCCAGCAGGCAAAGCTGCACCTTCAGAGAATTTCCCAACAGCACAGAGCCAGACCCCACATGGCACAGCACAAACAGCCTCAGCAGTGCAGAGCAGGGAAGGAGGTGGATTCCAGGGTGTGCTCCTGCCCTGCAATCATCCATGAGAACTTTGGAGTAGCCAAAAGTTGTGTTTCCTGAGCTTTATTTTCCTCCCTGTGCAGGGAGGCTGGGGAACACCTCTCTAAGAGGAGAGCTGAGGGGGCAATGGAGCAAAGCAGAGGCTTTGTGCTCAGCTGGATTTTGTGGGAGGCTTTGGGAATACCCTGGCAGGGAGCCTTGCACACCCAGAGGTTTTATTTTATCTGTTGCTTCCCCAGACCCAGCCTTTGAGCTGCTCTGTCCTTGGGCAGTGCCAGTTGTGCTCATGGAGGGCCAAGCTGGCCTGTGTGCCTTGGGTGCTTCTTTCTCTTGTATGAATTCACATATTTATGCATATTATGACTTTTCGTTTTGACTGAAGTTAATTTCTTAGACTGATCTGAAGATATAGTGGAAAAACCCAGCCCTTGCCTCGGCAGATGGTTCTGGGCCGGGGTTAATCAATATCCCTCTTAGAAATGTACCTTTATTTTTCATTTAAATTATCCTGGCTTTAATTTTCACTCATTGCAAGACTCATCACTCATTTTAGGCTTAAATTTACCATCTCATTGTTTTCTCTCTCTTGTTACTATGAATATATTTCCATGAGAAAGGGTGGATCATGGACCCGAGAGAAGAGGGAATGTTATTTATGCTCAAATAATTAATACCCAATGATAAGCTCTGTTTGCTGCCAGCCATATCTGCTGCAATAAATGAGGGGCAGGTTGCCAGGATGTGTTAAGCAGCAGTGTGGTGGATGATGAAGAAGATGCTTAATTAAGGTACAGGGAAAACAGGCAAGCTTTCAGTAAAGTGGTTCCATTCAAAGGCCAGGGAAGCAGTGATGAACTCCTGCATGGAGTGACAGTAGCCAGGGATCATTTCCAGAGGTGCCTGGTCTCTTTGGTGCCCGTGAGGAGCAGCAGAATCCAGATGCCTGCAGTTTATTCCATGAGGAAGTCAGGGCTGAGTTCTGATTTCATTTTGGGTGATCATTCTCTCTCAGGGAAATGGGGAAAGGATCCAGGGAAGCTCAGTGGGTCCCTCAGCTTTGCCAATAACTACCAGACCAGAACTTAGTTCTTAAGTCCTGCTTCAGGGAGTGAAGGGGAAAGTTGCACTTTCAGACACTGTTGTGCATAAGAAAATGCACACAGGGGTGTCCGTGCTGAACAACTGCTGCTGGTGGATAATTTCTGCTGAAAAGTAAAACCTAATGCCACAGCTTTGCTGAAGGAAGCTTGTTATTCTCCTAGCAGGACTGAGCTTAGTTCCTGCTTAGCTGGAACCAGGCAGCAGAAACCTGTAACTGCTTTCCCAAGAAGGTGAAATCCAAAGCTGAACTAAAATCTGTGTTTCATGTGTTGGGGTGAATGCAGCTCTAGAGCTGCTCCAGTTTAGCAAGAACTGAAGACATGGACAAATATAGACTCTGGTTCAGTGGGGTGATCTGAAAGAATGAATGAAAAAGAAATAAACCCAGCCTGGTTTCATTAACTCCAGTAAAACCAGGAGTAACTCCTCAAAATCAGAGCTGTATTTTGGTTGGATTAGTGATATCAGAACCATGAAGTAGTTGTAGAGCTCTGCTTTAACCCACAAGTATTTGCATCATGGTCCATTTCTGAGTAGGACAGAGGAGGAAATCAGGGACCTTTCTGTACCTGGGAGTAGAAACGAGCTGATCAATGCAGCACAGTGGGATTTGCTGTTCTCTGCATGTCTCTCAAATCCCAAAAGGACAGGATTACCTCTTGATGCAAAGAGGGGCAGGTGTAGCACTGCACAGCAAAGAGCTGAGTTTTTCATTTAACAAATACTGTAAATAACAGTGGACTAGGAGGAGGGGAGGCTTTGGGCCATCAGGCAGGGCTTGTTTGCCCCAAGGGTGACAAGAGCTTGGTGTCTGCTCAGTGAAGCCAGGGCTGCTGTGCTCCAAGCAGCAAAGCAGAGCAGCGAGGGGGTTCCAGCTCAAGGAGCTTCATCTTTATCCAGTTTGTGTCAGATTTAACCAAGTCTCATTTCCTACCAAATAGGGCAAGTTATTTAAGGAAGGGTGATTCAAAATTGAAACAACTCTATCCTTTCAAGCCTCATCTTGTAATTGAAATATTCATAAAACTCTTCATTCAGCATAAGACCATTGCAGGAATATTTTAAGGATTTTATTCCTTTTGCAGATACAATGTGCAAATTCAGCAAGACTAGCCTGCATTTTAGGAGTGCAAATGCATCATATTTTTGACCCATCTTTCTTTCATTATATTTTCCTTTATGTGATTTTCATCAGATTGAAAGAAATTGTGTTTTATTGTGTGTACAAACAGCTGCTATGGGTTGGGCTGAGAACCACTGAATTCACTATCCTGGTTGATGAATGTTTTGGGGATGGATATCAAAAAATATCAAAATATCAAAATTTTAAAATTTGTTATTTCTTAATTTTCCTCAGGTCCTCATATTATGTGTGATTTAGAGATGAAAACTAAATGCAGATAAAGCCCAAGGTTAATAAAACATATATTTCCATCCCAAAGAGGAGCAAATGCTTCCACAACTCCCCTTTTGTCACCTCAGTACTCACAAGTGCCTCACGTCCTGGTGTACAGCTCACTAAGCAGGGACACAGCAGTCCCCACCACACGAAAATGCGAGAAATGCACTGTAGGAAATCAGCAACAGACCTAAAAGTACCTGAGGAGAACCAGGCTGACACGTCCAGCCCTCCGCATTGCTGCAGATTTATCACTGACTGAGGAGAAGAAGTCGCAGTAACAGGAAAATTAATGACGCTGAAAACTGCTGGGTGCTCACCCCCATGTGTGTTCTGGGCTATTCCATCGCGTGTCCATCATTTTTGTGCCAAACAAATGAGCAGCACAACCACACTGAATCCGTGCCCCATCTGCCTCCTGTTCAGAGCAGGGCTCAGCTGCTTCTCTGCTCCCAGAATAGAAGAATGGGAGGCAGTGCCAGGTGCAGGCAGAGACAGCCTTGGCCTGCTGGACCCTTCCAGGGAGCCCAGGAGGGGTTTGTTCTTCTCTGGCAAAGCCTCTCCGTGCTGCCAAGGCAGACAAAGGGACAAGAACAGCACATGGGAAAAGAGAGGGCACAGGGCGGGGACCTCCATCTCATGGGGCAGCTGGGAAAGGGCTTCCAGGAGCAGAGAGGAGGCATTCTTCCACTCTGAATTTAGGTATGTCAGGTCTCATTGGATCAGGGCTGTTTGCTGCCCTGCGCTTCACCCACCCGGTTCCTCTCCCCATCTGCTGCTGGAAGAGTTCAGCTCCCAGGTTTGCGTCTGCAGAGCCTGAGCTGGGCAGCTCCGCCTGCGTTACACATCCAAAAATTCAGCACCTGTGCAGCTCCTGCATTACACGCCCAAAAATTCAGCATCTGTGCAGCTCCTCCTGGTTACACACCCAAAATTCAGTCTTGTGAGCCCAGTAAGGAGCTGGTCCTGGCTGGTGTCCCTGAGCAGGTAGCTGAGCACAAAGAGCAGCCCCTTGCTCTGCACAGTGTTGGGTTTAGGCGCCCTAACCAGGGGCTGACTCCGAGTCCTGGGTTTGTCCCTGGCTCCCACTGACCCCACAAAATTCAGTTCTCACACATGTGGTTTTGTGGGATCTGTATAGGCTCCAGCTCAAGAAGGGCCATGAGCATGTCCTGAATTTTAAGTGGGTTGGTTTTTAGAGCTGGGGCTTTATGGCTGCAATTTAATTGAGGCTGGATCTGTCTCCTAATGCAGGTTTGTACAACAGTGGAGTGGGGCACTGGCACAGGACATCATGCAGCCCTCAAGTGCAGGGTGGGACATCTCTCTGGCTGTGCTTCATTGGTACGGGCATGGATGCTGGGGATAAGAACCAGGAAGAACTCTGTCCATCTGAAGGGGTGTCTTGGTTTGAAAGACAGGTGTCTGCTAAGAAAGGCAGAAGCCTTTCTTTGAAATGGACAGTGTAAACCCCCTCCCTCCAAATTATTATAATTTTGAAATTAAGGGGCTCTCAGGTGAAGATATAGGAATAGGAATAACAGTTCTTAACTAGGAAAATTAAAATAGAAATTCAGTATTACAAAGAACAAACCCAAAACACTGGCAGAGTCAGAATCCAAGCTGACACCCTGTCAGTCAGTCCGGGTGTTGGCAGCAGTCCCATTACATGGTGGCTGCAGTCCTGCTGCAGTGACAGATGTGGTTCTGTTGGAGCAGTGCTCCTGTAGAAGGTGCAGCTTTCCTCTGAAGGTCCAGTGATGATGTGGAAAGGTTTTCCTCTGGAATCCAGTGGAAAAAGGCTGCTCTGATGTTCCAAATCTCAGATTTTATCTAGGTAGGGAATGTTTGGTTCCTCCCCCTGGGTGGAGCATCTCCCAATGGGATGATGGAATTTTATCAGTCCTGCAGTGGGACTCAATGGGCCATTAACAGGAGATATCTTCTGGAGGAAGGATGGGTTGTGGAAAAGATAAAGAACACTTCCCCAGCTGGTTTTAACAGATGGTGGTAGAATACACACCCCTGGTCACATCCTGTATTGTAACCCAAGACAAGGGGACTGAATTGAAGACTCAGACAGGGAGGAGGAAAGCCTGGGTATATCAGACCATGTAACCATGCAAACCTGGGACATTTCCTGCCTGCAAAATCTGCAGGTCCTCAGGATTTTCCATTCAGAAGGTAGGGTCTACAGACAAATCCCCAGTGGGATTTGGGACGTACCTGCACACTGTAGCCTGGCAGAGGTGGGAATGGCTCCTCATTCCCAGGGCTGAGCTGTCCCTGCATAGTCCAGTCCATACGAGGCTGTGATCAGCCCCTGATGTGCTTTGGTGGTGGGTGGGGTGTCAGTAGCATTCTGAGAAAGAGCAGGTTCTATACCTGAAACAATAATTGCTCTATTTGCATAAAACATGTCCATTAATTGCCTGTGTTTCTGTACACTCTGACAAGCTCCCTGCATTCCCAGACCTCACATGCCTCAGCCTTTATTTATAGGCTCCCCTGACCTTTTCATTACTCAGAGTCTCTCATGGATCCTGTCCTCTGTGTGTTACCACATCACTTTTTCTTGTCCCGTCTGACATTTAATTTTTATTAACTGTGGTGTAAGGTAAAGCTGGTTTTCTTTGTTTTCCACACTGTGTTCTTCTCCTGCTCTCCAGGCCATAGAAAGTCATTCCAGAATCACTTGGGAGAATTTTTTCCTTGACATTCTGAGATTTTCCAGCAGGACATGGAAGATTAAACCTGGCTTTAAGGTTAATAATGTCTCCCTGAGCTTCTGAGAACTGTAAAGTGGGTACATGAATACAAGCCTCACTGCTGACCTGCAATGGTCCAAGTGTGGGTCAGTCTCTTGCACACACCAGAAGGTGAGCATTGCTCACTGGAAAGCCCCTCTGCACCTCCTGGTTCTTCAGTGGCTGGCTCTCATTCCAGTTTGTGCAAAAAGCATGAGCATATGGTAGGATTTGGGATGATGAAGACGTGTTGTAGTTTTCCAGCTGTGCTTAGCATGTTTGCCACACCCTTTGCTGAGAAATCATTTGTTGTTACTTGTTTAACTGAACAATCACATTAACTGGAACAGTTTAAGCAGAAAACATCCAAACCAGGAATATTTGTGAGAGACAGATAAAAAAATACTTCCATTGGCTGCTCTTCATTTGGAAGGCTCCTACCAATTAACAGCAACCTTCATTCACTCTTGGATGATGTGTTGTCTCCTGAACTTTACTGGCTAATTAAAAAATCCTTCCCTCAAAAAGATGAAATCCTCTCCATCTTTTTGGTAAGTCATGGTGTGTGTTCCAGTGAGAAGTGCCTCACACTGAATTTATAGCCTGCATGAATCTGTATACAAACATGTTTATACAAACATTTATTGGAATGGATCCATAGCTCAGTTCTGACACTAATGGACAGTAGATAAAAGAATGGACTAATGCCAAATCTCACTAAATTAAATCCTTTAATTCTGTTCAATAGAGCGGCTAAATTCCCAGATGCCAGGAGAGAGAATCTCAGATGCAGGCACTGAGATAAATGGCTTTAAAGCAGAGTTCTCCAGGGGGTACCCAGGGCACTCCAGCCCAGGGACCCTCAGGGGAGCAGAGGGAGCTGCCAGGAGTCCCCAGCTGGTGCCAGAGGCAGAAGCAGTGCTGGCCAAGTCCCCACAGCCATGGAGAAGCCCTAAGCAGACCCAGCACACACTGCTGGGGGAGGGACGGGCCAGGTCCTCATACCTGGGCTTTGGTAAAGCCTCTGCCAGCACTTCCCGGAGTATTCTCCTGGGAAGAGAAAACCTCTGCTCGTGGCTTGGCCAGGTGTGCTCAGGTAAAAGCCAGCAGAGGGTGGGGAATGGGTTAGACCCAGCTGGCAGCTGGTGGGTGGTGCTGCTCCCCGAGGCCCAGTCCTGGCGCCAGGCCTGCCGAGTGTCCTTCTCGAGGATGTGGTAAGGGGATGGAGGCACCCCCAGTCAGTGCAGGGTGACACCGAGCTGGGTGTGGGCTCTGCACAGGGATCAGCACGGGTTGCACCCATGGCACCCATGGCATCCACGGGCTGAGGCCACCAGGGTCACCAAGGCCAGGTGCCGGGTCCTGCACCGGGGTCACAAGAACCCCATGGAGCTCCAGGCTGGGGCTGAGGGGCTGCAAAGCTGGGAAAGGCCCTGGGGGTGCCGTGCCAGCTGTGGGGTGGCCACAGGCCCAGGGCCAGGGTTGTCCCCCAGTGTGGGGCACCTTCAGCGCTGGGTCCAGCTCCAACAAGGAGGATGTGCAGGGGCTGGAGCGTGTCCAGGGAAGGGAATGGAGCTGGGAAGGGGCTGGAGCCCCAGGAGAGGCTGAGAGAGCTGGGAAAGGGGCTCAGCCTGGAGAAAAGGAGGCTCAGGGGGGCCCTTGTGGCTCTGCACAACTCCCTGACAGGAGGGGACAGCCGGGGGGTCGGGCTCTGCTCCAGGGAACAGGGACAGGAGGAGAGGGAACGGCCTCAGGCTGCACCAAGGGAAGTTTCATTGGATATTTGGGACAATTTCTTCACTGAAAGGATTGTCCAGCCCTTCCACAGCTGCCCTGGGCAGGAGTGGAGGGTGGAGTTCCCATTCTGTGGCACCTGGGGACATAATTTAGTGGTGGCCTTGGCAGAGCTGTGCTATTGTTGCCAGGTGGTTGCTGTTGGACTTGATGGTCTTAGAGGGTTTTTCCAGCTCTGTGGCTCCAAATCCAAAGTCTTCTATGTGAAAAGCTAATAGATACAGTCTATATTCCATAATGATGGTGTATTTCACGTTGCTTTTAGATTAAAAGTTGACACCAGGTCTCTGAATTTCTCATGGGACTCCGGTATTATTTATTGAGCAATAGCATTGTGCTACTGTGTGTACAGGGGAATATGAGATGTCTGGAAGAGTTAATGAATATTCAAGGAGTTCTGCTTTGCAATGAGCTTCAGCTGAGCGCTGTCTCCATTCATATACATTTAAGTAAAGCTTAGATTTGCTCGTTTTTCATAAATCTTCTTTTGAAGGGAGGAAAACAATCAGGCTGTGCTTTTATAGAGTGAATTTTAAATTAAAATTAGACATTTAGGTGTCATTTCAGTTGTAAAGTAGCCCTTAGTCTGATGGTTGCAACAGGGTTTCCAATTATGTTTAATTTGTATGCACAGGGTTTGGTTAGACAAAGTATTAAGAATTCTTACTTGTTCATAATATTTCAGTCGTGTGCAGGGCTTTTCAACACTGTCACTAAATTAGTTCTGGGAAGCCCTCGTTCACTATATGAATGTGATCTATCCCACACGAAGTAAAACAAACTGTTTGGCCTCTCAAATGAGAGGACCCCAATCTTAGTAAATACTGAATTATAAAACCCCTGCATGGGGAATACAAGCTAATTCTTTTCTCTTTGCACCAGCTGCGAGCTGCTCCATGTGATGTATGTCACAAACTCTCCAGGAAAGAGGAGCAAATTGAAAACACCACCCCTGTGGGTTCCCTTATTAGACTGGAAGTGACTGTGAAATTTGCAGGACACAGCTCATTAAAAAAAGGCTGGCAATCTGTGACCCCCAGAGTGGGAAGAGGAGATCCATGCTGGAAAACAGGCTGTTGCTTTGATTGGGGGGGAACTCAGCCAGGGAGGAGGAAAATGTGTGCAGCTGCTTGTTAACACCCTCATCACCAGAGCTCCTTACAAGGTGCATCTTCAGGAGGCTGAGGCAGAAGCGGGGTTAGAAATGAAAGGATGGGTTTCTGGAGAGCTGCTGATGTTCCCCATCCCAGCTCCATGCTCCCAGGGCTGTTTGTGCTGCTCAGGCACTGAATGGTGCAATGAAAATATCGCTGCCTAGGTGTTTCATCAGAGGGGAAACTCAGCACAGCACAGAGGACCAAGGGCTACAGAGTTGCTTTTTGATTATTGAGGTGTTTAATTGGTAAAAATTCAGTGATAATGGCAGTAGGCCCCCTGACCGCGGCGAGTGTATCAAGAGGAGCAGATTTTCACAGAATCCCAGGATGGGTCAGGCTGGAAGGGACCTCAGAGGGTCACCAGGTCCTGGCTCCCGGATCTGGCAGGGCCATCCCAGAGCACAGGCATAGGATTGTGTCCAGTGGTTCTGGAATACCTCCAGGGAGGAGACTCCACACCCTCCCTGGGTGACCTGTTCTGGGCTGGGTATTGCCCAGGGCAGAAGTTCTGCCTCCTGTGCAGGGGAAATTTCTGGGCTCTGTCCCTGCCCGTGGCTCTGGTGCCACTGCTGGGCCCGGAGCAGAGCCTGGGACTGCTCTGCCCTCCCTGCACACGGGGACAGACAGGGACAGACAGGCAGTCAGGGATACCCAGGGACAACCAGGGATACATGGGGACACCCAGGGACAGACCAGAACACCCAGGAACACATGGGGACACCCAGGGTCGAGGCCCCTCTCAGCTGGGGCTTCCCTCCAGGCTGAGCAGTCCCAGCTCCCTCAGCCTTTCCAAGAGATGCTCTGGCCCTTGCTCAGCTCCAGGAGCTCCTGTCCCTGCTGTGCTGAGGATCCAGAGCTGGACACAGCATTCCAAAGGTGCCTCCAGGGCTGGGCAGGGGGGCAGAATCACCCCTGACCTGCTGACAGTGCTCTTCCCAGAGCTTCCCTGGATATAGCATTGGCCTCCTCGGGCACTAGGACAAAGTGCTGGCTCATGGACAACTCCATTCCATCCTGGGCTGTCCCATGAAATGATCTCTTGGAGCACCTAGTATTGAATTCCATCCTTCTTGGCAGCTCAGAGCAGTGTGCTCGGTATGTGGAAAGCCTCAGCTGCAGAGGAGCTGTCCTGGCTCTGAAAATCAGCTCCCGGCACTGTCAGAAGCCAGACCAGACCCAGGCTGCAATCTCACTTGTCCTCAGGCAAATCTTTAAAATTCCTCTGTGTGAGTGTGCACTACCCACCCAGGGTGCTCCCAGACCCATCTTAGTGTGTTTTGGTGCTGAATATTCAGCTATCGGTTGTTTGCACTGAAGAAAATAACAGGATAATTTAACCCAAACTTACACCAGGTTCTAATAAATCCCATTTTCATGCCACCAGAACACAGGGAAAAAACAAGGCAAGAATATTAACATTTTGTGCTTGAAAAAGCAGCTCTCGTTGTAGTTAAATTCAATCCCTTAAGTGATCATCTAATTCTAGTCTGACATTTTCTGTAAGTGAATAAACCTGTATCTCAGTTCTCCCCCTGTCAAAGATTAAATAATGCTACATCAGCTTTTAAAGTGATTGATCCAAATGAAGACCATGAAAAATGTAGCCTGGTTGGAAACATTCAATGAAATAATACATTTGGGGAGGGCTCCCCCAATCCCTGCTGATGTGGAAGAGTTGGATTCTGGGAAGAGAAAAGCTGGGATGACAACACTTAAACTGATGTTGCTCTGCATGAGGGAGAGGAGAGGCTGAGTACAAAATGAGCTCATTAATTGAGCAAGATCCATGCTCTGATGGCTTGGGAAAAGCAGGTTCTCTTGAGGCAGATCCGGCTGGATTTCTGAAATGACCACTCGGGCACAGATTAAGATTTTGGTCCTGCTCACCATGACAGAGGAAAGAACCAAAGCCCCTTACTTGAGACGTGAGGGATTGGTAACCTTCCTTTGGACTTGAAACTTTCCTTTAGGAAGAGTGGGAAGTGGGGGTGCAAAAAATGAAAGTCTTAAAAATTTCTCATGCTTTTTGTGCCAATATTGCTGATTTTTTTAGGGAGACCGAGGGATGGAGGGAGAGCTAACTTGAAGTGCCAGCAAGGAAAAGGCTTTGTGATGTTGAACTCTGTGCTATTGTGGTAGTTGTCCATTACCTGCCTGTGGCTATCCTGTAGTCTCTGAACCATTTAATTTGTTTTTCAGTTGAAAATAAGTTCTAAATTCTTCCTGCTGTAATTCTGACATGGAAAAGCTGCCTTTTCCTCATCCAAATCAATTCAGTAATTCACTCCTTACACAGTCTGCTGATGGTTATGAGGATGGAATTACAGGCTTTGTAAGTGATTGTAAAACACAGGCCTGGCTGCTAAGTGGCTTATTTTCATATCAGTGATTTTAGAAAGTGAACTTAAAAGTCCTGTAGTTTTCCTTGTGCACTGGGAGGCTGGAGAGGGGACTTTTGGAATATTTGATCCACACAAAGTGCAGATGAGAAGATTTCTGAGTAGGTGGGCAGAAGGAAAGAGAGAAAGAAAACAGAGAAAGAAAACAAAGGGAATAATAAAGCCAGAAGAGCACAGGTTTATTTTTAGAAAGTGTTTATTCTTAGACTGGGAACTCACAGCCAGGCTGCATTCAGCTGGGCATCTGCACATGATGTTCTGACCTGCAGGTGCCCAGATACCCTTCCAGAGCCCCACACAACCCCAGCAGCTTTGGATCATCCCAAGAGAAGTGGCTGATTGCTTTTGCACCTGTGCTATTAATAACTGAGGTGGAGGGCAAAACTGGTAGGTTTTAAATGCTAGGATCATTCCTTAAAGTCAAATAATGTTGGGCTTATGAATTTGTTCCCATCCCAATTAAATTTGTGGTCCTCTCTCTTTGAATAGTGCACGTTCCAAAGATTAAGTAGAAAGTTACTGGAAAAACTCGGAACTGATAACAAGGGATTCATATTTCTTACCTAATTGTCACTGAGATGGGTGTTTTGGGAATATTTCCAAGACTACACTCGTTTTAGTAGCCACACGTGGAGCACCTCTTGCTGAAGCCTTAGGAAGTGGTGAAGGACAGGAATGTATTTCCTGCATGGCAACCCTAGAGACTCTGGGATGAGCTGACTCAGCCTGGCCTCACTGTGATCCCAGTGATTACACAAGGAATTTTTAGCACATCTGACAAGTTTGTTCAACAATTAAATTACTCGTCTGGTACTGTGAATCTTAAAATTCCTCAGTTGTTGGGCATTTGTCAGTGGATATGTTGCACCCCTTGCTGGAAGGTTGTGTTCTCACATGGAGAATTGCAGGAAAGTTCTAGCTTGGATGCAGTAATTCAAGCCCTGGCTGAGAGGATGCTCTTCTTGATGGCTTCCACTCCAAACTGGTTACAAGGAGAGAAGGGATTATCAGGACAGCAGCTGAAGCAGTAAAGATACCCTCTCTTGCCCTTTTCCCTCTTGTATCCCCCAGAACCACAAGTGCTGACAGCAACCCTGGTTCCTATTTGTTTTCCCGTTCCTGTCCGAGCCCAGGGCTGCCCAGGGAAGGGATCCTTCCACGCCGATCCGCCAGGTCCTTGAGGGGTGTGAAGAGTAAACGAGGTGTGAACAACATATCAAGTGGGCAGCACTGGGAAGGGGAGCCGTGAAAGCATTGCTCAGTAAAAATAGAACGGGGCTGTTGGCAGCAAGAGGTGTCTGGAACAGATAAAGGCGGCAGTGAGTGATGGGAGCTGGGTTTTTTTTATTAACGCAGCAGTCTGAGCTTCCTGACCTTATGAGAGAGGAGGGAGTTGGGCAGGACAGGTGAGCTTGTAAGTTGTTCTTCAGCGCTGTAAGGATTGCACCGCTCCTGATTCTGTACGGAACAGCCAAGAGCAGTTTTTAACCCCGGATCATCACCTCACCTCTCAGCCAGAATGAGGAACACAGGGTAGATTAACACCAGCAATGATCCCATGGAGAAGTGTGAGCTGCACTCCCGTTTGTTTTAATGGTCTTTATTGTGGAGGAGCTGCAGCTCTGGAGTCCCTCTGGAGCCCCCAGCATCCATCCAGCTCCTCTTTGATCATCCCTGGGCACTGGGAAGCTTGTCTGTATGCTTGGATTTAGCGTGGATGCTCTTCTCAGGTGAAATATTTATAAGTCAAGGGGAATTTTTTCTGACTAAACAATAAATTGCAGCGTAGGTTTGCTATGAACATCCCTCATGGATAACTGTCACAGCACAGCACTGCCTTCAATCCAGGGATCTCATCCATCCCCATCCCACAGAGATCAGCATATTACAAGCAGAAAGTGATTTACCGGACAAGTCCCAGTTCCTGCCTGTATGGTTCCATGATTTATGGCCCATTTGATGTGGCTGTTGCTGGAGTGCAAGACAGAACCTGTTTTGCAACACAAACAAAGGGTATTAGACTAACAGATCTGATATTGAAAGATGGCTATCTCTTTGCATGGCAGCTCTTTGGCCTGCTGTTTATTTGCTGTCTTGCTCAGCTCCGGCTCTAGACTTGCTGCTCTGCTGCCAGAAAGGCTAAAGCATAAAATGGAATTACAGGTATTAACAACTGCGGGTTGTATCACTTAGGAACACACAGCAACCACTGGAAGGGCCACCAAGGATGGGGAGGGACAGCAAAAGGGAGCTCAGCATTCAAACCCATCAGGTTTTCCCACTGACTCCAGGATTTCAGGTTTGGCCTGATGGGAGCAACAACTTTGAGTGAGATTTCAGCCACTCTGTGGCTTTTAAAGGCATTAATAGAGCATCTAAATATAGAGCACTGCACTTCTGTTTCATTAAGAATTCCACTTTAGATGCAGACAGACTCCATGGAATCTGCCCCTGGAGCAGCCCCACACACCACTCTGCTGCTGCACAAATTAACAGCAGCTCTCGCTCCTCAAAGGCCCTCCTCCCACCCTCAGCTGCTCACAACTTCATATTCCTCCTCATTCTTGTACCTTGAACCTCAGCTGACCCCTGTACTTTAGATGTCATGGGGTAAATTCTGCTCAGCTGAAGCCACTGAAACAAGAGCTGGTTTTAGCCTACAGCCGAATGAGGAGGCCTGGGTTGATGGTGGTGCCTGCAGAAAAAAAAGAAACATATGGTGGTTTGCAAACATCACTGGTGTTTGAATTGCTCTTCTGTGCCATCTCGGAGTGAACAGATAGATAAATTCAGGGATTTCTTATAGCTCTCATGGAAGCTGAGACTCAAAGGTGCTGAAATCAGGCTTCAAACAGCACTATGAAGAGCTGAAATCAGGCACCCCTCTTCTAGACACCTCACCCCAGCTTTGGGGACTGAGCCTCTCACTTAGAGGATGCTGCCAGGTGTCCTGTTGGTGGAGCATGTTACCCAGGAGCCAGCAGAAGCCCTGGGGCAATGAGCTGGAACTTCAGGAAAGACAGCTACTGGTGTGACAGATGGGACCTTGGCCCAAAGCTTAGAAATAATGAGAATTAGAAGTGTGTCACCAGGGAAAATCAAGATCAAATGCTTTAAATCACAATATATTACACTTCCCCCCAGCACATCAGCAATATATAGGCTTAATGCCTCTCTTTTTTTCCTGTTTAGGGGAAGGAATGCCTCTGTGTAGACCTACCTAAACTCAGGAATTTTTTAGCACTTAATTATTCTAAAATACTGAGGGTTTGTGGCACTTGAGCAGATGGACTTGAAATTCCTAGTTTGCATCTTGATGTTTTTTCTCTTTGTCCTCATTTGTTAAAGGCAGAGGGATTGTTAGACCAGAGGCATTTCTGTCCTCTCTTGGGAGATGGTGCATGTGACTTTCTGTTTTCCATGGAAACCGGAGCAGGAAATAGTTAACAAAAGGCTCCCAGCTCTGCAGTGTGAGAGAGCAGGTTAAGAGGTCTGGGGGGAAAAAAAAACAGAAAACAAGAGCATCAGTCTCAGCAGCTGCCAAGGGCAGAGCTCTCCAAATCTCCTATCAGAGCCTGTTCCTGGGGCAATCAGGCTCACTCTCTATTCTCCAGAGCCTTGTGTGGTTTGAGGGCTCCACAGACCTTCCTCACCCTCCCCTTCAGCCTGAAAATCCTCACCGACCAGCTCTGACAAGCTTGGAGAGAGAATTTGGTCTAAAGCTTGCAAAAGCACCCGTCTGGCCTCCCCAAAGCAAGAAACCTCCCCGGCTAGAAGTGGCTGTTTGGAGCCCTGGCCACCCACATTTCATTGGAAAAAAAAAAAAAGTTTTCCTTGCTCTGGGCAAGCATCCAGACCTTTGGAGCTTGGCTCACCAGGCAGCTGGGGCATGGGGTTGGAGAGCAGCGGAGGGACCACAGGGCTGTTCTGCAGCCAGGAAGGTGCCACTCATAAACTCACACAGCTTGGCTTCCTGGCAGGAAAGTGTCCATGGGGATGTTTGTAGGGACCTTCCCCTCTGGTGCCTTGGTTTTTCCTTTGGTGTGGAATGGGAAATCTCCCTCTCAGCTCTTCTGTGACTTCACTGACACTGATAAAATGTTAATGCTCGAGAGGGGTCATTGCTGGAGGTCTGTTCTTGGTTAATTTTCTCCTCGTGCCAGGCTTTGTGGAGGAACATTTCCCTGCTGCTCTCCTCTGGTATTTTGTCATAGCTCCTCACATCCCCTCTGCTCAGCAGCTTTTCCCTGGGGAACTCCCAGCCTCTGCTTTTCCCTGGCAGGCCATGCAGGAAAGAAGGGCTGCAGTTTAAGACCAGAGCAAAGCACACAGAGCCACAAAAGCACCCGGAGATTCAAAGCCTCCCCCACCTGTGTTCCCAGAGAACTTGCTGAGTCTCAGCAGTCTGCTCCTGAACACAATTGCGCCTGCAAAGAACCTGTCTGAGCATTGTACAGCACAGGGCAGACTTTTAAGTCCTTTTTTCTTCCTTTTTGTTCCTGTATCCAAGGTCTTTCTCTCTTTGATTTATGGATTTGGACCCCATCTTTAATTATTTGCCTTGAAAAGCTGCCTGAAGCAGGGCTCAGCAGGAGTCAGTCAGAGGCAGCTCAGCCCTCCTGGCTTTGCACAGCAGTGTTCCATGGAAATGACCATTCTCACGTGTGGGAGGGGCACAGCTCCCTGGCTCCTGCTCTGTGGGCCGTGGATGTATTTGGGTGTGCTGGGCAAGCTCACAGGCTCCAGTGCTTCACATGCTTGTCCACCCCATCTCCTTGCTCCACAGGGCACACAGGGACTGTCACAAGGCCTACAATTGACACAGAACATTCCAGCAAGGCAGTTCACCCTGGATGTGATACCTAAAGGCATTTTCAATGCTGGAAAATAAGGGCTCATTTATTCCCTTTAAGATTTCTGCTCCAGTATGAATAACAGTGATGAAAATCTGTCACAGAGCAGGCAGGTCTGCACAGTCACCCTTGTACTGCTTAGCAAGACCTGTTTAGGTCTGGAAGCTCAGATTTCCCTGTCTCAAGATGCTTTGAAAAGCTCTGCCTTGATTGCACTTCCATCCACTCGAGATAAATAATTGTGTTATCGGTCCACAGCAGAGCCTGAGCCTCTGTAGCTTCACAGCAGCAGCAGTGGAGCTCCCAGTGCTCATACAGGATAGGGTGCCCAGAGCAGCTGTGGCTGCCCCTGGATCTCTGGAAGTGTCCAAGATCAGGCTGGACAGGGCTTGGAGCAACCTGGGACAGTGGAAGGTGTCCCTGTCCATGGCTGGGGTGGGACTGGATGGACTTTAAGAGCCCTTCCAACCCAAACAGCTCTGGGATTCTGAGATTCTCTTCCCCACTGACTCTAGGGGTCATCTTCCACTGTGCATGGTGGAATGCAAAACTGAAGCTTCTTCCTCTATGTGTAAATCATATTTCAGCTGCCTTAAATATTTTCTTCCCCAAAAAAGCTTAGAACAGCTTTCTACTGGAAGCAGGGGGATAGTTGTCAAAGCCTCAGGAAACCCCTTTGATATGGGGTAGGCAACTGGGAGAGGTGGTAATGAGGTGCTGGGAAAACTTCAATCACCAGGGAGGGAGACCTGTTCTGAAGCTGCCCGAGCAGCAGGGCCTCTGTGCTGACACACCAGGGTGAGGGGGTGGCTGATTAAAGCTTACAGGCCTCCAGTCCCTTAGGGAAAGACTAATTCTGTGGTTCTGAAGAGAATTTCTGGACTCACAAATTTACAGAAACACTTTTTGATCAGCAACAGGGGGAGCAAACAGGTATTCAGTTATCAGATCATATGTCTGTGTCCACCTCACTCCAAAGTGAGGTCCCTGCCTGCAGGCCACTTAAACTGAGAATTCTCTGGGGCAGGACCTCTGGTCTTCTCCTCTTGGAGGGCTCAGAATAGAAAGGGATTTCAGCCCTGGGTGGAGTGCACTGATACCGTGCTTATAAATACAGTGCTAGTGGCAGCACTCATGCTGGGGGGATTTGTGCCAGCCATGACAAGTGAGGGCCTGACTGAAGCTCCAGCAGCAAAGAACAGACCTGTGACTGCAGATAGTCCTGCTGGCTGGCATCAGGCTCCTCTCCCTCCTGCTGCCATCCCAGGCACCTCTGAGGCCATTGCTGAAGGGACACGAGTGGCACTGCTGGGTTAGGGACCTGCTCCCGTCTGTTTGCCAGCTGGAGATGTGCAGAGACAGCCAGCACTGTCCCCAGGACGTGTCACCCAGTGCAGCTCCACAGCTGAGGCAGCAGCCACCTCCTGACATTTACCGTGACCCTTCCCACCTTTGCTTTCCACAGAATTGCTCCTGCTGCTCTTTGCTCCCAGGGCCGTGGGCTTGGGTTGGGTTGTGTGTCCTGCTGCTGCCAGCTCCGTGCTCCAGGGACACTGAGACCTGCCTGTGACAGCTTAGCCTTCCTGGCAATCCTGTGAGTTATGGGATGGTGAGTGCTTTACCCACAGCATCCATCTGGACAAACCCCTGCCTTCTGAGAGCTCTGTGAGACACCAACACTCTGAATGCATTCCCCATCCAGATTGCTCCCTCCACAGCCCTGCTGCAATCTCAAGGAAGGAGCACAGCTCATGTCCTTTGCTGAATAAGTCAGATCTGGGCTTTGGCCTGGGATAAGCCTCCAAAGCCTGACTGTAAATCACAAATACAGATTGTGTGCCAGACAGATTTTTATCTTTTTCTAACTAAAGTACTGCTAGTAACTCCAAAGTACTGGCAGGAATTTTCCCTGCTGCAAGTGTGTACACTGGGGAGGATAACAAACTGTGTTTGTGTGGCTTGGGCTGCTACTTCACTGGAGAAGAGACTCCAGCTTCCCATTAGAAAATAACGTTTTACCTTTTTGTTGTTTTTTAATGAAACCATTTCTTCCTGAAAGAGAAAAGAATTGCCTTTTTTCCTAAGTGGACATTTTAATGAAAAAAATAATCTCAGAGTTTTTGTTACAGTCTTGAACAAGAACTTGAAAATAAAATCTGCTTTTTTCTTCTCCTGGCACTCTGAAAAAGGGAAAAATAGAAGAAAAAGAGAGCATATGTGAATTCTCAATACACATTTTTGTGGACAGAGTGGAAATATGTAAAAGCTTGCTTGGTTTTGAGATTCTATGAATTCTGTGAGTTGACATTTCCCAAAGTCCTCGTAAACTCCACTGGATTGTTTTGGGTGGATTTCACCTGTAAGCCCCAAAAAACAGAGTTACCAAGTGGGAGCAATGTGGTTTTGCTCCCAGGTACCTCCCCAGGCCCTCAGGAGGACTCCCTCCAGCTGCTGAGAGAGCAGAGCTTACAGGGGTCCCTCTTCTGTGTTTTGCTGGGATGAAAAATGTGGGTTGAACTTGGTTTTGCTCTGGGAGGAAAATAGCTTTTGTTTGGCTAGAGGGGCTGAAATCTCCTGATGGACATGGGGGCTTCTCCTTGACTTCTCCACTGCTTTGGGCTTGGAAGGGACAAGCTCAGGTTCTGTGCTGCCTCTTGGCCCTGCTTCCCTGAGGAAGAGGAGTGACAGGGGAGGAAGCTGGAAGGAGTTTGCATGCTACCCTCATTGTGTATGTGGAAAAAAACAAGCTTCTTTCTGATTGCTTTCCTTAGGGTACCCAGTGCTGGTGCCCTTCTTGAGGTGGGATTTGTGTACTTGGAGTGGCTCTTTGGGTGGTTTTGCTGTGCTCTAGGGTCTGGCTGTGCTGCCAATGTTGGTGTGAAGGATGAGTGCACCAGGCAATGACCAAGCTGCGTCTGTCAGCAGGTGCTTTTTGCTTTGCTGAGCACTGAAATGTGGACAGAGTAACTCAGTTCCATCCTGCTCTGTCCCTGGGGCTCTTGCCAAAGCCCCTTTTGTCCCTGCCCTGCTAAAGGCTGAGTTCCTTGGTCACAGCAGAAGACAGCCTGCAGCTGGTGTTCCAGGGCTTTGTGTTCCAAAGTATTCCATGGGTGCCTGGTGCCACTTTTCCTTGTACAGAGGGAGAAACTAAAGCACAGAGCAAGCAAGTAATGGGATAAGTGCTAAAAACAAGTTTATATGGAAACTTTCTGGGTCTAAGAACTTTTTGTGAGCCCTCTGTTGAGCTCTCTGACCTCCTCTTCAGCTGCTGACAGGTAGCACAAAAAGCAGGAATTCCTCATTGGCTACAAGAAGAGTCCAACCCAAAGAGTCAGTGAAATGTTGCCCACCTTGCCCTTAGACCTGCTTTGGGCCCACTGGCCCTCTATGACCCATCTGTGAGGGGGAAACTGAGGCACAGAGCTCCCAGGGCTTGTAAATCCCCTACTTGTGCAGACAGAAAACTGGAAACTGCTGGAAACTGCAGCACTTCTGGAGAAAGATGCTGGTGGCAAAGTGGGTTCTTCTCCTGTTTGGCATAACTGGCACTGAAGTGGCTTGTGGGGTTTCACCTCCCCTTTGGCACCACAAGGGCATCACCTTTCCATGACTTTGCCTCCTGCTTGTCCCACTGGATTCTCTGGAACCATTGTCTCATCTCTCCCCCCACCAAATTCAGTAGAAAGCTGCTTTTTATACTGCCTGAAATCTCTGACACAGGAGAATTTCCACCCTGCTGGGATCATTAACCTTCCTGCCTTTCCAGTATTCGCAGCTAATGGATAATTTCTTTGTTGTTTTGGTCATTGTTTTGTTTTTTCAACTATTATTTATTCAAGGAGGCTCTGGGAATGCCATCTGTCTTGGTCCATGGGCAGAGCCTTCCCTGCAGCTCAGCAGGGCTCTGAGTGCATCAGGTGAGGCCAGCACACACATCACAGGAGTGGCACTGGGTGCTCCTTGTTAGGGACTTGCAGCTGTTAAACCTCCTCTCACTCCAGTTCAGGGAAAGGAGCAAAGAGGTTGCTCACACCACCCCTTCCAGGGAGGGCATGGGGAGCTGGCTTGGTGCTGGCACAGCACCACGCTTCTCTTGCCCAGGAACAGGGAGCTCTGGGGTTTGGGACTGACTCGTGCACAGTGATCCCTATGTTGGTCAAGCACAGGCATCCTGGAAGTGCCAGGAATTCACCTGTGGAAGGCAAAGAGCAAGCTGTGCTGAGCATGTGCTCCCTCCCCACCACTCAGCAGGGCTCAAGTGTCCCTGGCAGCCTTATTCCAGCACCAAAGGGAGATCATCTGTGTGTGCAGGAGGCACCAAAGTTCTATCCTGACCACAGGAACGCTCAGAGTCACCAGGAACAGGCAGAGTTAGCAGCAGGGTTGCTGTGCCATGAGGTTGTGCTGTGGGAAATCCTTTCAGGTTGCCCACAGTGCAGCAGGGAGGGTTTCCAGCCATGAAGGGGAACTAAATTCCTACTGTATGAAGATTAATTTGCTGCCTCAGCCACCAATTGGATGAAAAAACAGCTGAGAATGCAGCAGTCCAGATGCTAATGTGTTTATTGGGATGAATAGTGTGCTGGGAACATTCTTGGAGTGGTGGCTTCTCTTTCTTTGCAAAAGGCACAAAACACACCAGCAGGATTTAGGAATATGGAGCCCCTGGTTAAACCCAGGGACAAGGCTGTGTTTCTATAAAGCTGCAATGGAGGTGTCTGTCACATAAACACCCAGCCTTAGAGGCTTGCTTAAAGCTGCCCCATGATCCTGTGGAGCTCCTCGTGTTCTTCCATGCTCAGCCTTCCCGCTATCCATTCCCATTCTGCAAACTTCTCATTGCTGACCAGGTTTCTCCTTACAGACTTATTATCTGCATTTCTTGTTCTGTAGAATTGGACCACTGTGTTTCTGCTTTGCTTACCTGAATTTCCCAATCCCTACTCTGACTGCTGTAGTTGTGCTCCGTGCCCCATTTCCTTCTCCTGGACTCTCAAGGTGTTTCCAGTTTCCTCCCTTTCTTCCTCATGTTCTGCATCTTCTCATCAAACCCTGTCCCACCTCCAAAGGCTTCTCCTGCTCTCCCTTTGGGGTGTCCCTTTTCCTCCTGCTCCCATCAGGTGAGGGGGAGCCCAAAGGGGACATTGCAGGAGTGGGGGATGCTCCCTGTTACCTCTCCAAGGATTTTTCTCCCTAGGGTAGGGGGGGGGGGGGGGGGGGGGGGGTGCTGGCACTGCTGTTGGAAAGGGAGGAATCTGATGCTATTTTAGAACCTTAAAGGCAAATCCTGCTCCAGGTGCATTGTTTGGATGGCAAGGCAGACAAAGATGTGCCTGGATGCAAACTGGAATCCAGTGGTTGTTTTTCCATCTCCCAAGAGATGTGATTTTCAGCTGAGGCTTTGCTAGAGAACCCTGTTGTACTGCCTGGATGTACTGGGCAATATTTCCTGTGGCTCCAGAGTTAAGTTTTTATGGAAGCCTCATTCTGCTTAATGTAGCTGTAGTTAGGTTATAAATTAATAATCCCTGCTGCTGGGACTGCTGTGTAGCAAGATGGCTTTGCCAAATGTGTGTGTAAATAATTCATGCCATTAAATTCGTTGTGTTCCCTGTCCACAGCTCATTTACCTGCTGTGACTACAAATATTCCTCTGCACGTTGGAGAAGGTGTTGGGAGATGCCAGGCGTGAGAGGTCTGTCGGAAAGAGGCTCTTCCCCTGGTTAAATGGATCAGAAACTCCTGGGACAGGGAGTTCCAGGAAAGTCTGCTTTATAAACATCACAGGGTGAAGATTTCACCTTGGGTTTGGAAACCATGGCGAGGTCCAGGCTGTGAGAGATGGGCTTCCCTGGCACACCAGCCTGGGTACAAGGAGAAATTTCTTCACGGAAGGAGCTGCTCAGGGAGGTGTGGAGTCCCCATCCCTGGAGGTGTCACTCAGTGCTCTGGGCTGGGGAAAAGGTGGGCATTGGGCACGGCTGGGACTCCATGGGCTGGGAGGGCTTTTCCAACCTCAGTGATCACAGCTCTGCCTCCTTGTCAAGGTCTCATCTTTGTTTATTGCTGTTCTAGAATTATTTCAGTGGTTGTGCCTACCAATTAACCAGAGTTCCACCACTGGAATTCTTCCCTGCTTCACATGCAAATTCCATGGGGTTTCCAATGTATTTTTTAGATTTAAATTCCTCTGTGTTTCCTTGGAAAGCAGCTCCCACAGAAGGGGTAAAGAGTCCTTTCCAGCCAAAGGCATCACCATTCTGTGCTGCAGTGAGCTGAGTAAGGTAATGACACAAGTCCTGCACAAGTAAAGGTAAAAAGAGTACAAAATAAAAATATTGAATTGAAAAGCTGTTTTCTGGAGTTCTAATGTATAGTCTCTAAAATGTTTGCATATTTGTAGAAATTTGTGAAAACCTGATGTTTCCAAGAGCTTTGATGCTATTTCATTACTCCTGTATTAGCAGATTATTTCAGACCACACTGGTAATGCTTTTGCTGTTGTGATGTGGTCAGTTCTGGTTTGTTTTCCCTCAGCCTTGCTTCTGCTCTCATCTGCATGTGATGATCCAAGACTTGAGGGAATCCAGGAAAGACTGTGCTGGAGTAACTTCCATCTTCTCCTCACACACCAGAAACATGATCCTCTGACAGTAAGTAATATTTATGTGCTTTTATGCGTCATACATAACCTGTAAAACTGTGTTATTGTCAAGTTACCATCATATATTATCTAGAAGCAACTTTAAAAGGTTGGTTTCACTTTATGTATAAATATTAATGAGAAATCTGAAGTATGTTTTTCTGCAGAAAATACTTACATCAGACTCAAATTTATCTGGAAAAGATGTTATCCCTTATGTTCCTGCTGAAGTCTACTTAGGAGGTAGCCTGAGCAAGGCTGTGTCTGTATAAATAACAAGGACTATTAGTTTGAGACCAATTTATTCACTGAAAAGGCTTCTGAAGAAATGCATCAGTATATTGGAAATTACTGCAAAGGGTTTGGGTGATGTTTATTGGGGCTGAAGATAAATGCTTGGGATGGAAGGAAACAAGAAAGAAGTCCTGTAGTTACAGGAGCTAAGCAAAATGAGGCAGGTGCTTGTTAACTTCGAAACAACTGTGAGTTCCTAAAGTTTTTTATGAGAGAACTTTCACTGCTGTTTGTTTTGGTTAAAGAAACAGGTTTCTGTTTAGCTGGGTAGAAGATTTTCAAATAGTGATGGAATGAGTGACATTGTGATTCAAAGTTTGGCCCTTGGTAATTAATCTGTTCTGATTAAGCTTTATGCTGGGATTGACAGGTGATGTCTAGCAAATGTCCAGCACACCTGGCCAATGCTCCCAGACAAACTGGAAATTGTTTTGGTGCAGGTTGCACCTCTTGTCCCACTTGGTCAGGTGGGAGCTGAGCTGGGAGGAGGTAAAGGAGCTACTCCTAAACAGGAAAACGGGCTTTAACATCTTTTAAAGCTGCTGCAAACAGGCTGGGAATGTTTTATTGCAACCCTGCAGCCAGACAGGAGTGACCTGATAACCAGCCCTGCCAGCCCTGCTCTGAGGGGCTTTGCTGCCCTGGCTGGGTTTGCTGTGGGATTCTGGAGGCTGCCCCAGCCCAGCACTCTGGGTGATGCTGTTTGCAGAGAGCAAGGGGCATAATGAAACATGAAGTATTGTGCTCTTCCCTAACCTATTTACATTACTTCATTACCACTGAATTTTACTGAGCATGTCAGGCAGGATTGGAGAGGGAAATATAATCTAATAGGAAGGAATGTACCTCCCTGGAGTAGTAAAGCTGTGAGAGAAAAAATGGGGTTTAGGCACACAAATTAACTGATGCACTGGGGAGAGAAATGATCACACTCTTATTCTTCTCCCAAAAACAAGTTAAAATTCTTCCCACCACTTAATGTTGTGGCAATATTCAAATGTCCCAACAACAATATATGTTGTAAGGATTGAAAAGAATAACAAAGCCTAAGGTGATGGAAATAACTGGATGATGCAGTGGATGGGAGTCAGTTGGGACTGGGATGTCCATAACCCTAAAATGCATTGATCAAATGCATGAATGTATCTTGCTAGCCTAGATTGTTTGCCTGGAAATTGAAGCAATTTAATCTTTAAAAAAATAAAAAAAAAAAAAAAATCGAAAGAGCAAACTGTAAATGAGACCTTCTGGCAGCAGGACAGGCTGTGGTCCCAGAGGCAGAAGCACAGGCCAGGATGACAAATGAGGTCATTAAAGTAAATAGTGTAAATTGAGTTTTGGCAGTGGGAAGAAATCCTTATTATGATGAAGGGCATTAATATGGGAAGAAGAAAAGGGGGAGGAGGAATTCACTGGTGACAAGCTTATCTGGGACAGGGAAAAGTGTAATCCTTTGGCTGCTCCAGCTGCCTCCCTCATTGCAAGGCAAGGACTCCATTTAATTTCACAGGGTTTTCAGCAGGGCATGGTTTTGAAGTGCATTAAAGATTAAAAAGTGTCACCTCTTCAAACAGCATCCAGGAGGCTGCTGAACCAAAGCCTAGGATTCTTTACTCATTTGGTCTCATCTTTGACATCACATTTGCTGCAGTTATGCTTTGCCTGCTGATTTTACATTTTTAAAGATTTTCTTAATATGAGTGTTCAAAACCTGAACACTTGGTTTCCTCTGGATAGGTTTTGATTATGGGAAGTGCAAAACATGGTGTTAAAGGACTGTGGCAGCCAGTTCCCACTGACTGATCAGCCAGGGAATTCTGGCCTCTGAATCTGGGCTTCTTTAGGTGCTGGTGACAGCCAAGTCGATTATCCTGCTCAGATTAACAGGGAGTTGTGACATTCCTTAAGGTCATAGGGACTTTTTAAAGTTGCTGGGCTTTCTGAAAGCTGCTGTGAGAATCAGTGGGTAACTCAGAATCCTATGTGCAAAGTCTTGGGGTTGTTTTTTCCTGGTCAGTGATACTGAAATAAATCCTTGCTCTTGCAAGAGCAGGTGTAACTGGCAAGTTTGGGCATTGCCCTGGGAATCTTGAGCCCTGAGTGTTACTGTTCTCTGGCCTTTCTGTGGCCACTCTAATGACACTAGTGACACGCTGTGTAAAGGCACCTTACAGGATGTCACTAGTTAGATAAAAATTCATATGGTCCTATAAGTACACTAAAGTTCTGTGGTTTTCATTCTCTGAGGTTCAGTTACTGTGCTCATCCTATTATGAGGATAAAACACTTATGAAAATCAGTTTGAATTACTGAAAAACAGATGTTGGCTTCAAAGAGATTGTCTTGAGGACCCTTCCAACCCAAAGTCTATGCCTAGGGCCAGGTTTTCCTACACCCTCCTGAGCTATCAGAAAGGGCTCTGAGGCACACAAAGGCATGGAAATGCACTTTTCCTGTTTAACTGTCAAAGGTGGATTTCTCTCTAAGAGTAGCTCTTATTCTTTCACAACGTGCCTTGAAAAAATGAAAGCCCAACCAAAACCAAACATATTTTTCCTCCCTTTGCCTTGGAAATGCTGTTTTTTGTTGAGCCCATCAAGGTGTGGTAATAGAGATTTGTGTGGGTTGGTGAAAGGAATGAGCTCCAAAGCTGCTGGGAATGGCACTGAGCTGTGGAAGGAGGGAAGGAGAAGGCTTGGAGACAGTTCAGAGTATTTGCCTTAACAAACACAGCTGAGGCTGGAACTGAGAATTTGAAAAGTACGTTCCACACCAGCATCTCTATGAGTGCAGCAGGATGGAGGAACACTTTCAGAGGGTTTTGTGGCACACAATTGGAAGAATTGCTGCAGAATGGATGGGGGATGAGCAGGGAAATGGGATGTGAAGGAGCTCAAGAAGCACTTGAAATCATGACAGTGCAGATAGAGAGGAGAGAGCTGCACCAGAGAGTTTTGCAAGACCTCTAAAATCAGTGTTCACATAAAGTCATGGAAGGATTGTTGTGTTAGGCTGGAGATCAGGGAAAGGTTCTGCTTCCCCCAGAGGGTGCTGGGCACTGCCCAGGCTCTCCAGGGAATGGCCCAGAGGCTTCCAGAGCTCCAGGAGCCTTTGGACAGGGATGCTCAGGGTGGGATTGTTGGGGTGTCTGTGCAGGGCCAGGAGCTGCACTGGATGATCCTTGTGCATCAAACTCCCATGTGTGATGGGATCTTTCCAGACCCCTCTGGAATTTGGGATTATGTCAGTCTCAGCTGCTTTCCTTGGCTTCTGCCTTGCAGCCACAGCCTGGGCGAGCACTGGGGGACTCCCAGGTGCCACACAGATTTGGGGAACAGTCTACCAAGGTGGTTCACCCCCCTGCACTTGGGTGTTCCCTGTAAAACTCTAATATCAGGCACAGGCAGCCTGTTCTGCCAGAGCCCAGGGAAGCAGGAAACAGGGGAGCTGAAGGTTGAGGGTTAATTTGCTCAGGTTTTGCCTCTAATTGCTGCAGAATGAAAGTCTGCTCTGCTTTTCTGGGGGTGGTTTAATCCAACCAGAACTCAGATCAGAGGGCAATAAATGCTCTTGAAAATGGGAGTGGGAGAACAGTGCTGATTCCCCCAGCTCTGGGAAAAGGAACCTAAGGAAAGTTTATGGTGAGGGTGCAGCACTTCCTGAGTGAAACCCCTGCCCCTGAGAAGATCGGATGGGGTTTTCGTTACACCGGGTTGAGGAATCCCAGGTTCTGACACTGGAAAAGGTTGCATGGTTCTGTGTGAAATCCGTGTTGTTCTATAACAAAAAGTGTGTTTGGTGGTGTTTGATGATCAGAGCTTTTCTGTTATGTGTAGAAGCAGGAAGCTGATCAGAAATGAAAACTCTGCTCTCAGTTGTGTGCCCTGCAGGGTCAGGAGAAATTCAAGGACTCACTTAATGATGTTGTTATTAGTTAGAGCATCTATATGCTGGGAATATGCTCCTGAAGTATTAACAAAATAACTATAATTTTTTGCCAAGAAATATTCAAAACCTTTCAAGCAAATACTGGAGAAAAACATTTATTGGAAGAAGGGGGGAAAAGGATTAATTCTGAAAAATGGGATTTCAAGCACCTCCCTCACTCATGAAGAAACTTGGGGGTGTGTTTCATCAGTAGGAAACCAAAAATGTGGCTCCAGTGCCACAAATCCCTAAACAAATGTGGCTTGAATAATAGATTGACTTGCTTAGGAGAGCTTTTCCCTAAGCAAACTTAGGGATCAATAAGTAATTATTTGCAGGAATAGCCTTGCAAATTTCCCATCATAAATAGATCCAGGAAAACTCTCAGTTGCTCCAATCCATTTGTGAACAGAAAGAGGTAAAAGTAATTATTCTCTTAGCTCACATACTGATTTATCCTTGTTTTTTTCTCTGCTTGTTTTTGATGGAACAGCTGCACTTAACCCATGGCCTTGTTTATGCTTGGAAAAACTGATCCTTTAACTGTAAACACATCACTTCAAGCTGAAGCAGTTCCTCAGCTGCAGGTTTACAGTGTAGGTTCAGACTTCATTGCACCTTAGAACCTGAGTGCCCCTGGGTAAGGATTTGGACAAATGAACTCCCATCAGGCCAGGGTCCTGGGGTCTCTGCTCCAAGCAGGGGCTCTGCAGCTTTGCCTCCTGTGAAAGCCTTTCCTGCCTCAGGGCTGCTGCTGTGGGTTCTGTCCCTCTGCCTGACTGCTGTTTCCATAAAACTTGTCAGAACTTCATTATCCTTGGGGCTTCTCTCCTCCAAAATGATGCCCTCCCACGAACTCCTGGCTCTGCTCAAGGTGTGGTGAAGGTGTGGCCTTGGTGCAGGGAAATGCACTGCAGCTAAAAGCTTGTGACTGTCAGTGTTTGTAGGCATGCTTTTCCTTGCAGATGACAGAATCTGTCTCAGAAATTTATATGTGTTCGTATTTGTTCTTTCCCCATGTATAAATCAGCTCAAAGGGGCCAAGCAGATCACATATCCTGCTGGGTCTCTGTCTCTGCAGCTGAGCTGCTGCTTATCTTATCTTGATAAAACCCCTCCAGAAGTCACTTTCCAGCTCAGTGAGTTGCTGTGTAATATCTTCAGTATTTGCTGTTGGTGCTGTACTAAAAGCAGGCCTATGGGAATCAGCTTGTCTGTGGAGAATGGGGATGTAGGAGCGTGAGTGGGATAAACCATCACCTGCCTAGTCTGGAGCTGTTCTGATCAGCTGGAGGCTGGCAAAAAGCTGCTGTTCCTGCCTCGTGTACAGAGCCTTTCCCGGTAACCTCTGCTCTTCATTCCCTGCTTTGCAGTGTCTGTTCAGCCCTTTCATTTCTCCAGCATCAGCCCCTGACTCCATCCCGATAACAATTCCTGGGGCTCAGGCTCTTGCCAGGCACTTTCTCTCCACAGTATTTTATTTTGCTCATTGACAGCAGCGGCTTTCTCTGGAGAAGCAAAATCCCTCCTTCCCTCCCCTTCTCCCCTGGGTTCCTGTTAAAAACCCTTGTGCACAGCCAAGCCAGAAATGGCTCTGGGAGAAAAACAGGCTGAAAGCCCCAGGGTTACCTGGGCACTAAAGGAGCCCAGGAGCAAATTCAGCAAGAGTCCAGAGCTGTGAAGACAATGAAGGGACTGCACCATGTGTTGTGTGAGGACAGCCTTGGAGGGAGGCAGAGCCCCAGGGCAGCTGCCCAGAACGCCGTGGGGTCTCCTCCTCTGGAGATGTCCAGACCCCACCCGGGGTCCTTTCTGTGCCATGGGGTGACTGCCACAGGGCTGGAGGAACTCTCCAGAGGCTCCGGTCTGTGATCCTGGGATTGTTTTACCAGCTGGGCTCTGCTGTGGCCTCAGTTCACACCCAAAGATTGAGGCAGTTCAATGTCATTGCAGAAGGAGCTGAAATTGCTCCTGACTTGCCTGATCCCATTGTTGGTTGGTGTTGGATCTCTTTTGGCTGCCTCCAAAGCACTGGCTGGGGTCAGCTCAGGAGGACTCTCTGTCTTGCTTCAGGTTTGTTTGACCAGTGATACTTGGGTGAATATTAGTCCTGTTTAATTCATGGCAAGGATTGAAGGTGGATCACTTAACCTAGACTGGCATGGTTGCCCTTGGTCAGAACAAAAGTGGCCTTTAATTAATTCTTCAGAGCTAAAATAAATGAAACCTGCTTCTAGCTGTGTCCACATGGGGGTTAATCCAGTTTATCTATGCAAATCTTACTCATATGAACTGCCTTGATCATCTGCTTGTCAGCAAGTCTTGTGAAAGCAAGGGTATTCCAGAGAATGGGAGAACTTGGTCTGTGGATCCTCAGCGTGTGTGTCACACTGTGCTTGTGCCAAGGCTCATTGCCCTGGGGCAGCCTGCAGGGTGTGACAGTTTTGCCATCCATGGCAGGAGTCAAAGTGGTCCTTCTTAGACATCCCTCTACCCCCTCAAGTCCTGGAGCCCCCCCATCCCTGTCCCTTGTCTTGGTTTCTTTGTCCAAGACCTGTCAGTGGTGGATAAGCACTGATTTCCTTGTCTAGAAAAGCTGAAGAAGGGAAAAAAAAAACCCAAATTTTTATAAGTATAGGGAAAAGTGAACACTGCTAATATCAGTGTTGCTTTTGTATTAATAATTATCTGATAAATGCCTGGATTTTTTTTTCCCAGTCTAAAACTACTGCCCCCCCCCCCCCCCAGCTTGGCAGGGTGTTGTGACAGTGATAATGAAAGTGCAGCAGCATGTGCCTGCCACAGCTCCTGCCCTTTTCTCCTGGGCTGGCACAGCTCTGGGGTTGTCTGAGGGAAGAGAGGGCACACATACTGAGATGAAGGAAAGCTGGTCCTGGCTCCTGCTTTCTAAAAGGCCACAGCCCAGGAATTATCTCAATTTCAGTGGAACCCGGTGTATTATGGAAATGTCACGTCCCTAAGCCAGGGAGAGAGATGGAGTACAAAACCAAAACGAGAATGCCACAAAATTTAATCAGAAACAGCTCATTTTGAACTGATTGAAGTTAAATATAGGTAATTTTAATTATATTTTTATCTCCAAAACTGTGGAACTCCCTGCTAGAAGTACTTGTGGAGCCAAAGGGATGTTGCATGTGTTGAGGGCATGAATGTGTGGTTTGATAGTGCCTTTGGATGGGAGAGGACCCTGTTGTTGTTACAGTTTAACTGTTGATTTGGATGCTGTACTGTACCTATACACCATGGCAACTTTCACTCTGAAATGACATTAAAAGCAGAAGCTGCAGCACAAGGTTGACTGAGTTCCTGCCCAGATGCTGGAGATCATCCTTCTGCTTTCTTATGGTGAGTCCTGTGCCTGCACAGGATTTTTGGGGTGTAGCTCTGCCAGCTGACCTTGGGGTGGCTGGGTGGGTTTGGGGTGAGCTCCTGCTGGGAGGGAGCTCCTTGCTGAGAGCTTCAGCTGCTGGGAAGAGGACTCTGCTCTGCACTTGGGTGTCATTCCCTCCGTTACACTCCATATTTTGGGTTCAGGTGACAGAACCTTGATACTCCTGTGCCAGACTGGACCAGAGAGTCATTTCCTGTGCTGCCAAAGGGAATCTAGGCTTTAAGTATTGAGCCATCCTCAGGGGTGTGCGTTTTAGGGACCCCCTCTGTCATTTTTGTGCAAAGGGACAAAGGAGGGGATGAGGCAGATGCTCTGTGGGCTGCAGAGACCTGCAGAGGGGTCAGTGCTGGCACCCACCCCATCCCCTCAGTCTAAGCTTTTGCTCCCCCAGCTGAGCTGCAGCAGCCCCTGCCTCCACCCTGCAGAAGGTGCCTGCTGCATTCCCAGTCCGGGCTGGAGCCAGCACTGGTTCCTGCAGCAACCCCTGGCACTGGGAGAGAAGCCAGGGAAGGGGAAGGATGGATCCACATGGTGTCAGCTCCAGGCCCTGCAGACGTGGCTGTGAGGAGCTGTGTCCTGTCCCTGGGACAGGTGCCTGAGATGTTCTCCCTTAGCTGGGGCTGTTGTCGTACTGAGCTGGACTGGGGTGGAGTGCTGTGGATTGGGGTGCATTGGAGCTGCATCCAGCAGCTCCCCTGCTCTTCCTTTCCTGTTTCAAGAAATGAGGCTGTTCTGTTTTTATAAAGTTGCTATATCATGGCAGCCAGGGAGCTGATGATCCTGCTGGCACCAGACAGTCCAACCTGGGGTATTTGTGCCCTCAACAGCCTCCTGACAGGAACGAGGAGTGGAAATGCCCTCCTAGAAACAAGCCAACAAGCTCTTGAACCCACTCTGTGCCCTCAGAGGCTGTGGAGAATCAGTTTGGGGGGCAGCTGAAGAGTTTATTGTAGAGGCCCTGGGAGAAATGTCCTTATCTTGCATGTTTTCCTTGAGGTTTCAGTCTTGGATTGATCACTGGAAGGAAGGGATTGTATTTATTTCCCCAGGACTCAGTCTCAGGAGGCTGCTCAGAACAAGAGGAGCCCAGAGAGAGGGGATGAGGGACTGGGAGGGTTTGTTGTGACCACAGCAGCTGGGCCAGAGGCCACAGGAAGATGAGGCTGGCTGTTCTCTGTCTGGCTTCTGCCTCTTTCCACAAGGGCACGGAGCTGCCTTCCAGGGTTTGGATCCTCTGAAATGTCCACAGTGGGTTTTCCTCTGCAGGAAACATCCACCACTGACCTTGTCCTTGACAGAGCAGGGCAGGGGGAGAAGTGGGACCAGCAGGGCACTAACAACTTCTTTCTCACAGGGAGAGCAGAAACACTCAGGAATTGGACTCTGGGGGTGGTCAGGGCTGCTTGGTGGCCTTGGGCCTCTGAATTCCTGTTCAGGGCTTTGGGGCTCAGTAATTTAGCTTTTCCCCACTGTTTGAGGGGTGTCCAGTGGCACATGGTTGGTTTCCAGGCATATCTCAGGAGTTCCTCTGCAGAAAGGAGAATGTTGCCTCATCCCCTGACTATGGTTCAGGGTAAACACTTGGATGAGTGTTAAAATGGGAGATGTTTTGTGCACACTGGAGGGAATTCACAGAATTTGAATGGATAGAGAGAAAAAGAACCTGTTCAGACTTAATTGCTTTGACATTTCAATTCCTCGAGTGCAGAGTGCCCTCCTGAGCTCAGGATGCTTCAATGGGAGTCCTGTGAGCGTCCAAAAGCAAACCTGCAGGATGGGAAAGGCTGAGCAGGGGTCTGCCCCAGCTCCTGGGAGTGCTCCCTCCTACTCTTCTGCCTGCTGAAGTAAAGGGGATAAATATGATTTATATGTTCAGCTAGTGAGTAGAGGCCCAAAATTGATTAGGTGCTTAATTACCTCTGAAGGTACTGACTTTGTTGTTGGTGTCATCTGAACCTGGGAATTGGGCTTTGAGAGATGAGGAGCCTGGAAGGGTCTGCAGTGTGACCTGCTCCCCATCACTGCACAAGGATAAACCAGGAGAGAATAAACCTGGAGTCTGAAACCAGGAAAATGAGCTCAGTCATTTGTGGCAGGGTCTCCTGGGGACACTGATGTCTGTGGAGTCCCACTGTCACATCCCAGGTGATGTTTGACTCCCTAAATTCACTGAGCTCAGCCTCTGGTTTTCCTTCAGTAAAATGGGGATGAAACCTGCTTCCCAAGGCCTGGGAATTAGACACTGGAGTATTTTGAAATCCATTTTCATGGAGTCCCAGAGTGGTTTGGGTTGGAAAGGGACCTTAAAGCTCATCTAGATCTATCCCCTGCCATGGGCAGGGACACCTTTCACTATCCCACCTTGCTCCAAGCCCTGTCCAACCTGCAATCATCCATTCCCCAATCCTTTACAGAACTGTGTGTTCCACAGAAAAATTTGTGTCCCTGTCATGAGCTGGGAATTTCTATGAAGGTGCTGCTGGCCCAGGTTCATATTGCGGGACCCCTTCTCCTCATAAACAAGGGATTCTGTGAGTAGGTTTTACTGTTAGTGAGTAATTAGCCTGTGCAATGAGGTCCTGATGGGGGAAAGGCCTCCCAGAGGTGAAGATGGATCATCTCTAAGGCACTGCTCAGCTCAGGGATGCTCCAGCCCATGGCACCTGGCAGGACATGGATGATCTGGATCTGAATTTGTCTGTGTTACACCCAGGAAGCCCCCATATCTGTATGGGGTAAAAGGAATGCAAACTTAATTCTTTGTTCCATTTCTTCCCTTTCATGATGAGGGGCTTTGCCAGAGCCTCCTTTCCACTGGTGCTTTTGTGATGAGACCCAAACCATCAGGGTTTCCTGCTAATTCAGGTGTTGAGCTCCTCTCTGCTTGCTCTGACCCCACACAGGCATTTCTGCTCCCTCCCTGTCCTCACTGCTCCATTGTTCATCCTCCCCGGAGCTGAAAGGGAGCAGAAACAGGGACACTCAGCTGCTGAAGCTGAGCTGGGGCCAGGATGTGATGGGACGGGGCAGGGAGCAGAGGTGGCATCTACAATACAAACCCACAAAAAGGAGAATTCCCAAGGTGCAAAGTGAGGGACTGGAAAGTGAGGAATTGCCAGCAGAGGGATGGCTGAGTAGTCTCAATTTGCACCTTTGTGTCTAAGCATTATGATGGCTTTTATATGTGCAGCTCCACTGTTCTTTCCCAAGGCTCCCAACCCACCTCTTGTGGGGTGCAGGATGGATCATCTTCACCTGCTCAGCCCCCATTAAATATTCTTTTTTTCCTATGGTCTCATGTCTGTCCCTTTTTTACTCAAATCGTGCTCTGGAAGAAACAGTTGTTAATTTAGAGCCTTGTGGGCTTTTACGCCATCAATTGCTGCTTCACCAACAGCAAACAACCCCTCTGGCTCTTGGGAAGGAGCTTCTCCTTCTTTTCCTGATTGCCCACCTGTCCCTCAAAACCTAATGTGAAAATCACTCAGTTACGTTGGACTAGAGGGGCTTGAAGGGTTCCTTCCCACCTAAACCATTCCACGATTTCCCGTTGCCCTGCAGATTCCAGACTCCAAAAGCCCTGAGGGAAACCTCCACTCCCTTCCATGAGAATAGCTCGCTGTGGGTGGGGACACTGAGCCTGCCCTCAACCTTCACCTTAAAATCACCCCTGAGGTGCAAGGGAAAAGGTTGTGGATTGGGGGTGTTGTTTACAGTGGGTTTGTTTTGCTTTTGAACTTACTTTGTTGTTTGAGGAAAGTATTTTGTAAAGTGGTGATGCTTTAACACTGGCTCTTTTCCTAGAGTCTTTCACACAAGGAAAAGTGAGGACGTTTAAGGCAGCCTCTCTTGCTCTCCTGCAGCAGCTGGTGGCTGCTCCGTAGCATGTGAATGTGCCTTTTGTATTTGAAATTAGCTGGGAAGCTGCTGCATTACCAGTGAAATTCCACTTTCTCCATATCAGTGGGGTTTCTGGCCAGCACAGTGAGGGTCGGTGGTGGGATCCATCCCCCTGCTTTTCCTGTGCAGCCATCCTCCCCAGCTGTCTTTGGCCGTAGAAGATGAGGCAGATCCTGCTCCAGTTCCCAAACTTGTGGAGCTGGATCAAGGGACAAAGGCTGGCAAAGCCTAAGCTAGATTCAGAGAAAAGAAACTAAAGGCTTCAAACAAAAAACCCATGGGCGAGGTGATGCAGGCCCCCCTAAGAAAGCAACCAGAGGGAATGTGAAGAAAAAAGATGGGAATAAATAAAAAGCAGGGATGGAGAGGAGGAGGGGCCAAGGCAGATGTCTGCCCGTGCTCAGTGTGTTTGTGCTGCTGGCTGCCTGCCTGTCTGAAAACCTGGCCCCGTCTGGCACCTCTTTTTTTATTCTGACGTTTGAATTTATAGCTTGAAGTGCAGCAGGATGAGATTCTCTGGAATACTGCTGTGGATGGGATTGGCTGCCTGGGATGGCGAGGGTGGATTTGGAGGAGGGGGGGACTTGGTTTTCCCTTGCAAGTGTAATGTGGGCTGATGTGCTCTCCTTCATCCCTTAGCCTCTGCCTTCCTGCTGCATTTCCGTGTGTTTGCATCACTTCTGTTTGACCCTGATGGCTCAAGAGCAGCTTCTCCCTGGGTGTATCCCGACTGCATCCCTCTGGGGTTTTGGGGGTGGAGGGGAAGCAGAGCTGCTGTGGAGTGCTAAGGTACAGAGCAGAGCCAGAATCCACGAAAACCCCTGCAGCTGCTCTGCCGGGATGACACGGATCACCCACACTTCCTCCCTGGGAACGTGCCAGGAGACTTGTTCTTACTGAAGGTTTCCAGGTCTCCAGGCTTCAAACGTTCACACAGTTTGAATAATGCATAAAGTTCCAGCACTTGCTGGAGTCAAATACTCTTCTCCAGCATCTTTAAAATATGGATGAACACATTTTAACTTGAAAACCTTCCCCTTTGTGTAACCTGTTTCTCCTTTCTCACCTGTCACATCTACAATCCTTGCATCCTTCTAAATGCACAACCCCACCAGTGTCAGATGTGTACGAGGATATCATTCTTCTCTGCTGCCTTTGGTATTTAGAAGGGCAACTTTTCTTGATTGGAAAGGTAGGAGTCTCCTGACTGTATCTGCATGTGATTGATTAATTCAGACACTCTATACAGGAGTTTTCTGGGGGGATCCATCTTTTTCTTCCCCTTGTGAAAGAATCAGTGAAGCTTCCCCTGTGATGCTGGGCAGGCCCTGAGTGGCACGACCTGATCTGTGTCGTGACAGGTTGCACAGCAGCTCTGGGCAGGGCCTGCAGGAGGCATCGTGGGGCAGGGAGACCTTTCCAGGCAGATCCTGGAGGAGCCTGTCCTGCCGTTTGACATAGAACACAGCCAGTCTGGACTCAAGGTGTCTGTCTGAGGCTGCTGACTTTGCTCGGTCCGTTGGGAAGAATCTGGAGCTGGAATGATTAAGATGCCCGGGATGGAGTTGAGGCAGCTTTCATTTCCCTGTGAAATGCACCAACCCCCCCCCCCCCTCCCCCCCCACCTTCTGCTTTTTCAGGACAGCCTATTCTCTATTCCAGGGATGCTTTCTTCAGGTCACACCTTTGGTTTGGGCTCTGCTGCCTCTTGCATTAATGACTTTAGGTGTGGGGGTGTGGTTTGGTGACCCCACAGGACACTGCAGTGACTCTATGTGTGCTCAGCAGCCCTGCTGGAGCCGACTGTCCCCAGGTTTAACTGGGCAGTGGACTATCCCTTTGTCAGGACACCCCAGCCCTTCCCAACACCTCTGGCTTCTCCCACTGCCTCCAAGCACGCTAATGGCACAGGATTAACAAGAACCCTTCAGGAAAGGTTGATGAAGTGATGGCAGAGGGGCAGGGAAGTGGTGCTGTGACAGTTCCTGATGCAGAGCTGCCTCAAAACTTTTGCAGAGGTAGAGCAAAGGGCAGGACCCTGCCCTCTCAACTCTTCCCAAAGGAGGAGTGGGAGGGGGCTGGACAGCCCCGGAGCAGCAGGGAGCTTGCTCCTGCTGTCCCCGGGAAGGATGAGAGGAGCAGGAAGCATTGCTTTTCCCATCCATTTTGGTTGCTGCTGTTGTCCCCACATCACGAATTCTGCCTTAGAAGTGGCTGGTCTGTGCCTGGGCAGGATCCTTGCCCTCCATGCCAGCTTCTGGAGGGGCAGGCAGGCAGCTGCTGGACCAGGAATGCCAATCCAGGGATCTGTGTGACCTTCTGCATCCCTCTCCCACTCCTGTGATGCTGCCAAACTTCTGATGGAGAGGGGCACCGGCAGCTCCCAGTTTGAAGGGATCTGGGGCAGAGTCACTTCTGTCCTCCTGGCCCTGTCTGGCCCCTCAACCCCTGGGTGATGGGAAGGTGAGAATATAAACACAGGTTTAGGTTTGGGTTTGGGAAAGGAGGAAGGGAACAGGAAGGGAGGCTCAGCTGTGGCATGGCTGGGGATGTATTTGCCCAGGCCTTGCTCTGGCAGGTGCTGGGCTCAGAGCTTGTGCTGGGGGCTCTTCTGGCTCTGTGAGCTCATAATGAATCTCAGCAGGGCATGAATGCACCAGCTGGAGGGAGGAAGGAAGGAATGAGCACCTTCCAGGCTTCTCCAGCATCAGTTGCTGGTTTCGGATGACTTTTAGTGTAGAAGTGAACATATTGTTGTATCCCTTAGGGACGGGGCCATGAAACAGCCAGAGGCTGCCCTGGAGATCAGGAGTGCCCTGCTGAGGTCTGCAGGTCACTTCTGGGTGGGGATGCTCTGGATTTGGGGCGAGTGAGGCTGCCCTGCTGGGCGCTCACATGGGGGTGCTCCTCAGGCATTGACCGCTCTGCAGATGTCTTCTAATATATAAAAAAAAAAAAAAAATAAATTCAAAGGAAACCCATTCTTAGAAGCAAGGAGCTGAAAAGCCGAGCAGAAACTACTAGAAAGGAAAATCATCATCATCCTTTTCAGTGGCCGGCGAGGTCGGGTTTGAGAGGCAAAGGTGGTCTAACAGCGCTGCCTGCTGGAAAGTCCTTGGAAAGTCCTTGGGAGGAAAAGCAGTTCTGTGCCCCAGCTTCTACCAGTCCTGTGGCACAATTTAAACCTGTCCTTCTCCCTTTTCCTCAACCTGCTCAGCTCACAAACCTCAGCTGCTCGGGACAGACTGTCAGAGAGGATGGAGTTTCCATCCTGTTTATCCATACAGCAGTGGTTGGAGACGTGGGTGGAACCCCAAGCCCGCAGCTCTTGGCTCACTGGAATCTCAGTGGCATTAAAGCAAATGCCCGTGGTGCTGCATTTGAAGCACTTCAGGCCAAGCCAAGCTGGGGTGGTGGGATGTCATTTCTGGGGCTGCTCCCTGAGGAAATACCCCTGGGGTTCATTCTCCTGCTGTTCCCTTACCCATCCAGCCCGAGTGCCCTGCAGTGGATTTACCCACCCTTCATGGCAGTGTGCTGTGCAGAAAACGGGCTGACCAGCTACCAACACTTTAGTTAAGATATGAATTTGTCTACTGAACTTAAAAGCAAAGATTTGTATTTGCCAAGTCAGCCTGGTCATGTCCTGCCCTCCGAGGGCAGCTCTGGTGTCCTCCCACGAAAGGGGAGGCACTGAGCACAGAGGGACACCTTGGTGCAGCTTCTCCTCCAGGCTCTGGAAGAACAGGAATTCCTGGCTCAGTCAGGAGGGGTGGGTGGCTGGGTTTGCTGACGGGACCTTACAAGGATGGCAATGCAGAGTTTGGATATGCAGACATAATAAACAGATCTGGACTGAAAAGTGAGGATTTGGGAGCAGACAAGGCAAAGATTTCCCCTGTGTGGTCACACAAAGGCTCTGGGCAGAGCTGGACTGCACAAGAGTCACCAGGCCCATTAGCAGTGGTGTCACCTCTCCTCCAAGGACAGAAGGATTAGGCTTTTATTCTTGGCAGCAGTTCTGAACTCCGTAACGTTTACTGGATGAAAAGACTATGAAGAATTCCATGTTAAGAGTGTTAAAAATGTTTGAAATTTACTTCCTTTAATCATCTCTGGCTATTAATTAACTATGAGCAGTATTACTGTGGTGCCTAGAATCCCTCCTGGCCAACTCGGAGGTGGCCTGTGCCATCTGTTTGTCCTGACTTCATCTGCCCTGTGCCTTCAGTGCCAGGGCCAGGCTGTTTCTACTTGTGCTGTCGTGCTAGGTGAGAGGAAAGGGACATTCAAACAGCCCAGGCAGATTTATTTATTGTTAGGAAGCAGCGATGGGCACAGGTGGAATGGCACAGATAAACCCAGGCCTTGGCATGGGAATTCAGTCACCTCCTTCATCCTTAGCTGCCTGCCAGCATCCCTCCCTCCAAAGCATGGCACCAAGCTGGCTCTTCCTGTTTTGTTTTTTAACTACACTGTTAATTAATGAGGCAGAGGAAAAAATACACACAGGCACACCTGAGTAGTTTTTAACCTGGCTTGATTAATGCTGTCAAGTTGCACATCTGAGTGTGAGCTCAGTGGGACTGTTGCTTTTGTTGAACACCACAAGACACCTCAGTCTGCATTGTTGCATTACAGTACAAATAAAAAACAGAAACAAAATCACATCTGCATCATACAAGGTGAGAAAGAATATGAGAATTCTAAATATTTACAGAGAAGGGCAAATGGGGAAATCACAAAAAATATTTACATAAAAAATACATGAGCTTTTCAGCATATACATTTTACACCAGTTCACAAAAAAAGACACTCTATAAATTAAAGTAAAGGGAACTCCAAAGTTAACCCAAGACTTTCTGGGATGTTCCTCTCATGCGGCTCAGGGAAAGAAAAATCAAGTCTTCTACAGCAGGAAAATGAACAGCAAAACAACCCTTTTCTCCTCCCCTCCCTCCCCCCATCTGGACAAGGCAGGACTCTGCACACGAGGAATTGTGGTGCTTGCTCACACCACACCATGCCCTTCACGTGGGATCTGGGGCTCTGAGGAAACAGGAACATGCCTAAGCCGCTGCAACGAAAGGAAGGAAAATGACTTCTCACCCAGTTTTCCTGACATTTAGCACACCACTCGAGTCAGTGCCCTGTCACCAGCCCGGGGGATGGCAGAGCACACTTGAGGTTCTGTCCCTTCTGGGGTCAAAGAGGAACAGAACGTCTTCAAGTTGGTTTTGGTTTTGTGTAGCAACTTACTACCACTGTGCAATCCTTACTGATGCCCCCAGTGGTGAGCAGGGGAGGGGGTGGCTGCAAAGACATAGGCACAAAGTTGTGGGGGTGATCTCAAGAGATGCATATAGATATCACCTGATAAGACTCTGCAAAAATCAGAAATTAATGCTTTACATAAGACTTCATAGGGGCCAAGTCCTCATTACTCACCTACGACTGTGCTCCCCTTCCCAAGGAAGGTCTCCTGTGGCTCACGTCCTGCTCCAAAGCAGAGGTGAAAATCCAGATGTGGAGCACACTCCTGGAGCCCCATTCCTGCATGCACTGGGACACCCTCATCTGGAAACAGAGTGGCAGCTGAAGATGCAGACAGTGCATGTGTGAGGGAACTGCCGGGGAACAGAGCTGCTCTCACCTCGTGGGGATGTGGTTAGGCAAGGAATGACAGCTCGAGCACTTGGATTAGAGGATTATTTGCATTGCTGTCCCCCTGCTCTCTCCACTCTGTGACACAGGACTGGGCTGTCACCGTCCTTCAGCTCACCCACCTGAAACTCCTGGTGTCACCTCCCTGCCTTGCTCTGATGCATGACACCCTTTCCAACCTCACCTAGAAATTCTGGGGTTAATGAGGATGCGAAAGTCTCTGTAGGAGCAGCAGACTGAGCCCAGAGCAGGAGCAGGACTGCATAGTTCACTGTATGGCTTGGCAGGACGGGATCATGCAGGATGCTGCTGAAGCCGTGGGCAGGAGCAATGATAAAACAAAGGTGTCGGTCTGTGTTACCTGGGAAAAGCTGGTGCCTTCACCTTTTTTAATTCTGTACTGTGGCTCAGCAGTGCTGGACATGAGTTTGGGGTCTTCAAGAGCTTCCACCCTTGGAGCACACCCGGCTGTGGCTGCGTGCTGAGGGGGAGATGGCTGGGAGTCACTCATCTGCTGTCTTCTTCCTCTCATGCCCAAAAGGCTGTTTGCAGCAGCCCTCTAGGTCAGGGGTCCAGGTGTGCACTTCCAGAAGCCCTTTGGGAAAGGTGCTGAAGGGTGTGTTTCCATTGGGATGGGCGCGTGCTTCGCACCTGGCACTTCACACAATGCAGGGAGAGCCCGGCTCAGCGGGAGCAGCACAGCACTCAGGAGCAGAGGCTGTCCAGGCATGGCACTTGGGCTCTACAGGGACAAAGTGGCTTTGAGCAGGAAAATCCAGAGGTGTTTACAATTAGTAGGAGCTGGGAGCAGCCCCTCATAGCGGCAGATTAGTCCTGGCTGACATAAGGCCCAGGCAGAGGGAGGGGGAGGCTGCGGGGCAGGGGGGAGTTAAGGCTTTCATGGAGAGAGAGGTTGGACCTGCAGCTCTCAATACCTGAATCCCAAATAGCCTGAACCAAACATTTGTCCCTGCTTCAACTGGAAAGCTGGCAGATAACCAGGGGCGGAGGCTGGTCCTAGCCCTGGGACAGCACAGCTCTGCTGGGAGCACAGATAATCCAGCCTGGCTCCTGAGGAACCAGGGCAGCTCAGCCTTTCCTGGGAGTAACTGCCAGTGGAGACAGGGTGGCTCACCCAGTGGCCCCTTTGTGCAGTTCTGTCAGTTTTCCTTAAAAGAAAACATTTCGAAAAGCATTCCCTCACCAAAAATCCCAACCCCTCCTCCTGGGAATTCCTCGTGAGGAGATTGTGGTAACCTGGATCACAGTGCTGCTTTTTTTTTTTTTTTCTCTTTCTTTTTTTTTTTTTTCTTACTGCCAGATTTCATTCTGTAACATGTGAAAACTCTTCTAAACAAAATGCTTAAAACACTAGCATTGCACAATAAAATAGAACCAGAAGGTAGTTACTGAAACAGCCCCAGACAAGGCTCCAAGGTTAAAAGAAGCAAACAGCTACAGAGTAGTCAGCAACTAGAAGCAGGTTTTCCTTAGGATTTTAAAGTCCCAAAATAGCCATGAAACCTTTTGTTCAAAAAACCCCACCTAAGCAGCTGTGTGCTAACTGCAGGACTTCCAGGTTTTTCATAAAACATTAGAGATTCAAAACAGGTAGAGAATTTCTTCAACCACACAGAACAGAAATGGCCTTGGAATTTATCAGTGAACATTTAAAAACTGCAAAATCTCAAGTATTGCTTGCAAGCCCTACCTAATGGAATGGATGTGCTTTATTTATACACGGGGTGTGAGTTCTGGAGAGTCTGAGAGGCAGCTGTTTTTAAAATATCAACGCTCTTCAACAGCTTAGACACCATTTTTGGTGTATGTTAAGAGTGCACTGGCCTTCTGTCCCTAGTCACTGGGTACTGGAGCAGCAGCACCTGGGCACAGCACTGCTCCCTGTGTGCCACAACTCCTCAGGGATCTCTGCCCAGCATGGAACTCAGATGCTGCAGAGAGTCTGGAGACCTCCAGCTTAAGCTCAGCAGGAGCATTCCCTGATGGAATTGCTGCAGGACCTGGCCTGGGGCAGCTGCTCAAGCAGACAGCTTGTCACACACAGCTGGCAAGGTGGGCTCTGATTTACATAATACTCTAGACTTTTCTTTTAACCTATTTTTCTATTATTTTTTGCAGTGAGATGACACAGTCTTGCCAGCCACAGGATGGAATGAGCTCATGTGAGCCACGGATAGCCTTGCAGCAAAGAGGACTGGCATGGAATTGGTATGCTGTTCCCAGCTCTTGTGGGTAGGGTTTGGTGGAGTTTTGTATTTCTTGGTGTGAGAAATGCAAACCTACCCTACATGGCTCCCACAGCTGACCTCTGCTTACAATAGAGAAACGTGAAGAAAATGAACTTGTAAGCAGAAGCAGCTTGTTAATAAGCAAGAAATGTAACGAGAGTGTGTTCTGAGCTGGCTTTGGAGCCTATTCCACAGGCTTGGAGTGAAACCAGGCCCCCACCCAGCTCAGAGCAGCTGCAGTGGGAACACTACACCCATGGGAAAGGCAGGGCCTCAGCAAGGAGAGGATCCCTGGGGAGCCCTGCCCCAGCCCCACTCTTGCTGTGTAACTCTGAGGGGCTGAATTCCGAGGTTCCTCTACGGCCCTTTCCTGGGAGCCAGCCTGGGTTGGGCAGTTTGCAGCAGGACAGAGCTGTGAGCACAGTCCATCGTGCACAGCCCATCATACCACGGGACCATGGGCGTGTGGAGGAGCAGCCAGTGTCATGTCTGGGAAGGGAAAACTCCTTCCATCCCTGCCCCAACAGCACGTGTCAGACCTGCCCGGCCTCTGGCAGCCCCTGTGTGCCAACAGCCTGCCCTGTACTCCCAGGTGGCTCAAAACTACATGGAAATCTACAGCTCTACTACATAGAAAGAGTGAGTGGGGGCCAGGAGAGGGCTGAGGGGGGTTTGCTTTGCTCACTGAGGCAGGGTTGGTGAGTTTTTCTCCATCACTGAAAAAATAAAACAGTCCACTGTCCAGCAGAGGCTGCTTAGACTCTATCCCTCGTCCGCCCCCAGCTCACTCAACGTGCACCTCTGTTTCGGGCCTCTGCAGACACAGCTCTGTGGGGAGGAAGGCTCCCTGCCCCAGAGCTGTGGCGTAAGTTCTGCTGTGCACGTGGGGGAAGCCGGGGGGCACAAAGCCCCCTGCTCCAGCATAGCCCCCTCTTTGGTGCTGAGGCAGGGTATGGTAATCCTCCAGGTTATCATACTGGGACACCACAGTCATCGTGCTTTGGCGCTTGCCCAGGGTTTGGTAGGGGTACAGCAGGGCAGAGTCCCTCTCCATGGGCTCGGGGTGCTCCCGCATCCGGAGGCTGTGGCTCCGCTCGGGCTTGGGTGGTGGTGCCACGGGAGGGGTAGCATGTTCCTCCTCCTTGTAGCAGTCTCTGGAGTGCTTCTCCATGGACGCTCTGCCTCGGGGCCTCTCCAGATCTGGCCTGTCCTCTGCCAGCCTCATGTCCTTGTGGTTCAGCCTCAGGGTCTCCTGACTGGCTGGGATATATTTGCTGCCCGAGTGCTGGTAGCCCATGGGCTCAGAGGGCTCCAGGCCGCCTTTGGGCCTGTAGTCGGGGTAGGGGGGTCCGTTTTTGGGTTCGGAAGGCTGCCTATGGTTCGCTTCCTGCTGCAAATGTGTCCTGTGCTCAGTGCTGCCGCCACCTGGCTCGTGCATCTTCCTGTTCCGGATGCTGCTCTGCTTCTGGGGCAGGGATGGCTTCTCAGGCTGCCCGTTCCCGTAGCCCCCGCCATGATAGTGGGCTCTGTCCAGCTCAGGCTCCGCGTGCTGCCCGTAGTAACGCTCATCCCCTTCGGGCGTGGCCACCTTGGTTGGGTACCTGCCCTCCTTCCCTTCTGCCACCGTGAGCAGGCCGCTCTTGCCAGGATCTGATTTGCTGCGCAGGTGGACGGCGTCCAGGCCCCCCAGCTCATCCTGCAGCAGCGGGGCCACGTTGTCGTACTGGGACATGAGGGGCCCTTTGACCTTCTGGCGCGCGCGGCTCTCGCGGCGGATGGACTGCATGCGGTACTTCTCCATGTCTTCCAGGTCCCAGGACATGTACATGTGCTTAATGTCCGGGGCGGGGGGCACATCCCTGCTCACGAAGCTGTGCTCTTTGCCCAGGTGGTTGATGAGCCCTGCCCGGGGGTAAGCGGCCAGGCTGGGGTAGCGGTACAGCCCCTTACCCTGCAGCCGGGACGCATAGGGGCTGAACTCGCGGCCGGGCAGGCCGTGGAAGGGCCGGACCCGCACGGTGCTGTACGGATCCAGGTCGTAGAAGCTCCCGTCGGCCGCGGTGTAGTAGGGGGAGGCGGAGGAGCTGGAGTAGGGACTGTAGCGATAATGGACCCGCCCGTTCTCAAAGTAAGGCTGGAGCTGCGTGACATGGTAGTCAGAGTGAGGCTGATAGGGCTTGTACTGGTAGAGGGGCCGCGGGCAGTACATGGGCTCATCGTCCGGGGGCACCTCCGTGCGGGAGATGGGCACGGAGCGGATGGCAGCAGCAGCAGCTGCGCTGGGCACGTGCAGTGACTGCACCCTGCGGATGGTGGGGTATGGGGGGGCCTCCTCGGCGTAGCCAGCACCCCGCAGCCCCGTGGGGCTCACGGAGGACACGAAGTCGGTGCGGCCACGGGGCTTGGGGTGCAGGCCCGTGGCAGAGCCTTTGCCCTGCGTGCCGTAGGAGCCATAGCGCGCACCCGCGGTGATGGGAGGCTCTGGGCGGGGCAGGTGGGGCTGGTGCTGCTCGGCCTTGCCATGGTAGCCGTGAGCAGGGACGCTCTCGGGCCGGTACTGGTGCTTGGCATGCAGGTAGCCTTCAGGCCCCACGGGTTCGGGGAGGCTCTCTGGTTTGGGGTGCGGCACATACACCGGCTGCAGGGACGAGTGCTTGGGAGGTGGTGGCGGTGGCGGCGGCAGCAGCGCCTCCTCCACAGAGGGTGCTAGCATGGAGGAGGCCAGGAAGGAGTGGTAGTTGGAGTTGTTGATGGTGTCTGCGTTGTTGGAGTGCATGGCCGCAGCGATCTTGCTCTCCAGCGTCCTCACGGGTGGCACGGGTGGCGTGAAGCTGTAGGAGGAGGGAGCAGGGACTGACTCAGAGCGCAGGTGTAGCGGGGGAGCCCTCGTGCTCTCCCGAGGCTTTTCCAAGTGGCCCTGGTGGCCTGCAGGCACAGAAGAGGAGCCACGGGTACTGGAACTGCTCTCGGAGACAAAGCCAGGTGTGGACTCCAAAGGCTTTTCAGGTGCAGTGGTGCTCCACATCTACAGGGAAGAAAGCAGACAAAGTTAGGAACAAGCAGCTTTTCCCTGCTATTCTGTAGCTAGAACATCCCAGACACTTGTATGGATAAGCTCCATTCCAGCATGCTTGTGCCTGCTTTCTGTTTCTAGGGAAGGACAGATGTGTAGGTTCCCTCTGTCAGCATGGGCAGGCATGATGCCACTGGCAGATTTTAGGACCCATCACAACTGGTGTGTTCAGCAAATGCCAAATCAGAGGAAAGGGAGGAGGCGTCTATCTCTTCACATGGTGCCCTCGAGTTTTGGTAGGTGGTCTGCTTTTAAATGTCTGATGTTAATGAAAATGTTCCTGGATGTAACCTCCTCAGGCCTTGGTGAGCAGATTGAGAAGTACAGTAGAGCAGAAATTCCTGCCTTAAGTGTGGCTGCAGGACTTAGGATGGGCTGCAGCCAGGTGTGCTTCATGGGCTGGGGGGTTTGGATTTCTGACAGATCTGACTTCCAATCCTGCACAAGGAATTTAACCTGATATGTTTAACAGAATCACTGAGGTTGGAAAAGACCTCTGAGACCATCGAGTCCAACCTGAGACCAATCTCTACCTTGTGACCAGCCCAGAACACTGAGTGTAATGTTCAGTTGCTCCCTGGACACCTCCAGGGATGGGGACCCCACCCCACCAGCTCCCTGGGCAGCAGGGAGCTTTCAGCACCTAATAATCCTTTCTGTGAAGAAATTCTTCCTGTTGCCCAACCTAAACCTCCCCTAGTGCAGATTAAGACTGTATCTTCTCATCCTGTTGCTGACTGGACAAGAGCTTAACCAGGATGCTGCAAGAGGACTTTGTCGGAGAATGCAAAAATTCTGAGCACTCTGAACTATCAAACCCTGTCAGCTGCCTATGCAGATACTTTCTTAAAACCAAGTACAGTGGGTATTCTGGGATGTTTCCTTAGGAAAGCAGCACAAGATTTCCTGCAAGGATGTGCCCGTGTCATACCCGTGTCACTCCTGGTGTCCTGCAATTCCCCCCACCGTTGCCATTTGGATTTGGACCGATGTTCCCAGTGCTCAGCACTTCAGAGAAGCTGTGCAGGCAGCAGCACATACCTGCCCGGAGCCGCTGGGTGCTTTGGCTGCTGGCACCTGTCCCACGGCTGCCTGGTGCTCCTGTCTCTGTGCCGAGGCCGTGGGCACACGCGGCGCAGGCGGGACAGCGCCATCTGCTTGGGGTGCAGCCCCAGGTGGGCCGCGGGGCTCAGCCGTGCTGGGGAGGGTGCTCAGGTAGGGCACCGCGCCTGGGGTGCCCTTGTCCCCAACGGGACCCACGGAGGGAGATAGCAGCTTATCCTCGGCCGTACAGGAAGCGTGCAGCTTGTCCCCAGGCAGGCCCGCGTGCAGGTGGGGCTGCTCCACAGGCAGCTCCGTGCCAGGCAGCTCCTGCTCTGGCAGCGCCCCTGTGCCGTGGAGGGCCATGTGCTCCCAGTCCCCCGCATGGGCCGGGAAGGGCTCCTTGTCCCCCACTCTGCTGGGGTGGAAGCTGGACTGCTCCTGCTCTGCATCCCTGCTGCCAGGCGTGTCCCCGGGCACGCCCGTGTGGAGAGGCGGGGACTCCTGGCCTCCAGGTGCGCCGGGCGGGTGGTTCTGCTCCCCCGCCGTGCCTCGGCAGTCCTGCTCTAAAGGTGCCCCGGGCTGGAAGTGCAGGTGGTTCTCAGGCAGAGCAGTGAACAGGTGGAGCTTGTCGGGAGCGCCCGTAGTGAGATGGAGCTTTTCTAGAGCTGTGCCAACTTCAGCCTCTCCATAATTTGTGCTTTCAGCATGAGCATCTCCTGGCCTTTTGTGGGACTGGGCCGATGCTTGCTGTGCGGACTCGGCTAACGCTAGGGCCAGCATGCGCGCTGCATTTTTCGGAGGAGGAGGAGGGATAAGAGACACAGAACTGACGGGAACAGGATCCTGGGGGGAGTCGAGGGCAACTGCTCCTAATGGGGGGAAAATTGAGAGAGAGAGTGATTTTATGTTACCCAATAAGGAGAGTGACCTTAACGACTATTATAAAAAAATAGATGCTCTCCACATTTTCACAGTGGCAGTTCCTTCTGATGTGAAACGTTTGTGTCTCACAGGCAAACGCTGCTCGACAGCACAGCAGTTCATCACAAAGAGGAAAAAACCCAAGAGACTGTCTAAAGGCTCCTCTTGCATTTCTAGAGAGGTAGGAAGGAGGTAGCAGAGAATGAGATACCCTTACACAATTTTGATCATAAGGTTTTAGGCAGAAAGGTCCCTTCTTCGAGTGTTGCCAGATTTTTAATTTAAAAAAGGAAAAGTCTTATATGGTCTATTGGCTGAAATGATTGAGAAGGATATGCTAGAGATTTTCATGTATGACAGAATGGGGAAAACAAAAAGCAGAATATAAAGCATTATGGCAATTATCCGAGATTTGCGTGATGTAGGGAGAAAGCAGAGGCTAAGACTTTACTGATCTGCACAGCCCTGCAAGACACTTGTGACCAGAACTGACGGGCAATCCCCTCTCCTAAAGGCACGCAGAGGAGGACGTCCTGAGAGCAGCTCCCCTTTGGAACTTACAGAAAGAATGGAGGAAAATGCACTGTACCTGGCTGGGTGTGTCCACTGGGTACAGTCTTATTCTGACTGCTTGGCATGGCTCTCTCCCCTTCTTCTGGCAAATCTGCTTTGCAAGCAGCCACTAGCTGGGGATGCTGCAGCTCTTGGTGGGCTCCTTCCCCTGTTCCTGTTTCACTGTTTTTCAGGGGCAAGGACATCTGGGTTGGGGACCTGTTTGTGATCTCAGTGATGCCAATCTCTTTGCTCCAACTGGAAGCAGAGGAGTTCCTGGATGTGGTGGGCATTCCTCCCATGGCCTCTGGCACACGGCTAGGCAGCACAAAGGAGGTGGGGTCTGTGCTCAGTGGTGGAGATTTGATGGGCTTTCGGGTTGCCTTGGGCGAGAAGCTGAGAGGTTTGCAGGCTTGCTCTTCCGTGGGGCTCAGGTCCAGCGTAAAGAAGGGACTCATCTTCTCCTGGAAAGGGGACACTGGCTCAGAGCTCGTGGCACTGCCTGGGGTCTGGGACTGGCTGCCCGATTCTAAATCCTTCTTGAGCAGGCTTGGCTTCTCCTTATTGATATCAACAGACTCCAGCAGGGAGGTGCTGCTGTCCAGGCACTCGGACTCTGCCTGGGGGGGGCTGCACTGGAAGGACATGGGGTCGAAGTCCAGGCTGGCGACGCCAATGTCCGGCGGGCTGAGGTCCACATCCTCCGAGGAGCGGGGGGAGATGAGGGCAGGGACGTGGATGAGCCCCTCATCCCCATCACTGTCGTCGTGGGGGAGGTTGTCGTAGGAGTTGCAGCGGTTCATGTTCCCCAGGAGCTCCCCGTTGAAGGAGGCAGACAGGGCATCGCTGCTGGACCTGGGCCTTCTGGGCCGGAACAGCTTGGATTCACCTGGAGGTGAGGAGACACCCTGGTTAGTGACAAAACTCCCGTCCAGGAGGCCAGGCCTGGGGATCAGGGGGTGTCAGAGCAGTCTAAGGTAAGGAGAGGCTCCCCTGGTGATTTCTGCACACAAAGTAACATCGGTGGCAGTGACTTACTCAATGCTTATTCCATTTGCTTAAACTCTTCTACAGCACTCACCAGGAATGATTTGGTCTGAAACTAAGCTGTGTGCGCGAGCAAAGACACTTCATATGTGCTGAAGGCCTGTCTCAGAGAGCGCTTTCCTACCCAATGCTGTCCTGTCATCCTTGAAATAGCAAGGGGAGGAGCCAAGGAATCAGCATCAGCAGCACCAGCTACACCACAGCAGGAGGTTTGCTTTTTGTTAACCTTAAAAGCAGGAAAAGCCATGAAGAGCATTCCTGCGAGACCCATCTGTGCTGGGAGAAGAAAGCTGCTTCTTCATCACTTAACAAGTTCAGCGTTCCCTGGAGAGGTAGAAAACCTGCCCTGTTGAATATCTACAGCCAGAGATGTCAAAGTGCCTCCCTTAATGCCCATTTCTTGGAAGTGCAAGTAGGATTTTGCCTTACCATCCACGGCATGCAGGGAGGTGAGGGACTCCTCGCTCTTGGCCGAGCGGAGCGTTCCGCTGTCTCCTCGTCCTCCTGAGGGAAGGAACCACACAGAGAAAGGATAGTTAGGAAAGTGGTTTACATTTAGCTGGATAATGGTGGCAGGAATAACAAAAATGCGTTTCTAGCACCAACATCAGTGTCCTGAGAGTAATTTTGTTTTGAAGGTGTGTTTCTGACTTTCATTTTACCTGGAAACAGTAACCGATGCACGCAGTGACTGCTGCAGGTGACAGGCTGGGAAATAACTCCTCACAAGCAAAACCCCTCAAAAAGGGAGAAGGAAGGAACATTTACACACCCTGTTTTATGGGCACTAAACAAATATAATTTCAGTCTCTGAGGACACAGTCCTGAGGAGCATCATAGAGAGTGTGAGGACTGTGAAGGTAAGAATTTAAAGATCAACCTGGGAGATGAGGGGATAAAAGTTCTCCCGGGCCCATGTTTTGGAATTTGTGGTGTTTTACGGCAAAAACACATTGTTGCTATTTTTAAGTCTGTAAAGAGACAGAAAACTATATATGGAAAAAGCTGAAAATTCCACCTACATATCCTAGCTGTGGCTACAAAGGGCTGTTGGCTGCCTTCTCTGGGTACTCAGGTAAAGCTTTTGAAGGGAATGTGTTTGTGTGAAGGTGCCTTTCCCTCGTTTCATCTTCTGAGAGCAGCAAGGGGAACCAGAACTGTATTTTAATTTCATAATGTGAGTGTCAGAAGGAATTATCCTGTGACTTCTTACAGCAGCAGCCACATCTTGTCTTTCCAAAGCTATTCCAAGCAAAGCACAGAGGTGTGAGCCCCGGCAGGCTCCAGAACTGCCAGAGATCCACTGGGAAAGAACAGGTACTGGAGGTGTCATGCACGGCTTGGACGCTAGGAGGAGATAAAAGCCCACTGGAAACATCACTCTGCACTGCTGAAAACCTCGGGTTTTGGAAGAGGGCCTCACCTGCTAGGGCTATGGCTTTCATTTCTGAGGGCTCGCTGGGGTTGCGCTGCAGTTTGCGCTTAGACACAGAGGAGGATTTTCCCAGGTTGAAGAAGGAACGCCAGCTCCCTACTGGAGACTTCTTTATCTTGCTGGGAGGCCTTTTCCTGGGGAAAGAAAGTAGAACACATGGATGGAGGGTGGGGGCTGCAGTTCAATTCTGGCTGCTTGTTACCAGCACTCTCTGCTTTCTGCTCAGGAGCTCCTTGTTTCTGCATGGAAATTCCCTCTTTTCCACAGCTGAGGATATTTTTGTTCTTCCAGCTCAGCCCTAAAGTTCCTGTGTAAATTCCCCCAACTTCTGCAAAGCAGCTGCAATGCAGGTGAAGAAAGGCTCTTCCTTGTGTGGTCCAGCAGCCAAGGGATGGATTTTATGGAAGAAGCCACAGGTCTCTGGGAATCTGGGCAGTCATAAAGGTGTTCAAAAGCATCTCTCACTCCTGCTATAAAACCACTTTAATCTCCTACACTGCCATGTTTAATTTCCAGTGTCCTCAAGTCTGTCCAACTGCTCCACTTCAAGGGAGCCTGGATTTGTGACAGGCACTTAGTCCTGAAAAACCCCAACATCTGCAGGTGTTCACCATGTTTACATGTCTGTGCGTGACTCATCCAGGCATCTCTCTATCACAGATAACATGGATTTATACATTAAATGATATCCCTGCTGAAAACAAGAGGGGTGGAGCACAAATTATTTGGCTAAACCAAGACCACTGATGCGAGCTGAATCCTCCCAGAGTCCAAAGCAGGTGGAAAACTGGCTACAATGCTTTACATGTTTAACAAGTGTCAAGGAAATATAAGCAAATTATTGCTGTATGCAAAATAACAAGGTTATGACACATGCTGGAAAGGAAACCTGTCTCTACCTTTCAGATGGGAAGTCAATGACTGTGTGGAATTTCCCCTGCAAAGCTGCTGGGCCTTCCCCCACTTCAATGTACTTGCTGTCTGCCACGATGGGAGAGTTGATCTGGGCCTGTGTCCGTGCCTGAGCCTCCTCCAGTGTGAGCAGCTTTGTGGAGGGGGAGGACACCAGCAGAGACTTGGGCCGGGATAAAGAGCTGTGCCCTGCAAGGGAAAACCACAGGCAACAGGAGAGTCGACAAACAGCAGTGCAGAGTTCAAAGCTCAGCTCTGTGTGTCTAGGGAGGTGCTGTGTTTTTCTGAACCTTTGTTATCCCAGCCATTCACACATGTGGACACAATGTCACAGATACACTGATGGCCTAGTGTATTAAAAATAAAAATCAGAGAGAAGCAGGTAGGATAGAAACCTTTGGGACATACTTTCCTTCTTCTGTATGCAAGAGCTTATAAAGAAAATTATGTTTTTCCTTTGTATAAAGCCTGTCCGGGTCATTCCCAGATTTCACCTCTTGGTGCAGCAGGAAATGCCGTGTGTGACTGAAGCTGCTACAAACCAAAGTGCACCTGGACACAGCAAACAGAATCTGCTGTGTACCTTGCCCATGGCCTTTAGAGCTTGTGCCTGGATTTGGAGATGAATGTGTAAAATCTGAAAGTAGCTATGCTGCCTCCTGCTGCTGACTGCTTCAATGGAAAGATTACAGGGAGCCTGCTGCAGGAGCATTTCTCCTGTATTTGCCATTGCCTCTTGTACAGGTGTTTCTAGGGTTATTCCCAGGAGAGCTCAGGGCTGTGGGAGACATGACAGTGCAGAACATCCTGCTTGGTCCAGTTCCATGGCTGTCCCTGGAGCAGCACAGCTCTGTGAAGGATGCACAGTCTGGGGGGTGTGGGAGCTGTAAATGCTGTCCTGGGTGAAGTTTAGGTTAAAACAGGTTTGGCAGCACCACTTCCCCTCTCACAGGCAGGCCCAGGAGCTGTGCTCACCCCCAGAGGCTCCCAGGAAGCCATTCTGGAATGCAGAATGCCTGCACTTAGCCAACCCAAGAGCCTGACCCTCCTCCCTGCCAGGTCTTTGTCAAAGCCACTGAATGCAAATGACCAAGTCATTAAACAATTAGCCAAATTTACAAGGGACATTCTAAGCCTGGATAATCATCTGGCTGGGATTCTGAGCATGCTTATCTTTCTTCCCCTGGCAGAGTCAAGTCTGCTGGGGCTGGCACTGCTCAAGCAAGCTAAACTCTGGCTCCCATGGACTTAGAATTGCCCTACAGCACGAGAAAGAGCTGGACTTGGATCAACTCACCGAGCCTAAGTAGAGGTAGGGTTTGTTTAAAAGAAGAGAGCAGCAAATACAGTGGAAACCCAGCTCTCTGCGGTCCCCAGGTGGTGGTAACTGCAGTGGCTGTGCATGTTCCAGGCAAGAGGAGGTTATCAAGGCAGATGGCGCAGCCTTAATGCTGCTTAGGAGCAGGAACAGCTTGTGGCAGCCACACTAACACAGAGAGTAAACTTTCCTCCAGGTGCTACTCTGCTCCTGGTCGATGGAACAAACATAGGGCCTCGGTTACTCAAGGGAATTCGTAGGCTCCAAGGCTGGATGATGTTTCAGGTGCTCCAGGTTCATTCCTCATCCTAAAGCAACACCAGCCTGAGCTGTGTGGCTGCTCAGCCCTGCTCACAAGCCCACACAGGCTGTGCTGAGGGAATAACCAAGTGTAGAAGCTGTCAAAATAGCCCTTTAAGAGCAAGATTTAAGTTTCTTAGCCTCAACATTACTGAATGGAGAGAGATTGCTTTACACCAGTTCATTCCTATTTGTCTTCTACAGTATGGATGAGGGCAGACAGATGGACATACTTAACCATAGCTTCAATGGGAAAGTATGCAGAAGCATCAATAAAGATGGTTCTAAAAAGGAGAGGGAGCATGGGAGACAAAAGATTGAAGTGATTCCTTGCAATTTCTCAGTGGTAGGACATAAAAGCAGAAGCCAAACATTCATCTCTGCATTCCTGTGGGGCATCCCTGACGTGTAAGAAAGGTACTGATAGCAGTTTCTAAAACCAGGCCATTTCTCTCTGTGTTCTGGCATGCGAACCCAGAAATGTGTCCTCTAGGTAAAAATAAAATCATTTCCATATCGCAGAGGAGGCTCAGCCAGCCATGAAGTGCTGCTGTTCATACCCCAGCGAAGCGAGCACAGAGCACAGACCTGCCCCATCACGGATGACGGAGCTGAGCTTGGAGCTGAAGAGCACATCCACATGGTTCAGGATGAACTCCACCACCACCGACTGGATCCGCACCTCCATGAAGGCGGCCGTGCCACTGAAGCAGGCGGACTCGATCTGCTTGGACCTGCAAAGGGACATGTCCTGAGGGAACAGCTCCTGCTGGGAGAGGCCCGGGCACCTGGGGGACTCCAGGGGCTAGGCCTCAGGCAGGAAAGGCAGTTCTGGGGTTAAATCTCAGCAATGCTCACAAATGATCACTGACTGTGGGGATTTATGGCTACACTTCAGATCCAGGTTCAAATCTTACTAACAGGGCAGGAGGAACACTGGGCTAGGAAGAAAAGGAGTGGGACAGGTCTGAATTGAGGTTAATACACCGAACACCCAAAATGAAGAGCTTTTTGTTAGTTCATTTCCATGACTGCCACAGTTTAAGGCAGTGTTGTTGTACAAACCTTCTGTGGCCTCTAACAGGATTTTTCCATGAGTAGGGAGTGTCTCCAAGTGATCCTGCTGAGTGAATGCCCCAGGACTCACCAAAGCAAACCCGAACACGAGGTCACTCCACTGTTTGTGGGGGAATTGCCAGAAAGAAGAGCCCACCTGTCTGAACTGGGAGTGCCAAGGCCGGGTTGGACAGGGCTTGGAGCAACCTGGGATAGTGGAAGGTGTTCCTGCCCATGGCAGGCAGTGACACACTGGATGAGCTGTAATACCTCTCTCAGCCCACACCCTTCTGGGATTCCCAGATGAACTGCACACTCAAGATTTCTCAGGCTGGTAACAAGAGCAGTTCAGAAATCAGTGAAATAAAGGACAGGGTGATGTTCTTTTTTTCTTTTAAAGCAAATTTTTAATGTTACACCATTAATTTTGAAGTGCCCTATCATGCAGATTCAAAACAGATTTATCCAAGATAATTTCCCTAAGTCTGAATTCCTGCAGTCAAAAGCTGTCAAATTAGATTCTAGAGATTTATGCAGTGGGAGATCAGTGAGGCTACTGTAGAAATTTTCCTGGATGATCAAGGACACATCAGTCTCTTCTAACCAGGAGAGGAGAAATTATCCTCTCAAAGAGGGTTGAGGGAATTCTTCCTTGTCACTACTGACAGAATTGCAGCCAGTGGAACTGTTTTGTGTGAAACAGGATAATACAGGGGCTGTTTTACATCACTAGGTCAGGAACTTGCCAGCTGATCTTAAATCCTGCTTAGAATAATTTCCCATATTTTACAGGAGGAGAAGAGCACACTGGGTAAAGAAAAGCTGCTGAAAGCTGGGATTTTTTTTTTCTGGAGTATCTGTTGTTTATGAATGTAAATACTTATCTTGTATGGAAACGGGAAAATCCCAGAGTACCTGAGGAGGTTTGGAGCCCAGACGATGGCCAAGTTCTTGGTGTGCATATTTGTGATGGAGCAATAATCAGCCAGACGAGCCAAATGTCTCATTAGGAACTCCAGTGTCCTGGAAAACAGGAGAGAGGCAAATGTTCAGCACCACTGAGCAAAGCCAGGCCGTGATCCACAGCACAAACCCAGCTCATTATTTCCTTTTGGTTTGACAGCTCCCAGAAAGGAATGCTGCACTCCTTCCCCTGAGCCCCACAGTGGACCTGGCTTTGGCAGTGGGGTGACTGAATCTTGTCTCATTTGTCCAGGCTCAAGGAAATGACAGTTCCAGAAAAAAAAACAAAACAAAACCTTTGCAGGTATCTGACAGTGGTGAGGGTATGTTCAAGGATGTGTGGGGAAAGATATGGAATGCTAATTCTGGGATTGGGGGGTGTATTCATTTAGACATGTCAGGGTACTGAAAATCAGCCAACTGGACCCGACTTCTACTTGGGAAGTTTCTGGCTGCAGGTTCCTTAGAGTAAGGCAGATAAAAGGTTAACATTCAGAGGCTTCTGTTCACATTAAAAAATGGTGGGTTCCTGTATACTTAAGCAGTGTTGTGTTTTATATATGCTGGAGAGGAGGGAGCAGGAGGTGAAAGTGAAAATGCTGCTGTACCGTCCTGGTGCCCCTGGCTTGTGTCTGTCACACAGTTTATCTTTTTCGGGGGGCGGGGGTGGGGGGAAGAAAGTCAGATGGAGCAGAGAGGGTGCTTTGGGGCTCAAAATTACACAAATGAACAAGTCTGGAAGTGAAGAAAATGGCTCTGGCTGGAAACCAAACCAACACCTTCTGCCTGCAACTTCTCATCACAGAGCAGCAGAAAGATAAAATGTTTTTTCCTTTTTCCAAGCAAACCTCAGCACCCTGTGACCTACAGCATTCCATATCCAGCTGTTGGCTGTGCCCCCTCTCTGAGACTGACATGCTGCTGGTACCAGCACCCTAGTTTAACCAACCCCATAAAACAAAAATCATTTCAGGGAAAAGGTGAATGGAAAAGAAGATCAGTTAATTTTTTAAAGGGCCACACCCTCTCAATTAACATCAATACTGCCATTAGTTACTACAAGCAGCAGCTGTTGCACCAGCTAGACAACCTTATTTAAAGAGCAAGGAACACAGTTGTAATTCATAACTCAGCAGTTAAACCCCAGTTACCTTTTATAATTAGTTATTTATACCACTCACTGCAGCATTGCAATTGTCCTGCTAATCACTACACATCACAGTAATTGAGATTGGCATTTACTGGCAGAAATGACTATAGTTATCAATAGCTGTCCCCATGTGTTACACCTGACCCCTGAGACCAGAATTTTAACTTCACCTGCAGATTAACATACATTATAATAACCAATTTATGATTGCAATGAAGTATTCTAATTAGGTATGAATAGCCAAATACCTCCTGCATTCCCCCAAATGGTCACCTAAACCACTAGGACACATCAGGGGAGCTGGCCCAGCCAATTAAAATAGTTACCCATTTCTAAATAACTTCCACCATATGTTGTCATTAACTATTTCTACCAATTGCAGTTCACAATTAGTGAATGCTACTTACCATGCATCACTTGTTATTAATACTGAAGTCTCATTAACATACAGTATTCAATATAGTTATTTAAGCCAATCACCAATACCAATTTGTCTGATGCCTTTTCATCAAACCCTGCCATAATTTTTAATACTAAAGATCATTGAAATGTTGCTCTTACTCAAGGCTCATTCCCATACAGCACAAGTTCTTATTACTACTAATTAGCCTGAATATAGTATTTTTAATTGGTAATTTTTAAACACCATATTATGCTACTCTAATATATAACACTAATATGATTAATTACATCAGTTATTCTCAGAGCATTGTTGTTATTTGCTAGTTAGTGTTACTGCAAGGAGGGGCAAAGTGGAGACAAAATGCAGTTGACCAAGTTTGACTGAAGGTGAGCAATTTTTTGGCTATATTTCACTTTTTTTAAAGTGTTCTTAGCACTGATATTGTGCCCCCCCACAAAAAAACCTGACTCTTTACTCTGACATAACAAGCTCCTATTTCCCTCCCAGAGACAGTTTCCAAGGATGTGCAGTAACACCATGTTTAGTGTACAGTGTTTAGTGTACAGTGTTTGGTGAGGAGCTAATTTAAATATAAATCAACTTTCTACGGCCATAATAATTTTGATATGCAGAGGAACAGTGTGGCTGTCTTGAGAGGGAAACGGGAGTTATAGAATTCCTCTCACAAAATGCCCACAACACCCCTAAGGCTGCACTCACCTGTAGTGGGGAGGGGGCAGCTGCTGGATCACATCATGGATCTTAACCAGCCTTTCCTCATCTGTAGCAGCAGAAACAGCATCCTGGAATGAGACAGGAAATTATTTAGCTGCAAACAAACCCCCAGTATGCTAATCTTGGCAGCCAGGTGGGTTTTGTTGCTCTTCTCCCCCTTGGGTGAGGGGTCTGTCTGGGGGGACAGAGCAGCATATGGATCATGTAAAGAAGGCCAACTAAATCATGACCTGGGGCAAGTTAAGTGCAACTTTTTGTTGTGTCCCCTGCCCAGATGTCGGGCAGGGGAAAGTTCCAAGGTTTGTGAGTGCTGGCCTTTCAGGCGCTGAGCTTCTCACAGAAACCTGTACTTTCCAGCCGGCAGAAAAAGACTGGGAGAGCAGCTCAGACTTTTTCCACAGGCTTTATCATCATCCGTGAAGGGGTCAGGCTACAAATCCAAAGATGGGGGAATCACACATGTACTTTTATAGGGTTTGGGGGGGATCACAAGTAAACCAATGGAAAACAGGGTTAACACATTTTGGCCAACTACATTATCTTTCTTTGTTTGGGACAACCAATTACAAAGAACCAAACCTAACCAATAATATTCTAAAAAGATAAGAAGAAGAGCTTGCATTTTTCTAGCATGAGTCATTCTAAACAAGCAGTTTTTCTTATCTCAAAGGAGATTCCAGGGCGCTGTCACAGGACTAATTGCAGAGGGATTCATCTCCTCTACAGTGAAAGGCACAGAGAATTCCTGCAAAAGACATTCAGCTCAGAGCAGCACTTGCTTTCCATCTCATTCCTGGGAAATGGCAAACTAGGGGGGAATTCTTGCAAAGCATGGGAAGTGTGCCAGGGACCTTCTGCTGGGTCCCACAAATGGAACCAACACAGCGTGGGCACAGGGGACAAAGGCACCTCTGAGTAACCTGAAGGGGACACAGAAAAGGACCCTCAGACCCTGGGGCATTGCCAGCCCATTCTGGAATGGCAGGATGGAGTCCTGCAGCACAGTGTCAGGCTGGGAATTTTGGTGACACACCCTTCTGATGGTTCTAAAAACCCCAACTGAGGCAGAGCAGAGAGGGCAGTGTGTGGAAGGCAGGTCCAGCTTCCAGGATTTCTCTGCTCTAGCAGCTGAAGCCCCACTGAAGGGGGAAGTGCCTCACATTTGCCTTGCACTCACTGAGAACTTCTCGTAGAGCTGGTAGGTGAGCAGAGGGTTGGGGAGCTCACGGAAGTACAGCTTGCACAGGGAGCCCACACAGTGGATGTCCTGGATGTAAATGTCCTTGGTCAGGTCGGGAATCTGCTCGGAGTCAAACTCGTGGCTGGCAGTGAGAACAGAGAAATGGGTAAAGGGGTTTGAGGAGAACGAATGAAATCAAACCCAGTACAAATTACAGCAAGGCTTTCCTGATTTACAGGGGAAAAAAAAAAAGTCACCAAAGCCACATGACCCACAGTTGTGGGGCAGCCAGTGGGGATATTTTCCAAAAAAAGAGACTTTTCTTTTTTCTAGTAAAGCATTTTCAGTTAGTTTTACAACCAACTGGCTGCAATCCCTTTTGCTGCATCAGGGCTTTTCACAAAGTCTCCAGAGAACATCTTCCAAGACCACAAGAACAAGTTTAACTCCCAAGAGCTGTGACTGGGATTGCCCATAGGAATGATGAAAGCTGCTGTCCCTCTGCATTTCAAATGCCTGGAAATGGTAATGATAAAAGCCCTGCCAGCAACTTGCATTGGCAGCACATGGAAACCAGTGAGTGCAGGAATTCTTGGGGGATGAGCTGGTGAGCTGAGCCTGCCTCTGCTACAGGGAGAAGACAGCCAGGAACCACATGAAGAAAACCCCACAGCACTCCCTTGGTTTTCAGAGAGAGAAAAAACCCTAATCACCAATGTTTATAAAATAAAAGCTGAGCTCAGAAGGTCGAGGGCTGGCTTGCTGCTTGAATATGTGCTGGGAAGTGCTGTTTCCAATTAGCAGGACACTCCAGGGGGATGAGAGTGGTGAGCCAGGCCCTGGGAGCTGGAGAACCTCGGGGTCCCTGACAGAGTCTTTAGGCTGCTCACAGCCATGGGGACTCATCCCGTCAGCACTGCAACCACAGCTGGGGCTGGGTGTGGTGGCCTGTCCCTGTCCTGTCCCCCACCCAAAGCTGGCAGGCTGTGTCCCGAGGGTCACACAACCCCTGAGCTCTGCCTGAGGAGCAGGATGTGCCCAGGACACCAGGCATGTTTGTAAGTGAGCCCTCCTGGGATCAGGACAAGCTCCTTCCATCCCTGCACATGGACACTGCTTGTGGGAAGCCTTTCACTCCCCCCAGACAAGGGGCTGGAGAGGTCCCCACCTGCTCAGGGTGAACAGCCCATCCCTTCCTCACCCTGAAGACAGCAGAGGAGGCAAGGAAGGATTCAGCTTTCCACATCCCCAAGTGTCCAGCATACACCACTTCCCACAGACACCTTCTGACTCATCCCCCGCCCCCCCGCTCCCATCTGGGACAGAAACTCAGCTCCTGCACTTGGCTCTACAGAAAAGCTCAAGAAGGCACCAGCCCACCCCACACAAACACACTCAGCCCTGGCTCAAACTCCCTGCCCATATCCTGTCCTACTCCAGTGTTTTTTCCTAGGAAAAAAGGAAATTTATTCACACTGTGTCAGATGTTCCCCTGCAGAAGTGAATATACAGGGAAGAGAGGAATGTCCCACTACATTCAACCCTCCTTCTCTCTGCACTGTCTGTTTCTGGAGCCACATGCTATTCCTTCTGATCCAAAGGAAGATTTTGTTAGGTGAAGAACAATTCTACAGCCCTCAGGAAGAGCCAGGATAGCAGGGATCAACACCCCAAATCAACAGTGCCTGCTTGCCCACCTGCCAAATAAAGGCAGCTGCCACCCTACTGAAGAGCCAACCTCTGCCCCATGGAAATCTCCCATGTGGAGTAAATTCTCTAACCTTCTCTCCAACCAAAAAAGCCCTTTAAATTCAGAAGATCCAGTTCTTCTATGGGAAACCTAAGCACAGTGATTCATTTATAAGAATACTGCAGCCCCAGCTTTGGAATAAGTCTAATACCCTGTTTATAGAGCTGGGAACTGCAGCAAGACCTGTTCTATGTTCATCAAAACACTCAAAATCTGGAATGATTTATATGAACAGGACAGTGTCAGTAAGTTATGCCATGTACTCCCTTCCTTTTATCTTTGCAACATCTCAGAAACCTGGAAAACAGGCTGTCACTTCATTCTCTGTGCTAGAACAGGGAATGATATCATTACAATTTTAGAAAATCATTTTTAAAGCACCTTTGATACACAATGAAGGAGAAAATGGTATTGGCAATACAAATGGGAAAAATGGACTAGGACAGAGATGGTCCAGCACAAGTCAAAATGGGGAATAAAGGGATATAATTGAAGCAATGGCAAATGTTTTATTCAGTCACAGCTCCAGTCAGAGCTTTTGGATCCTGCGTATCAAAACCTTGAGACCAGATTTTTAAAATGGGACTTGCTGGGAAAAGAAACAGGATTAATCTGAACCAGAACAAACCCACCCATCCAAGGGTTTGAACAGTCACTGTACCAGCTCAAACCTGCCCACAGAACTAGGGGACAGTTGATACAAAAAAAGTAAAAAAAAAAATACTCTGCCCATGGCAAATAGCCCTGGGCTGCCTCTGCCAGGCTGTGGCCCCAGGAGCAATGCTGGAATGAGTCACATCCACTTGACACATCAGTGCTCCACAACAGAACCTTCTACACCAAGCCACAGCAGGAAAACAGCCTCATGAAAGAATAAAGGAAGTTTGCTGTGGTGGGAACAGCTCCTAACCAGAACACACTCCTGGCCCTTCCCTGTGCAGCCAAGCAATGCCACCCGCCCACCAGACTCAGGCACTCATCCTTTGCACATTCCCAATGAACTGCTGTTAAACCAGGAGCCCAAGGCAGCAGAGGGAAACATCAGCTGCTCCAAAGGGCTCCCGGAGGAAGAAGGAACAGGAATGAAACACGACAGCACAGTGGCACCAGGATCCTGACACTGTATCCTGAAGGAAAGCTCTCCGCAGGATGAACCTGCCCTGCTCATGCCAGGGGCTCCAAGGCAGGCCCTTACCGGAGTTTCTGGATGTTGGAGGCGATCCCAGAGAGCCGGTATATCCCGTCCACAATGCCGTGCTTCTCGATGAACTCAGTGCAGCTCTTGAGGACCTGGGGCACTGAACGACAACAGCTGTGGTTAGTGAAGCCCTAGTTCAGGCTGCGCACTTGGCAGGTGCCACAAACTATTCCTACCTGGGCCATGTTTTCAGTTCCTCCTTAGGGGAGAAAGCCTGTAGGAAATTAACTTCAGGAGTTGATGTGGAAACTGGTCAGAGGCATTCCTGCTTTAACAAGGGAATGCCAGGACATTAATCAGGTCAAAAAAAACCCAGTTCTGGTCAGAGATAGTGCAGGTCCCATGACAACTCCCATGGGAACTGTGGTGTGAAATCCCATTCCAGAAGAGCTGTAAAATGGAATAAATACCATCTTTCAAATCTATACAGGATTAATGTATCCTGCTTGGTTTAAGGAAATATAAACATCAGGGAGATGCTACTTTTGGCAGCACAGACAGGAGAGCTTTTACAACTGATAATTTCATCCCAAATGTCTGCTGGAACATGGCTGGCTATGGAGAGCTCCACAGAATCCCACACTCACAGAAAGTGCAGACACAGCACGGCATGACAGAATGGAAAAATCAGCCCGGGGGATATAATTAGGTGTCAAGTTTAATATTGCAAGCCGCTTCACCACCCCATTCCTTCCAGCTGGCTTCCCAGGCTCATGCATATCTATTGCTGCAGCCGTGATTCCACTCCTGTAAGCCTGAGGAGGAACAAATCACTGGATTTACAAAAGGCATGCCCTGAACACAGAGAGAAAACCAGGATGGAGCTCCTGTAAGCATCAGCAAACCTTCATGGGAAAAGCTGAGATCCCTGTGGATCCCTGTGGATCCCACCTTTGTGCAGCAACTGATCTCAGTGTGTGGTTTAGATGCCAGGTCTGACCACTGTGCCACGTGACACAGATTCCGAGAAGGTCATGTGGCAAATCCCCTTACAGCACACAGCAAATGCCATCTGCCAGGCAGTGCTCCCAAGTGCTGCTGCACTTGGATGCTCCGTGCTCCCCCCAGCCTCCACAACGCTGCTTTCCCAGTGTTGGGGGTTGGTTCTTTCCCTTTTCCCTCTGTGGAATTTTCCCCATTGTCATGCTAAGTTACCTGCTGACTAGGCCCTGGTGGCAAGGGGGAGGGGAGAGAAGAGGGAAACCCCACGAGATTTCAACAGCCAGAAGAGCAGACAGAAGGCTCTGGCTTGGCCCATTTCCCCCGCGGAGTTCGGACAAGAAGGACGATCGCCGCCTCTGCCCCATCCCTGCCATCCCAGCACCGGGAGCCACCTCACTGCTGTCAGACCCTGCCCTGCTGCCTTCTCACTTTAACCTGCCACCATCCAGCACTCTGCTGAGCACCGGGACCGACATCGTGAGCAGAAAGCTCTCACCATCTCTCTCTCCCTCTGGAACAGCTCTGCCATCACCCCCAGCCCTCCTGCAGCTCTGCGGGACCTGCCTGCCCCCAGCACCAGGAACTGCAGCTCAGGGAAAAGGTGCCTGCAGCCAAAAAACACTGGGACTGAGTTACTGTTCTGTTTGTGGGTAATTTCATAGCTGTTGTTGTTCTTGTTTGTCTTGTTAGTTATACTAGTAAAGAACTGTTATTCCTATCCCCATATCTTTGCCTGCGAGCTCCCTTAATTTCAAAATCATAATAATCTGTAGAAGGAAGGATCACATTTTTCAGTTCAAAGGGAGGCTTCTGCTTTCCTTAGCAAACACCTGTCTTTCAAACTAGGACACCCAGCCTGCAGCAAACCCTCACAGCTGGAGGAAAGGCATATTTCAGATGGTTCCCTGGAAATCAGCAGGTGCATCCCAGGATAAGGGCATGTCTGCTGTACACTGGAGCACAGGATGGGGTGAAAGCTGCAAATCCTGCAGCATGTCAGTCACAAGCTCAGCTGGAGCAGATTAGTCCCTGCACCTGGGATGCTCCAAGGCACCAAGAGCCAGCCAGAACTGAGCCAGCCAGGCTCCAGTGTTACATTCCCAGGGATATACAGCAGTTCTCACCATTTTCCAGCCAGGGCAGACTTTGAGGTGAGCAGAGCCCTTGTACATTAAGCCAAGAGCCTTGGGAACCAAGTGCTGCTATTCTGGGGAACAAAAACCGGTGGAGGTGAAGCTTTGTGCTACCTCAGCATTGGTGAGCTCCAAGGAGGACCACAGCTGATGGCTTCAGGAACCAACAGACACACCCTGAACCATTTGAGCTGGGACAGGCAACAGGTTTTCACCAAACACATACCCAGAGCACGTGGGGGACGCATCCATCTCCACCTACAATGACAGATCCAAGCAGAGCAGGTGGAACACAAGACCTGGAATTCTCCTAGTGTCTCAAGAACATTTCATGGAGGACACTTAAGCCTTTATTTAAAAAGATTCAACACGTCTTGAAGGAGAGTTTTTAAGGCTGGAAGTGGGAAGGATTTCTAGCCTTCTCAAGCAGTGGCCAGAAATGGCTGAAGTGTGCATTGTACTGGCTTCACTACAGCACTGGGAGAGGAGTGGGGCCCAGGTGTGACCTGTGTAGGGCAGGAGGGGTGGAACAGCTCCATACCACGCACCAAAGGACAAGGACAAGGCTCTGTGTGCTGACACAGCCAGTGGTGTTTATCCCCTGTGGGATGTCCCTCTGTCCCACTTGACTCACTACAATGGGCCACAGGTCAGAGATCTCACCAGTGACCTGCACAGGGCTGAGCCTCCATCAGGCAGCATTTCCTACATGCAGGAGTCCCAGTCGGGCAACAGAGTCTTCCCAAGCTTTGAAGTGCTGTGGCAAGATCTGCTAAAGCTGCAAATCCCAAAGATCTTAATGATCTGTGCTGCAGGAGCGGTCCCCTGGAATCAGTAGAGCTCGTTGAAATAAGTAAATCAAAATGCAAATAAATAAACAGACAAATCAAGAAGCAAACACACCAAGAGGAAGATAAATAAACAGCACTCTCCCTGCCTGCCCCATTTCCAGCAGGAAGCCTGGAGAGACAGTGGAGCAGGGCAGGGGGAGCCAAAGGAAAGGCAAGGGTTGCAGCATCAATGCTCTGCCTCAAGTTCTCTTTTGTCATGGAAGAGCCTGGGCACAGTGAGAGCAATTAATACACTCTGAAAAGATCCCTGCAGGCTTGTTCCAAGCATTTCCTCATTTGGTTACCAGGACAATCTGTTCTTTAAGCTAAATATACCATACCAGCACTAAGGATATTTTGGGGGAATTCTGCACGGTTGGAGAAGGGACTGAAATTCAAGTAGGGCTAAAATTGTATCTGAGGGGACTTTGCTGGAATGGTGACTTAATATTTCAGATTTCTGAACAAAGATGACACCTGGCCATTGGGTGTGTGTTTAACCTCCCTCTGCCCCTTTAATGCTTATTTTAGAGATGTACATCCACATACAGAGGGAATAGTGACTGTCCCCTCAGAAGGAAAAGGCAGGATGACAGCACAAGCCAAGACTTAATTTTGCAAATGTCAAGTGTGCCCAGACCATCACCTACAGCAGCTTCTGACACCACACTGACTTTTTCGGGTACCTGTGTCCATCTGCTGAAGAAATCCCTCCCCTGCAGGTGAACTTCCCAGTTCAGGAACTGATTTTGGCTTCTAGATCCCAAACCACAACCCAGATTCGAACCAGACAGATACCTCAGGCTCATCCCAGCAGGGAACCAAAGGAGATTTCCACCCACAGGATGCAACAGCAACAACACTAAAGTTCTACTAATGGCAGTTAATTACTGTGGTTTCCTGCAATTACAACAGCCAGACTGAATGGTACACATGGTTTGCATTAAGAGCCATAAAGGCCCACCTAGGTCAGCACCTGGCTCCTGGCAATTCCCAGCAGCTTTGGGAAAGGCAGGAGGAGGTAGCTAGCGAGCACAGGGTGACACTCAGGATGCTCCTGCAGCCTCATCCAGGGAACCTCTGAGCCCAGAACTGGTGCCTGGGTTATCCAGCTGAGCACACAGCCCTTTCCAGTGCCACGCTCCCAGGACAGTAACAAAAATCACAGATCCTCAGTGTGATTTTAGTCCTTTTCTGAGCCCTGGGATCATCAGCCAATGACTCAAGAAAACCTCCCTCAGCACTGTCACTGCCTCAGCTGCAGGCAGTGAATCCACTGCCAGGTGCTGCCTGGGAACTCCCAGCTCTGCAGTGGACACTACACATGCCTCCCATTCCAAAAGCAATGACTCCTCCCTCCTTCCCTCCGCTATTTTCAATACCAGGTGGTTTTCAGGAGACAAACTGCAAAGGGCTGGAAATGTGGATGCCTCACCAAAGGGGACTCCAGCACATCTCATCATCACAGCAGCCAAAGGAATTAATTCAAGTCCTTCCAGAGCATTTCTCAGCCGGTTTGAAAGGTTTATTGCATCTCTGAGGGCTCATTAAATGCTTAATTCTCTGTCATTATGAGGAAGGAGAAGGTCTACGGTTTTCAAAACATTTTGATTCATCCTCACATGAGCCATATTTCCTTTCCTATCATCTTGTTGGGTGGTGGTTTTTTTTTTTTTTTTTGGTTTGTTTTTTGTTTTGTTTATTTTTTTAAAATATTTCATCATGTTCCCTCCTTGGGCATTGTGAGGCTTGCTTGTGTTGTGTTTTATTTTATTTTCTTAGCACATTACTGGAACCAGAAGTGTTTGTTCACAAAGCCTCCCACCATGCCCCCATGTGGCACTGGCATTTTCCCAAAATACAGCAGTGGGGTGCAGGTCCCACAGGCCAGGTCTTGGGACTGGACAATGGCCCAGAGCACCCAAAATGCTGCTCCTCACTGAATTCCACACATAGTAAACCCACAAGGGAGCCCAACCTCCAGGAGCATGGAGAACTGACTGCCCTGAGCTCTGCCTCAGTGGAGTGACAAGCAGCATGCAGTGCCAGCAACCCTGGGACACACATGGAAAATGCAGACCTGAGTAACAGAGGGTTAAAGGCTTTTTTGAACCACCAGGATAGAGACTGGAACAAACAGCCATCAGATAAAATGCAGGTAGAAGAGCTCAGCCCTGACTGTCCAGGCTGCCTTTGGGAACAGCTGAGAAGGACAGGCAGGGGAAAATCCAGCAGAGGAGGACACACACCCAGCACAGCAAAAACTATGCCACTGCAGCAGGATGAGTCCCTTTCTTGGAATTCTGGGCCTGGCCAAGACTGACAACTTCCAGACATCTGAGATTAGCCACATAAATCCCAGCTCCCTTGCCATTAATGCAGGGTTATGCAAAAAACCTAACAGGGAATATCCCCTCTTGAAGAAATACAGTTGTTTTTAGTCCAAAAATTTCCTATTTTAACTCCATTTTAGAACCATTAGGGTTGGAAAGGACCTCAAAGATAATCAAGGGCATTTTCCAAAAAAAACAAACAGTAAAAACACAGTAATATTTCAGCCTTTGACTTTTAAATTTCTCATTTCTGAAGCTCTTCACCTTAGTTAGACAAAGGTGTGAAGCAGCAGAGGAGAGAGGTTAAGGACTTTCTCTTAATTGTTGCACGAGGAGCTCCCTGTCACACAATATTGTACCTGCACATGTTATTCCACAGGCACACCAACCCCACCAACCCCTGCACATTCAGAAGAACATCAAACTTTAAAAGACTCTCTTCTCAGGACTTTTGTCTCACTTTTGTCTCATTCTTAAATCCCAATCTTCATGTTTGAACCACCAAGAGAAATACAAGACCAACCAACCAGACACTTTCCTTCCTTTCCAAGATGCCCAAGGCCACGTTGGATGGGGCTTGGAGCAAACTGGTCTAGTGGAAGGTATCCCTGACTGTGGCAGCAGGTAGGATAGGGTGGGATTTGAATTCCCTTCCAACTCAAACCGGTCTGGGATTCCACAATTCTTCAATTCCCTGTCCCTCCTTTCCAAGTTGTGAGCCACATTTAAATTATCCACACCAGTGATGAGTTGTAAGAAGTCCAAGCTGCTCCAGTTCCTGGTTACACGCACACAGTTCTTATCTGGAGTGTGACTTTTGCACTTGGGAAGTGCAGCCATGGCAGAGTGGACCACAACCCACAAGCTGGATCCCTGATGCATACAGGGCTCAAAGTGGCATCAGCACCAGGCTCTGCTTCCTCAGCCTGGAATTGTCTTTTATGGCAGCTCAGGCAGAACTGTGGAAAGCAAAGTGCAAAGTTCAGGCCTGGGGAACATAAATCAGGCAGGGCAGGTCGCTAGCCAGCTCTATCAGGCCCTGGGAGATCAGCAACGTTCCCTGCTGTGCCAGGACAGCCTGGAATCAGAGTGCTGCAGGGGATCCTCATTGCCCACTGGCCGTGTTAGAAACGTACAGCCAATCCCTATCCCAAGCTGCACCCGCCCAGCTCCCAGGGCTCGGGTTTAATTGTCTTTAATGCAAAATATCACAGCATCACGAAGGCTGGAAAAGCTTCTGAGTTCCACTGCTCTCCCAGCACTGCCACAGCTGAACCACATCCCCAAGTGCCACAACCCCACGGCTTTTAAATCCCTGGGCAGCCTGAGCAGTTCCAATGCTTGACAACTCCTTCAGTGAAGGAATTGTTCCTAGTATCCAACAAGACACTACTAAGATTCAGATTTGGCCAGTGTGCTGGAGCTTCTTTGTTTAGACCAATTACATTCCCTCCAATAAATTGGGGGGGGGGGGGGGGGGGGGGCGGGGGCAGTTCTCCCCGTGCTAAGAGCAGTAGCATAAGAGTACAAGGAATTCCTGTACTGACTGGGACATTTTTCCTCATGTTTTTTTTCCCCCACAGCTGTAGTGGTTGCAAAATGCAAATTAATTTTCAACTCCCAGCTCTCCTCAGGGTCACTCAGGCACAAAGAATCCTCTCCTTGCAGCTGCAGGCAGGGCAGGGGAGAAGGGGAAGAGACAAACTGGGTCTTTTTTAACAGCAAAGGCTTGTGTTCCCTGCCCAGCAACCCCAACGATGTCCCCCCAAACAAGGGATTCTTCACAGGGATCCCATGTACCCTTTTGTAATGCTGACCCCATACCCAATAATCTCAAATTGCAGCAACTCAAGAGGGCAGATGGTGAAGCAGTAACAGTGCGTGTTGTGGTTGGAAGTTTGCCCAAAATAGCTCAAAACTATTGGCCTTTGAAATTATTAACTTGTGTCTAGTTAGTCTGTGCAGCAGAGAAGGCATCTGCAGCAAGGGGAGGTCCCTACTCATCTCCAATTTGGGTCAACTGTTCCCTTCTTTCCCCAGCTGCAGGATCTGCCTTTGATGTCACAGGAGGCTGGGTGTGCAGAGACACCCATCACCACATCCAGGGGGACTTCAGGCACCCAGAACACTCTGGCTTGCCACAGTTCAACATCAGAAATGTTCGGATTTGGGATGCAAACCCAACCCAAGGAAAAAAATAAACACGGGGGAACACACAGGTAAATTTACTTAATTCCTCCAGACATTCACAACTGGATGTCACGTGCCAACCTGTGCTGGCACTTGGATAAATACTATTTGATATTTATATCCCACTCCTGATCTCCCAAGTACCTCCTGGGTATTAGGAATTTATTTTGTGGCATCCTGGGGGCAGATAGAGGTTATGAGTTTGATTGTACAAGCCTGGAGATGGAATGGGAGATAACAAACAAGTTCCCCATGGCCAAAAATTTAAGGCAGGGATAGGTTTGAGCTCCCAGCTCAGGGCCAGAACTCTGAGTGCAGCTGTGACCACTGACTGCCCTGATTTTGAATAAAAAATTAGTGTAAATCAGGAAATACCAAAAGGAAACTGGTTTGGGCATGTTTGAGGCTGTCTGGTTTCAATATACTGCTAATTCAATTAAAAAAGGGACAGTCAGGATGGAGGGAAGAGGATGCCTAAGATTACCTGGGAGCTCAGAGGTCATCAAGCCACAGCAGTCCCACATAATTCCTGCCCCAGAACCCAACTTTAAAACCTCTCCCCCCTCATTTACAGCATGTGTAAATGTAAAGTCACAAGGCTGTGCACAACAGGGATTCACCCAGGTGCAAGTGAAAACGCTGAGACAGGCCAGGGTTTCTTCAGTGTCCAACAGAAAACTGTTTAAGGATACACTAATACTACTGAGGCAGAGCAGGATTTCCAGTGTCCCCACTTAGGTGGCCTTGTCAGGAAACAACAAGATCCACCCCTGATTTGTGAGCTGCAGCGCTCTCTGTAAACGACCAAGCCCCAATACCCATAAAAGAAACAGGGACTTAAAAGAGATTTGCCAAAGTCACACAAGAAATATCTCAGCAGAAAAGAGAATTGCAAACAAAACTTCAGAGCTCAGATTTTTGTCCTAATCACTAACTGCTTTAGGCATGCAAATACTTAAAAAGAGAGACAGAAGTAAAACTGGGATAGCAGGATGCTAGAGCTCAACCTACTTGCAGGTTTGAAACTTTTCAGTTCACATCCACACTTGGATACTCTGAAAATACCTACTGAAAGCACAAAAATGCCTCAGGGGTTCATTCCCAGAGTGAGCACATCTAACACAAGCCCCAGCTTCATCCAGAGCCAACATTCTGTCCCCCTGCTGGCATGGCTGTGGCCCATGCCACCATTCTGAGGGAAATGTCACACATACGTCACATACAACCAACACTTCAATAAACCTTTGTACAGGAACAAGTTGTTATTGCCTGAACAAACCCACTGATGTGGCTGCCAGCATTCAAGGCATAACAATTCCAAACATACCTGGGAATCACAGGCCAGGCTGCTGAGCTGACACACAACTCCATGGGAGCTGCAGGTAAAAAGTGAGGGTCCATTTCATGTGGAAGCTCTGCAAGTATTCCCAAGTCTTTCTCAAGAGAAAATCTTGGAGTAAAGCCATCTGGAGCAGTGATTTCACCTGGGTCATCAGAACACTGAATCCCAGACAGGCTGGGGTCAGAAGGGACCTTAAAGCTCTCTCAGTCCCATCCCTGCCATGCACAGGGATAGGGACATGACAATAACAGAGTGGACACTGGTTATATTCACTCTCTTGGAGTTAAATTACCAAGAAAAACTGAAATTACTTAATCTGTAAGACTCAGCTGTCCTGAATTCCCAATCAAGGCTTCCTTCAGGATTCCAAGCCAGCCAGGCAGCCTTTTATGATAATGACAATTCTGAGCTGCTAAAAGGGCTCCTCACATCAAAACCAGAATCCAAAGGGATGACATAGATTGCCAAACCTGTGCTTGAGCTAAGGGAAACCAGGCTTTCAGAAATTCCAGCCAAGCTGCCAAGATCTCATTCCTTGTGTTTCTCTATTCTGGTAACAGTTCCCTCTGTACCAAACTCTGCCATAAATTACTATCAGAGACAAATACATCACCCAGCTGCAGGGATGGGATGGCTCCAAGGGATGGACTACTCCAGAGGACCCCAAACAAGCCATGATGTCACCAGGAACCCCAAGGTGCTGCTATGGACCTTTCTGAAGAGCATCAGAACAAGCACAGGAGAATAAAACCATCCCTGGCAAACCCTTGCTACTCCTGCACAGTATATAAAGGGATGCAGATCCCCTATCTGCTATTTTCTGCTATTTGCTTCCATTTTATTTTTTTATTTAATTCTACCCGCCTGTCCAAATTAATTTGAGTAAGTGTGGAGAACTGGAAGAACAGGAAGGACACAGAGGAAGATCAGGTGAGTTAGTGAACTTTGTCTTTTGTAGGCATTTACATCTTCAGCAGAATTCAATGTCTCTTGCTGACCACACAGCACGGGTATTTTATAAAAATTTAAAAATCATACATAGATCCTTCACTACAGGAAACCTGTCAATTAAAAATTTCATTTGTGAATGTACCTTCTCCAGTGATTGAAGCTGATGAGGTATGAATATGACAAAGGCATAGCGGTACAAAAAAATGTCATGTGCCATGAACCTATAAAATCCTCTGTGGATACAGCTGGTTGTATGATGGATGACCTCTCAAGGTGAATCTGTGACACCACCTCACTGGGGGACCCCAGGGTTGGCTTTTGCTTCAGTCCAATAGCTAAAGGAGAAAGGGTCATTCCCAACAAGTGATAGGCAATAGGAACACTTCTGGCTTGGAAGAACAGTATCCCCATGCTCTGCAGTCAGTCCAAGCAATCCCAGCACATGATGCCCAGGAGTATTTGAATAAAAAGTACACTGTTAAGTAACCCCTCACATGCTGCAGCTCAGGAGTTCCTCACTCACAGAACAAGTGGGTGCTGGATGCTGACCCAGCCTGGTCTGTGCTGACCCATCCCACCCTCCGGAGCAGCCCCAGCCCTGCCTGGGCTCCCTGTGGGCACTGTGGCTCCATCTGAACCCCCTGTCCCTCCATCAGCTCATCAAGAACATGCCCAGCTCCTGGAGCTTCTCCTGAAGGCCAGCAGCACGTTGCCCCTCACTCCCACCCATGTCACACCCCCAGGAGCTGTGGGGAGTTCCCTGGCCAAACATTCTGAGGCAGGAACCAGGACATGGTGCAGCTGCTGCAATGCAGCACTCCACCAGCTCCCACACTCCACAAACATCCTCTGCCAGCACAATCCTGTTAATTTGGGTTGGGCTAAATTTAAGTTCTCTTTAGTTTCCTTCAACAGAGAAAAAACCTGGAGAAAAAAACAAGAATCTCTGCCTACAAAGGGAGTAAGAACAAGGTCTCTTCAGGAGTCAGGGACTGGGGTGGATTTACTGTATCTCACAGCTCCATGAAGTTGTGACAGGAAATAGGGAATGGCTGGAGCTGTGTCAGGGGAGAGTCAGGCTGGAGATCAGGGAAAGGTTCTTCCCCCAGAGGGTGCTGGCACTGCCCAGGCTCCCCAGGGAATGGTCCCGGCCCCGAGGCTGCCAGAGCTGCAGGAGCCTTTGGACAGCACTGCCAGGGATGCTCAGGGTGGGACTGTTGGGGTGTCTGAGCAGTGCCAGGGGCTGGACCAGATGATGCTTGTGGTGCCTCCCAACTGAGAATACCCTGTGAATTTGTAAAACAAACCAGCAAGGCAGGTGGCAACTGCACCAACCCAACTGGGAGCATTTCTGAGGGCAACAGAGAAACAGCAACTCCCTGCTCAGCCTGGTCTGCTGCCAAGTGACGCTTCCCTGGCAGGGAAGCACACCAAACCCAGCAGGAACCAAGAGATGAGTAAGGCACTGGATGGCATGCAGACAGGACTCTTCAGGCAGGCTCCATGGGGTGTCTGGAGAAATATTGTGCAAACCAACATACTTGAAGGGAGCATTACCACAGGCTCTGCCAACAGAGAAGTCCAAAATCCCTCGTATCAAAACTGGTTTTACTCCTACAGGTCCCAGCCCATTCAGCACTGACATGTGACAAGAGAGAAGAAAAGGACAGCCTGCTGAGACTTTCACTGGAAGCAGCACACCTATGCATTACCCAGCCCCATGCCCAGGAGCCTTGTGATTTCCAATTCCCTCTTTCCCAAGCACCTTGGAGCACAGCTGATTTTCAAAAAAAATCCTGTGATCTGCCCATGACTCAGAGCCTCACCAGAGACTGGACAACAATGCTTCCTTCCCTCCTTCCCCTCACCTGCAACACCCTTTAGGGAAGAACTGCTTGGCACTTCATGGAAGTGTAACTCCCACCCCAGAAGGGTTCCAGCAGGGTTTGGACAGCTGAGAGTGTCAGCACAAACCAAACAGGAACTGAAAAGCAAACATACCAAACCCAAGCCCCGGGACACTGCCCAGCACTCACTACAATACCCACCATGAATCACCAGAAACACAGGAGGGTTTCGGGTGCACTGCTCATCCCTCACATGGTTATTGTAAACACTTGTTAAATCCTCATCTCCCTCCCTGTAGCTGCTCAGTGCTCCTGCTCAGACCCACATAGGAACTCAGGGAAATGACAGCACCATAGCCTGTTACTGCACTCCTCCCACCTTCCCCAGACACCCTTCCCTAGGAAGAAACCTGGGCACACACATATCATACCCTGATCTTTAGAGCTGCAGGTTCTGTCCTGCCAGCCTGGGAGGCACCTTCCATCAGGGAGAGCATGGCCTCGGCACAGGCCCACCCCCATCCCAAAAACTCAATAACCACCACAAATGCTCTGCTAGTCAGGACTTGGCAAGTGCAGCACGTGGAGCTGTGCAGGATGGCATCCCAGGGCTACTGCTCCCTAACAGCAAACCAGGGCACATTCCTGCATCACTTTCCTCCTGTGCATCCCATGCCAAATTTATCCTCCTCCCGACAGCAGCTCAGAGGATGCAGAATGAGTGATTACTTGCTGAGCCCATAGAAAGACAAGGTACTGCAGCAAGTGAAACATCTCTGTGTTTGTAAATCCCGTCTGGGTACACAGCAAACACGTTCTTCTCCTGGTTAAGCAATCTGGGACAGCTGCCTCAGTGCAGGGTTTATTACAAAAATGTTACACTTATTGCAGTTTTTGTCCTTATCCCTTTTAGTCTCGCGTTCTGCTTCCTGCTCACTAAAAATGAGCACAGTTTCAGAGATTCATCACTACAGAATTTGGGCTGCTCGTGTTGTTTCTCAGCAAATTCTTGAAGATTTGCATTCTCCACAAAGCTGGTAACTAAGAAAACTCTTAGCATAACTCCAGTTTGCTTCAATATTGCATTTTTGAGGTGATGCCTTGACACTCACTGCAATCACTAGTGGCATTTGCCCCTTCAGCCCCAATGAGTATTTTTGGGGATTGGACATTGATCCAACAAAACTAACACAAGCTTAAACAAACCAATGAATGTACTTGGTTCTTTTTGTTCTTCTGAACTCTCATGTTCTAAGTTGTGTTTCCAAAATATCACCAGCAGGTACCACACACAGACTTCAGCCACAGCATGCTCTGAGCTCCTGGAAAAAGCACTTGATCTTCTGATTATGAGAAGGAGCTTCTTTCATTCACCTCAGGCCTCTTTCAGAAGGTCAGCACTCAAGAGGCTCCACGACTGAGCTACAATAATGCTACAGGAGGAGGGGATCTTAAAATGCTGTGCATGCATAGAGCCCAACTCGCAGGGACCCAGAAACGTCTCAACGAGCCCCATCCTGGGGATGACATCAGCTGGAATACAGTTCAGGAAGCTGAATCACACAGAAAACAACAATCCTGCTGTGGAAAATTGAGCCATGCCCCTGCTGGCAACACTCAGATTGGATCTGCTTCACTCCAGGGAGTGAGGAAAGGGTTATTAAATCAACGGTGAAAGCAGCTGGTGACTCCTGAGCTGAGGAACCTCATTAGCAAAGACCAGTCAGTATCACTCTGATATGTGGAATTGGCAGGGAGAGAAGAGGACAAGGACAGAGCTCCCAGAAACCATCAAACAAGAACCCCAAGTGCAGTTAAAGCAGTTTAGTCAGCTCAGGATGTGTCTTTGAATGCTAAATAAGCTTGAAACCAGGAGAAGAAGTCGGTGCACAGGGAAGGGAAAAGCTCTGGCCATTGCTGACTTGTGCCTAAGGAAAACAGACAGGAGGGCTGAGGATGAAAGGGAATTCCCTCCTTCCCATCAATGAGCTCACTCTGCTGGCTCCTGCCCTCCAAGAGTGTTTCCACCTCATGCACATAAAACCAGCTCCAGAGCCAGCAGTGCTGTGAGTCACCTACTCCTGATGCAGTTCCACATGGGTCACTGTCTGTTCCTGTCTCCAGACCATCTCTGGTGCTTTTCAAACCCCAGTAAGGATCTCTACAGGTTCCAACTGTAGAACTGCAAGGCCAACAAGCCTTGCCACAGTTCTGACTCCGTAAGGACAAGCACATACTCTGCACCACCTGGTAGAGAAACACATCAGGTGAAGGAGTGCACATCACTGTTACCAACCAAATCATCTGGAAAAAGAGCAGAAATTACTCCCTGCCCTTTGACTTTTTCAAAAGGCATCTGAACAAACAAGGGGTCTGAAGACTCACTGAAAACAACTTTAAGAGAGAAACTCCTTCTTTGCCCCATACATCCTGTCACTTCTCCCTCTGCCTGCACACAAAATCTGGGAGACATCAGATGGACAACTCTGGCACAAGGGATCTGCTGCAAAGCCACCCAACAGATCCCATCACTGCCTTCCTGACAGCCTTAACTCCTGGGCAAACCAGCTAGAGAGAGCCCACAGCTGCTCCAGGCTGCATTCCCAGATATCCCTGGATGTGGACTCTCAATGGGAATGGCTGAGCCTGGGGACCTGGGACAGCATCCCAGTACTCTGGCTGCTTCTCAGCACTGCAGGAACCTGCACTGGAGGTGGCACAAGGAAAGGGGAGGAAAGAGCCTGTGAAATTGAAGTTCATCCCAGGGAGCGTGGTAACAATTGTGTAATTTTTTTTCTTGGAATGGAGAGGTTTTCTCCTCTGCCTCCCTGAACTGCTGATGGGGAGGGAAAAGGGACCCTGAACAGAGAGGAAAAATCATCTGTAAGGAAATACTATATCCAGTTAATTCCAGTAAATCCTGTGAAATCTAAGGAAAAGCAGATGAAGGACTTACACTGCAAATTGTGCTGGAATCATACAAAGGTACCAAGTTAAGAGAAGTGTAGGGGTTTAACATGCCGGTCGATTAACTACTGACACACAAATAAAGCTTATATTCCTGGAAAAAATGTATTTGAAGACTTGAAGAGGTTGAAAACCCATCTGCAGGAGCTGCAGCCACCTTCAGAGCTCCCACATCAAACCACAACACTTCCCACGTCAAAGCACAGTGTTTGCTTCTCATTAGCCTCAGTTTCTCTTTCAAGCACGGATTTGTGTCACACATTTGTCCCCCAACATGGCCCCGAACAGCTACAATTACCCTAACAAATTCCCAATAGAGGAAGAACTCAGGAGCAGGCTGTTTCTTACCGTCATGGCCGGAGTTGAGCAGGTGCTCCCCCAGGTCACAGCCAAACACCCTTTCCTTGAGGATCCCCCGCTGTTTCAGTTTCTGTTTCGTTGGGCGTGACTTCATGAATGTCCGGAGGAAGGTGATAAGCTTCCCGTGCTTCTTTGACACTGCATAAGACAAGGAACAACCACGTCATTCCAGACCTGGCAAGCACTGAGCAGAACTCCTTCTACAGAACACATAAGAGCTGTAGTGACATTAATAGCAATTATTTACAGGAGCAGATTTTCCAAGGTTTGACACTAAACGGAGACTTGGCTTTTGTCCCAACCCTAGGCTAGTGCAGAGTTACCAGGAGCAAGCTGGAAAGGAAGGACCAACACAAAGACACTTTTTTCTGTAGAGGAGCTCCAGGCAGGAGGCACCTGAAAGGCTGACGGTGGGCAGCATGGGAGGGGCAATTTCATCTCTGGGAAAGGGAATGAGGCTCAACTGAGAAATCTGGCAATCTCCTTGTGCACACCCATGTGTAATCTACACACAGAAATAAAGACTTGTGACTGGCCCTCGTTCTGGTGTGAGGCTCCCCCAGAACAAAGGGCTGACTATACTCTCTGAGACTGAGCAGGTGGAGCTCCCTGAGAGCCCAACCTGCCCTCCCAGCACATCGAGGCCTCAGTGCCCCTTATTGCACCTGCACAGTCATCACCCCGGAGCCCCAGCAATTCCCTTCTCAAGCCACCATAAAATAAGAACACAGAATCACAGAGCCACTAAGGTTGGGAAAGCCTTCCAAGGCTACTGAATCCACCCTGTGCCAAATCCCCACCCTGTCACCCAGTCCAAAGCACTGAGCACCACATCCAGGTGTCCCTTGGAAACCTCCAGGGATGGAGACTCCACCATCCAGCCCACTGAACAGGTCACTAAGGCAGATGATTGAAGAAATGCAGCTTATCTTCTCGAAAATGAACAGAAGCAGCCTCCAAAGAGAGGAGGATGTGGCTCAGGAGCTACTGTCCAACCTCCTGTTCTGTCTCTCTGGGCTGTTCTGGGGAAACTGGTCCCTCTGCTAAAATCACCAGCTCAGGAGCTGAATCCCAGTGCAAGGCTAAGGAGAGCAGGGGGTGACAGCAGTGACCTGGCCCTGGGGGGAGAGGCAGGGCTCAGGTTGAATGGGAGAAGAACAATGCCCTGGAATGTCAATGCTCCTCCAGAGGCCCTGGGAGCCTCCCCGACAAAAGTGCCACTGTGTACACGATTGATTTAAAAGCAGTTTAATTCAACAGAAGAGCTCTGCTGAAGGAACAAACCACTGGGTACAAAGGGCTGTGCTTTGTGAGGAAACCTTTGCAGCTCAGGAAGTTGTAAAGGCATCTGCAGCAGCAGCAATCACCCTCCCCTGCTCCTCCCTTTCATCCCAGGCAGAAAATACAAGAACCGTATATTTCACCTGCATTAAACCCACAAATACTGCCATCAAATATCAGCAGAGTAACACCTTCCAAAGAAGCAAAGACTCTTGGGGACAAAGGTTCATCCCTTCAGTGTCACCTCTGCTGCCTAAGGAAATGTGAAATACAGAGAGCAGCTCTGAAACTGGGACTCAGCAAACCAGAGATGGATGGGCACTGCTTCACCGAGGGAGGGGTGCCTTCAACCAGGAAACATGGAAAATGTTGTCCCAAGATCATGGTTATATCACACAATGCTTCAGGATGCTTTAATCCCTTCACACAGCTGAATATTTCTCCTTCCATTTTACCAAACGTTGACATGGTCCCTCTGATATATGTAATAAACCTAATATATTTATATATATAATAAACCTGATTCCACCAACCTTAACAAATTTGTACTGATGTGAGGAAAGCAAACTTCTCCTTCTGCACAAAGTCCCCTCTAGCAGTACAACACCAAACTGATCCTCAGCACCACCTGAATATCTGAAATCCCAAAATCTCCAAACCCCACATTTGCATCCTCAGCAATCAAACCAAATTTATTTAACAACCACAGGAGCCCTGAGCATGACAAACTGTGGCTGTGGGGGGCTTTAATTAAAGGAGTGTTTGCAGTTTGACAGGGCTTTTTAATTGCACGCAATAAAGGACCAGATTGTGCTGATATGCCAAACAAAGTTAGGATAGGGTTTGGTTGTATCCATTACAGGAAAAAAACAGCTCATTTATCACCTCCTATCAGTGCAGCTCAAGGATAAATGGAGACAGTTACATCCTGACTAGTGTGGAATTTCCAAGGTTAGCAACCTCGGGCTGCTGTGGTAACACCACTGGAGGTGAGAGATCTGAGACAGATGCTTTTCCAAGAGGCAAACAGAGCACCTGCTAATCCAAATAAAGCAATCATTAATATATGTGTATTCACTTGAATAATTTCATACTCTGTATACTATGTACCTTGCTTGACTTAATGAAAAACAAGCCCATCAGAGAATGGACTTTAAATGGAGAAAAATGCATTCAATTATAGTACTGAAGAAATTCTACTACTAATGCAGATCAACAAGGGACTTTTGGGTGTCACCTCAGCCTTAAAACCAGGAAAAAAAACCAAAACTGTAATGGATGCACTTCCATGGTCCAAAGATGTACTTGGCTTGGCACTAGCATCACTGACCAGAGAAGTGACCTGAGGTTTTAAAACACAATAAATCTGCTCTGCCTTTAAGCCACTCAGCACAGGTTAAAATAATTGTCCTGCTTTCTGCACCCTTAAGCAGACTCCCACAAACTCCCTGCCACAGACAAGTGGTGCAACAGCCAAGGACTCTGTGAGGGCAGGTTCAACCACCAGAAATTCCCTCATCCCCAGCCTGTGGAAGTGTTTGCAGGGCTCCTTGGTCACACGGAGTCTGCTCTGCTCACCCCAGATCTCTGCCTGCTCTGCAGAGCCTCTCTGAGGCTGAACCCAGCTCTGAAGGCTGTACCTACGCAGGAATGATTCACCTGTGTTTCAGCTGGGTGGGGGAGAACATGAGAAGAGCAAGAAAATCCAAGTAGTCATCTCCCTGCTGACAGGTTATTAAGGAGAACAAAAGCAGGTAGGTGTCTGAGAGGGATGAGCTCCGCTCCTGAGCTGTGGGAACTGCCTCCTGCAGCAGCAGCAAAGGTGGGATCCACCCCCCGGCATTACAGACCCTCGAACCACCAGGGCAGCCTGAGGGATTCATTCCTGCTGCATTCTGCTTCAGGTGAATGCAGCACAGCAGACCCAGGCTCTGGATAAGTACCAATGGCACAAGCTGCCAGGAATGCTCCAGAATCCATGTTTTCTGCTCCAAAAAACCCATCCCAAAGCTTTGCTGCCCCACAGGCGACGGTGACAGCAGCAACCAGCAGTGCTCTCCTGCTGCAGCACCAACAACTGTTCTGCACCCAGAACTGGTGACTGTAGGAAAACCAAGGAATCAAGGCACAGGGTTTAGACCTGAAATAAATCTACAAGTGATACAAACCAGATGTGGATAAAACAATTAACCCCTTCCTACCATTATGGTCCCACCTAATAAAACAGGGACACGACAGAGCTGATCCACTCACAGCTTGCGTCTCCACACACAGCGTTCATAGAAATAAATTCAGGAACCAGCATTACTAACAGACAATTTCAAACGGTTGCTGTGATTTAAGTTACCAACTGAAAGCCAAACCAAACTAAACAAAAATTCCAACATTTATACATATTATTTTCCACCTCAGACTTAACCACTATAAAACACATTGTTTACCAAGAAACAGAGACTTTCCTAGAAAGAGTAAGGGCTGCTTTTCCTCAGAAAGGCAGATTTGGCTTAATATTCTGGCCTGAAGAAGCAAAGAGAAATTATCCATCCAGTTGACAGAGCCTGGCTGCAAAAAAACCCCAAATGAGACCCAACTGAAAAAGCCCCACCTGAGTCTGGACCACTTCTGAAGTTTTGCTGGCACAAATGCGTCAGTTAGGAACATGTAATAATCTCCTCCTCTTTGCTGTCATAACTGTGCTGGCCAAAGCCTTTACATGGTGGGAAGGGGAGGAAGGAAAAGGAATCCTTGTGCCAGGTAGTTCATTGTGGCTTTGGGAAGCTGCCCAGTACCTCCCGCAGGAACATTTATGGTTCAGGCAGTGCTGTTGTTCCACCACCAGCACTGGTGGTGCAAGTGAGGCCCCAAATCCCCCTGACACTGCTAAAAGCTATTAAATAACAGTCACTTCATTAAAAGCAGGGCTCGTTCACCCTCAGGACATGTTTTCTGCAGCTTTACTGGAGAGCTGTGATCAGCTCTTCATCACCTTCACACTCTTGGTCAACGAAGTTCACCGCCCTGGAAGCCCACAAGGATCCTTTGGGATTTGCTGAGGACTCCTGAGCCTGAGCTCAGCCCAGGGTGGCACTCCTAGGTGTCCCCACACTGTTCCCTGAGGCTGAGCTGAGCCACTGCCATGCCCCGGATTAGGAATAATCTGCTGCACTTGATGCTCTTAGGGCAGAGCTGGGCCCAGGTGAGGGTGAACCCAGGTGAGACAGCCCAGAACCGACCTGTTCCCCCTGGTCCTGATCTCTCCTGTGCCCCATGGATTCCTTAGGGATGCAGTTATTTGGGATTCACAGCACAGTGCAACAACACCACAACCCAACCAAACTCCGCAAGTGATGTCTTGCCACAAAATCCTTCCCAAGACCACTGCAATATTTAATTACAACTGCCCAAAGTGCTGCCCACAGAAGAAAAGGTAGGACGGCAAAGAGCACTGGCTCCTTCTGATTCCCTGGCTTTGGATCATAGAGACCAAGCAGGAAAAACCCTTTTAACAAACAAACACTGCCTTACTGTGTCCCCAGATTTGTTCTGCTCATCAAGAAAAGCCCCGTGAGGCAAAGGCTGGAGAACAAAACACAACCCTGCCAGCCCTGTAGCAGGCCAGCATATCCCAGCTGATTCATCCTGCCTCTTCCCAAAGGCCAGGGGACATCCAGGCAAATGGTGACCTGGCAGCAGATTCTAAACACAGAATCCCACAGTGGTTTGGGTTGAAAGGGACCTTAAAGCTCATCTTGTTCCAAACTCCTGCCATGGGCAGGGACACGTTGCACTAGACCAGGTTGCTCCAAGCCCCATCCAGGGCAATGGCAAATTCCTCCAGGACATTCTGCAACATTCCCTTCCTGTTTCCCAAGCCCTCTGCCTGTCTCCTGCAGCCTCATTAGCCTTTGCCAAGGGAAAACAAGCCCCTGCTCCACAAACAAAGCGCACCTGTCCCATTCCCTGTTGCTAGCATTAATATTTGGGGTTTGACAAAATCCCCTTCCCAGGGTAATAGCACCATGTTTTCTGATGCAGGGTTAGCAAACCTGGACTCCAAGAGAATAATCTTGGAGGGTGTTTGCTGATCCACATTCCCAGCACATGTGCAGCCTGTTTGTTTCTGTTATTTCCAGTGATTTTACAGGTCACAGCACCCAGCTGGCACCCACTGCGAGGGGAGCCTGGTGCTGAGACCAAAACAACACCACCACCTGTGGCACAGCAATCAACAAACTGCACTGGCAGGCACAAAATCGAAGAGGGAAAAAGGTGCAGGAATGTCATAAAGAAAAGCATTACAAAACAATAGCGAAATCCATCCTCTCTGAAGGGAGATTTACAGCAAACCAGGCAAATTTTTTTCCAGGCTATTAGTCCCTCCAGAGCCATTCTCTTCTAAAATTAAACTGCTGCGGGGAGAGGAGAAACAACAGACTCTTCTGATAAAAGAGCAGCACCAGGAATCAGGAGATGAGGAGCTGGGGTTGTTTCTTGCCACACATTTCCTGCACTCCTGATTCTGCACACTCAGGACCAGACTGAAGGGTGGGAGCAGAGTGAGGCCAGCTGGGTCCCCACACAGCATCAGTTATCCTGACCCCTCCCGAAAACATCAGCCAATACACTCGATATCCATCCCCTCACACTTGGAAAAACCTTCTCTGCAGACCCACATCTCACCGAGGAGAAGTGATGCCAAGCCAAGAATTGAGTCACATCTCCCAGTTCTCTGTCATGTTCCTTAGCAACAAGACATTTTCCTCCTTCCCTCCTGCCACAGCACATTCTATTTTGGAAGCTCATTTACACAGCCCTAAAAACCCCAAGCAGAATGTGGAACCACACATCACCAAGCACCATCCCTTAGTCCTTGAACAGGATGCTGGGTTTGAAGAAGGACCAACATGGCAATAATTTCACTAATCTATATAATGGGCTCCCTCAGCAGGCATAAAGATTTTCAAGAGATAAATTAAAATTCCATATATATGAGAGTTTAAAAACATCTTTCTATCTCAAATAACTTTCATGAATGTGTACTGACTGGTTTGCCATAAACAAGAGCAAAATAAATGTGTGTTTTCTGATGCTGCAGCATTTCTCTTCTGCCAGGCTGCCATCTGTTAAGGCTGGGCTCCGAGGTGAAGAAAGGTGATTAATTCCAGTGTAATTTGATAAAAACCATTCAAGTTAACTAAGACAAGAACCAGCCAAGGAAAAGGACAGATTTCCAGCTACCATGAGAGCACCATGCATATGGAGAGTAAAGTAGGTCATTGATAAGAGCCGGTACTGTTTATTCACAAAGCCTAGTAATAAGGAAGCAGAAACTCTTGCATCTGCCCAGGCTCCTGCAGCCATCCTTTGGGCAGTGTCTGTGCAATGACCTCAGCACAACTCCAGCTATTCCCCATCCCTGGCAACAGCAGCCCTCAGCTCAGGTTGGCTCCTCTTGGTCAGCATGGGAACATCAGGCACCAGAGATCCACCAGCCTGGCAGCTCTCAACTACATAACTCCTTCAGCTTCTGCTGCATCTGGGTCTGGTCACTCCTCTGCCAGAGACAGGACACTGCAAATCCACAAGCTACCAGCATGGTGGCTACTTTCATTTAACAAAAATCACGTCTGTAGTGATTTGCATGAGGATCATCTACTGTGTGAACTGCCTAGAGAAGTTTCTTTATGGCCATGAGAAAACACAGACATGAACCAGGAGCTAATGTACAACAGCAAAAGCTCTTTCTGTACTCTTCTGCCTATTTACTTGAGTGCTTGTAACAGCTTAAGAATGATAATCACCAGGTTAGTCTGATGCAAAAGTCCATCACCTATGTCAGATACCAAGAAATCTGTGCTATTTTCCAGCCTTAAGACATGACTGATGTTTGCACAGAATCTGAGACCACAAGGGAGCACTAAGATGATACAACCTGACCTCCTGAACAAACAGACCCCAGGACATCTTTGAATTGATCCCTGAAGGACAGCACATCTGCCCTAGGGTAGTGGTACATGGCCAGGAGATATAAATCAGTTATTTATGTAGCTGAAGGCTAACAGAGACATGAGAGAGGCTTCAAAGGTTCAAGGGCCAGCAAGGTCAATCTACGAATTCTATTAACAAGTTTAAATTGTACTTTAGAAAAAAACAACAGTGCTGACTAACAAAGTCCCAGTGATGATGCAGCAGGGACAGGCTGGGACAGGTAACTGGGGGAGGAAATAATGGGGCTGCAGCGCAAAGGAAACCAATTAGAGGCCCAATCTGGAAAAGGACTGGGAGCCAAAAACAAACTGATAGATTTAGCACGTGTGGCAGTGGGGTCAGCAGCTCAGGTGATACAAAGAGACCACAGGGCCAGCAGCAAAACTGAAAGACAAGAGGAGCAAATTGGGAAATGTGGAACTAGGAGAAAAATATCCAGAGAGACACTTGAAATATCTTTTTTCTCTTTCATTCTAGCTAAATCTCTGTGTTCTAGCAAAGCTTAATGCAGTCCTTTTGTTTATCTCACCTACCCTGGAGACTGAGAATCCTTCAGAAAGGCTGCTCTGACTCAGGTAACCATCACAGGCAAAACTGAACACCAGAACTGCCTATCAGGAAAATGGTGTCAGCCTCCAAGCCACATTAACTTTGACATGTCAGGACTGTTTGACCTTACATGGCCAAGCTCACACCATACCCAAAGATGTGAGATCTGACACAAAAATGTGCCTGTGTGCAACCCTATGTTCCCACTGAAGAGAATGTGACCCTGTAACCTGAGGGTATCTCTGATACACAATTTGCACAGTTTGAGAAGAAACCCAGCTTCAGAACAACCCCAAGGGCTATGATGATGTGGCCCATGAACAGTGTTACTGGTCAGAAGAATTTCTGACACCTCAGCTGGGGCAGCAGCACTAAGGGTAAGCATGAACACCAACAACCAGCACCCTGTGCTGGGTAATTCTGCAGACACTTCCAACTCAGGGAGAAATGGAAGAACACTCAAGAGGCAAGATGTCACCTTGGCATTAGGTGACAGCAGAGCAGGGCCATCTCTGCCAGAACCTTCTCCAATTCACCAGTCATCTCCAGCAGGAATGCGATCCACAGAGAGACAGTGATGGCAATGCCACACATTCCCTGTTGGAGCTGACTGGAGCTGCTAGCTATCCACACAGATGGAATTGCCTAATGGATAACCTCAACCTCCCTTCAGGACAGTCTAAACCAAACGTTTTTTGTCCTGACTCCAGTGGCCATGGCCTCAGAGAAGTCAACAGGTGACTGCTCCCAAACTCACACTCACTTGAAGGCAAAGTGACTTTGCTCTGCCTAGCTCACAGCTCAGCTGTGCTCCAATGCAGCTCCTTCCCTGATTAAAACATTTCCCAACAGCCCCATGGAGCTGCAGCTCGGCCAAGCCTTGCCCACGCAATTCCTGCAAGTGGTAGCAGCACTGCAGGAGATCTTCCAAAATCTTGACAGTAGCCCAAGTTGATCCTGCATCACTTCAAGCACTTTGGACACAGGCAGGCAGCCCAAAGCCCTCCCAAGACAACATGAGTCTGGCCAGCATTGCTGGAGTGACGACGGTGCTGCGCTCCTCCAGCCAGGCCGGTGGGAGGAGGCAAGGATAGAAAAGGATCTGAGAGCCATCAACAAACACCACCAGTGCAATAATGAGGAGTTTGGCAGATGGAGCCCGATCCCACAGTGAGAGGGTGTTTGCTCTTATGTAAGACCTTAGGAAGGAATGGGGAAGGAAGAAACAAACCCTTCTGACTGCATGGGGAAGGGGCAGGAGCGATCCCTCCGGAAACAGGAGGAGGCCTGGCTCAAGGCACACTGCCTCGCTCTCCTGATGCCCATGGCACAGCCTTTGCCTCAGTCTTCACCTACAGGCTATCTTGAGGTTGGTGGTACTCCCAGTATGACAGGGAACACCCCTGCTGCTCTCCCAGTCTCTTCCCAAAGACTGCCTCTCTCATTTTCACTGACCAGAGGGCAAGCATTTGCAGCCCAGACCAGTTACTTCCAAACTGCAGTGACCTATCCTTCCCAGACCAAAACACTCTGGTTCTTCTATTTACAGCCCTGACTTCCTAAACTGTTCATATGTTAGCTATTAACACCTGCATTAAGCCCTGAGATGATTCTGCCTATGGAAATCAAGTTTTCACTCACCTGGAGTGGAAACGAAAAAAAAAATACTTAAGACCATAACCACAATTTTCATTCACATTACAGTCACTTTATACAGCACAAAAAAGACACAATAGCTAGAAGAGGATAAAAACTACATTTTCACGTACATTCTCCTTACACAGCTAAAGAAATGTAAAAAACTTCACTGAAAGAGAAAATTGGACCTAAAAGTTTGGGGATTTGAGGTGAATTAAACCTGCTTTCTAAGACCTAGGAATGAAGATAATGTATTGTTTTGCCTGCTTTATATTATTTTCCTTTCACTTCCCAGTGCAGGGCTTTGATTTCAAATGAGCTTCTTTTATCAAGCCTGTGTGGTGCCCAGAACAAAGGAAGAGTGGAAAGGGAAGGCCTCCTGTCTTCTCTGTCACAAATAATCAGATCCTGTAGAGCATTCAGTCCTTAAAACAGGCTCTGGCTTTTAGGAGGTTTTCTGAACAAATATGAACAGACGAGCCATGGCTACTTGCAAAGTGTCTACTGTGATCACAATAATGTCTCTCCCTGGGAATTTTATTTTCCAGAGTGTGCATTCCCTGCCCCAGGGCTCCAGCAAACAACAGGCTGGCTGTTTTAAATAGGAAGTCACTTTCTCCTGACCACAGCATCAATAATATTAATTCTTAGGGATGTGCCAGTCTGGGGAGGGAGGGAAGACAAAAGGATAAAGTGATATGCAAAAATCTATTGAAATTTAAATTGTAGACATTCCTCTCTGTCAGCTGCCTCTTTCGGAGGGAGGTATACATCTGAGAAGGACGCAAGGAACTCCAGCCCTGCAGCCCCAGCATCACAGCTGGGGTAGAGTGGGTCTGCATGCTGGAATTCCTTCTCTGCTGGGATCTGGGTGGCAACCCTCACAGCAATCATCCCGTACATGAAAGAGACTCCCGTTAACAGCTCCAGTTTGCTACACACTCATGACCTGAGAACAAAAGCAATAAAACAGTTTACAACTATGGACCCAGTGTGAAGCAAGATGGAATAGAAACCTCAAGGCAGAGATTAGTTAGAGGGAAACAAAAGTAAAACAACTAGCAAGGAGAGGGAGAAGGGTAAGTATGTAAATTTAATGGGTACTTGGTCACCAAGCCAGGGAACTGCAATAGGGCATGGATCCCCAAGGATCTTCTCCCACTGCAGAAGCACAGGTCTGTAACCAGCAGCCAGGGATCAGAGAGACGTTACTGACACCAGGTATATTTTACCTGGCTGAAAACACCCCCGTGCAGGATCAGCTCCGCTCCAGGCACTGTCCTGGGCAGGACACCCCAGCACAGCTCAGCACCCCCAGGCCCAGCCAGGGGCTGTTAAGTACCATCAAATCATGGAATGGTTTGGCTTGGAAAAGACTTTAAAGCCCATCCAGTCCCACCCCTGTCATGGGCAGGGACACTTTCTACTGTCCCAGGCTGCTCCAAGCCTCATCCAGCCTGGCCTTGGACACTGCCAGGGATCCAGGGGCAGCCACAGCTGCTCTGGGCACCCTGGGCCAGGGCCTCATCACTCTCACAGGCAAGAATTTCTTCCCAATATCCAGTGTTAGGTACCAAGAGCCTCTTTCCCGATGCACCACCACCACCGGGAAAGAAGAATCCTCATCCATAGCCACTCATTCCCCACACAAACATTAAGTACCTGGCAAGTTACTAAGCAACAAGTGGCGCAGACACCTCCACCCCCTGCCCGAGTCCCCGGCCGGGTAACCCGGGCTATCGCTGCCTCACCTGGCCCTGCTCCCGGCTGGGTCCCCGCTCGGCTGGCCCGGCTCCCTGCTCTCGGCTCCGCCGGCCGCTCGCAGCCTCTGCGGCTCTGCCAAGCCCCTCCCCGGCTCCTCCTCCGCAGGTGCCTCCTTCCTTCCCTCCTTCCCCCCTTCCCCCTTCCCTCACTCCCTTCTTCCCCAGCCCCCGCCGCCGCTCCGGCGCTGTCCCCGCACCGGGACCCTCCTGTCCCCCCTCCCGGGGCCGGCAAAGGGCGCAGGGTGGGCAGGGAGGGATGGAGGGCAGCACACGGCTGCTCGTCTGGGGAAGGTCTAAAATATCAATATAAAAAAAATCCCAGATACAAAAATCTAGAAAGGGGATGCTGAGATGAATCAGGCTGTGCTCGGTGGTTCCCAGCAATAAGACAAGAGGAACGAGCAGTTCCAGCTGAACGTGAGGGGAAACTTTCCTGTGCAGTGATCAAGCACTGAAGAGATTGTCCAGAGAGAGTGTGGAGTGTCCCTGACTGGAGATATTCCTTCCAGAACCCACTAAACACAATCCTATGCCTGTGCTCTGGGAGCCAGGACCTGGTGACCCTCTGAGGTCCCTTCCAGCCTGACCCATCCTGGCATTCTGTGAGGGTCTGACCACTGCCTTCGCCCCACGTAACCTCCACCGTGGGGACAGCCCCAGTGCCATCCCCTCAGCCTGTCAGCACCTGCAGGAAAACACTCCGCCCAGGAAAGCTGCACTCACCTTTATCCACCTCCTCCTTCCTTGCTCCTTCATGCCACAAAAACTACAGAGGATGCTGTGGCGAGGGCCACAGCCCAATCCCACCAGGAAAGAGCGTATGGGGCACATCTGTGTCACCATGCCTATCCCTCAGTCACTGCTCCCGCTGCAAATCACACTGAAGATGTGTCTCGGCATGTCCAGAAGGAAGGGAGGGACTCTGGACATGCCTGAGTGCTCTGGGGGAAGCACGTCCCATCTTGCAGATGGGACAGAGGCTGGCCCCGAGCCCTGGGGACCGCACCTCACACCCCGCGTGTCCCGGTTAATGTCAGCGCAGGAACAATGCCCCTGCCATTGCTCGCCTTGAGCTGAATCAACGATCAGATCGCTGAAAACAAACCAAATTAAAAACTCTCCGGGAGTTCTGCTGTTTGAAAGCAAAGCCAAATGACAGGATCATTTCGCAGTGACCCAGTTCCAGCCAGGCTCCAGCCCAGGGCAGAGCACAGAGACCCTGGGACTTGACCTGACTCCAGCACTGCCATCCCTGCCCAGTCTCGGCCAGCATCTGGAGCAGGAACAACAGCCAGGAGGGCAGGAAGCCTCAGCCAAGCCTTTTCCTAGTGCCAGTGAAGCTGTGACCTCATGCATTTACTGCAGATTTGTGGGATAAGTTCTGCCGTTGTGCTGTTTGACCTCGAGCTCCCCCATTAACACCAGTACATCAATCCCAGTAATTGCTGTCACTCACTTTAAAATGTGAGCTTGCCAGTTAGAGGTAGGCAACCTCAGGGTCAGAACGATTAAGGAAGAATTTGCCTCTCTATCTGCAGACATCTTGATGAGCAGGAAGGGAAAACTCATTTCTTTGAGTGCTCATGCTTTCTCCTCCGTGCTATTTTCAAAACCGTTTGCTGACTCAGATCTCCCAACAATCCTGTTCTCCAGCTACTCAGTATGCTTGGTATTCACTGCTGGACTTGTTTGGTCTGGACAAGGAGCACACCATCACACCAGGGTTTACCTCAGCAGCCAAGCACAACCCTTAAATCCATTTCTCTCTGAATAATTACAAGTACAAACCCTTCCCCTTCTGTCCCTTCCCCAAACTCACCATTCTGGGAACATTCTTTCTTTTGATCAAACCCATTGGTCAAAGCTGGGAAAATCCCAACAGAGATGAATACAGCAGAAGCAATGCTATTCCAAATTAACATGCAAAATGCACGTACAATTCCAAATAGCATCTAGGACTTCAGATCAGTAACACTGAGCTGCCCAAAGCTGTCAGGATGTGTTATATGCTGCCTATATATTTTTTTTTCTTTTTACTCTAGGCCAGGCTTGGCTAGGAAGGCTCCTTCAAGGCTGGTGATCCCCCCATTCACACACTTTGCTAGTGCCCCGTTTCAAACTCTGGCCAGGAGCTGCCCAATCCTATTTTTGCTAATCAGAGCAGGAAAGTAACAGCTGCATCCTCAGTAACACAGAGCTGCCTCAGCTTCAGGCTTGGGTTTTACCTTTGCAATTACTGCTCTGAGGAGGTATTTTCCTACCTGGTGTACAATGACACGCCTTTCCCCCATCTGCACTTTGTTTCCTGTAAAGGAAAATCTTTAATACTTCTTAGAAACTGCCTTTCTTTTAGGAATGAAACCTGAGCAACCAAGATGTGACTCCTCTGCACCTGGGACCTTCTGTGCCTGCACAGGGGTCTCTGCTCTCCACTGCACTGAACATTACTGTGATGTCTTTTGCTGCTTCTGAATATTTGATTGGAAAAAAAAAATAATCACGAGTCTCATTTTCTGTTCTATTTTCCTCTGCCTGACATTGTAAGCATTATTATTTTTTTTAGATTAAGCAAGTGAAAGAGATGCATTCCCCGCTCCTGAGGGGCTGGTCTGCTTGCCACGGAGCAGAGGAGGCAAATAATGATTATCTTTTAAACCCAGCTAAGAAGCCCAAGCACTTGAAACCACAGAAAAAAAGAGTCCATCTGTGTGCTGGTCAAAAATTCAATCCTCAAGTTCACTCTGTTCTCCAAAAAGTAATTTCAGACAGAAGAACTGGGAAGGCAAAGCAACACAGAGAATGTTATTAGTGCAGCCTGTAGCTTCTTCCACTTTCTGGCTTTGCAAATGTAACCACTGAAGGAGGTTCAAGCAATCATTAGGAGGTGGACAGTCAGGATTTTCCAATGATGCTTCTTACTCAGCTGTATTTATTGTGCTGTGAGCTGCTCCCAAAACACACACACACGCACACCCACACACCCCCCACAAATAAACAAAAACCCCTTTAAAAATAAGGGGTGTTGCTGAGAAACTATAGATTGAAAGCAGAGTGGGGAGTTAAACAGAGTTGCACATCATGGCATGGAATGTCTTAAATGACTGGATTTCATTCAAACCTAACAGCAACCAGATTTGACATCCAGGTATCTCATGTCACAGAGTATGGAATCATCAAATTCCAGAATGGGTTGGAAGGGACCCTTAAAGCTCATTCAGTCCCATTCCCGCCATGGGCAGGGACACCTTCCACTATCCCAGGGTGCTCCAAGCCCCTTCCAACCTGGCCTTGGACACTGCCAGGGGTAAGGCAGTAACAGCAGCTCTGGGCACAGTGGTACCATGTGGCGACTGAGCTTTTGGTGGATGGAGCCATGGTCTGTCATGGCTTGCAAGAAAAATATTCCAACTATTCCATTTATGACGTCTTTGTGCACAGAAGCTGCTCAACCTTTGTCAAATTCCCAGGACCAGGTTTTAATGGCAGAGTTGAGCTACGCACTGGCATGACCCTTGATAAATCCAAAGGTCAGGGAAGAGATCAGAGCTTTGTGCCATCATTTATGGTTAAAGCTGCTTGAAGTACTTCCAAGCCACAGTCTGGCTCCCACACTAATTTACAGAATTATTCAGAAGAAAAGAAGAGGGAAAGCAGAGCAGAACAAACTCCCTCTTGCCATTATTTCAGAGCTTTTAGCATAACTGCAGAGTTTTGCTAAGCCAACTATTATTACAGTTAAGTCCCATTTTAACAGAGCTTGTGAGAAAGGAAAAAAACCCATCTTGTTTAAAAATAACAGCCCGCCCAACCTGAGTTAAGTGGAGAGCAGGCAGAGTGAGAAAGCAGCATAGAACAAGTGAAAAGGAAAGCGGCCTTATTGAAGCACATTGGTGTCTCCAACACCCTGCACTCAGCCAAGTTTCACTGCTTTGCTTCACACTACTCAGCTATTTTGGGGGATGCAGCTTCTCAAACACCAGAAATGTTTCCATAACAAACACTAACACAGCTCTTTCTTACCTGCACAGAACACAGACCTATGCAATTATTCATGAACTGATGTGCACAGACTGAGCACAGATCCACACACCACACTTGTTCCTTTTCCAATTAAAATTCCCCAGGAAACACGGCCAAGGCTCACCACAAAATGACCTGTCGAAGTGTGAGATGCCTGAAGCTGCTGTTTATGGGCTCAGCTTCTTTCCAAAGCCTTGGTGACCACACATAAGGAGAAACAGCGCTATAGAGAACACAGCAATTAATCTGGCTCTTCCCTCTACCTGTGTTCCAGGCATTTCCCTGGGCCTGGAGGCTGATTTCCAGTGCTGTAATTACACCAGCAGTGCCTCCCAGTGGGGATGTAGGATATGCTGGGATGGAGAAGAGGATGCTCCTCAACTGGCAGAGCTCTGCTGCTCCCCTTGCTCCCCAAAGCTGCTAAAGGGCTCACAGGCCAGGAGTCTGGATCCTGACAGGGGGTTGGGGTGGGCAGAGATGGGATATTTTGTGCCAGTTCTGTGTGGCCTCTTTTCCATACTTCCAGGAGACTCAGCTATGCCAGAGAAACCTGAGTGCAAACTTGGGGGCTGGACACAGAGGCTCATTCACTGACACTCCACCTGTGCCTTACTGGGATTGTTCAGAGAAGGCAGAAGGTCCCTGAAGCATCCCCAGGCTCAGCCTGCACCTGATGGTCCCATAGGACAATACTGGTGTCCACCAACTACCCTGGGACCACTGGCTTTGCACTCATGGCCCTTTCTGAGGGGACACAGGATCCACTCCCTCGGAGCTGGGAGGACTCCAGCAGGGCTTTCATAGATTAGAAAACTCTATTTGAGTTCAGCTAAAAAAGAAAAGAGGATATAATATAACTGAAACATCAGGACCAAAGGGTACCTTCCTCCTGCTCCTGGGTCCCTGAGCCTGTGGGTCCCTTTTGTTTCAGTCCAGCTTCTCTCCAAAGGCTGGATCTTCTGCCCTGCCCCAGCTTCCCCTCGGCCCTCCAGACACAGCACTAAGCTCCAAATCCTCCTCTTCCACTCCAGGCTTTAAAATCCAAGCCACTTGAAGAAAATGTCATCCAACTCACTCAAACTTCCTGAGAACCACCCAGACAGTTTCCATAGCACCCAGGAAATGTCACAGAAACATGGATTTGTTCTCACTGCAAATACTGCACCAACATCACCTAAAACTCCTCAGTGTGGGGTAAGGAATAGCAAAGGGTGCTCCTAAAGCACTGCCGAAGTGCCCTCCTGGCTCTCACTGCCATTGTCAGAAACATCTGCACTATAAAAGGATTAAAGGAATACAGAGGAAGAAGAAATACATTGACTCTCTAATGCTCTGCATCCTTAGGAACTTTGTGAAATAAAATTCCTGCTCATCTCTCACTTAGGAGTTAGCCATGGCTTGGAGATTTTGTTTAGGTGAACAGGAAAAGTGTTTCGGATTTGCCACTGAAGGCAAAAGGCAAAAAAGCATATTACAAATAAAAACATGTCCCCATAGACAGAGGCTGCAGAAAGAATATTTAACACCTTCTAACTCTAAAACCTGCTCCTTGTAAATCCACCACTTGTCTCAGTTTGGTGAAGAACTCCCAAAACTGCAATTCCCTGCCATCCTGTGTGTCTGCAACTCTTACCATGGTACATTAAGTGGAATCCTCAGGTGGATTCTCATGCAGGTCTAGAGGAACATCCAAAGCCTGCTCCCTTGCAAAAAGGAAATGGGACATTTAGAAAATCATTCACAGCTTCAGCTGCACAACTGGTTCTGGGAGTGCTGTGCTTCCATGGAATGCCAAGAGCATCCTGTTCCCCGTGGGAAAAGGGAGAGTGGAGCAGCAGACCCAGATCCAGAGCCCTGCTGGTTCCTTCTCCCAAACTACTGCTGGAAAAGCACAACAACACACGTGGTGCTGCCTGGCTGGCTGAAGCATAGAGGGACTTTCTCCAAATCCAGTCCCACAGAGAGGGCTCTTCATCCCAGGCAGGACAGATGCTGCTGCTGCTGTTTTTGGGATGCTCCTACATCCCATTCCTACTTGCCCAGGGAACAGAATTTCTGCCATGTCTGTTCCCAGCACACAGGCTCAGGAAGCTGTTCTCTTCAACTCCTACTTTTCCAGCGGAATCACAGATTTTATGGTGCAAATTTCACAGAGGACCAGATGAATCCTGTATTTAGCAGCACTTCCACAGATCAGCCCACAGCTCTCATCCCTTTCTGCCAAAAAAACGGGAAGGAACAAAAGACTAATGAAGTGCTTAAAACAAGGGAAGGATAGCAAAGAGAAAAAGACTCCAAGGACATTAAAAACTCAGGAAAATGCTGCTGCAGTTCTGATCTGCAGTACAGATTTAAAGACCTAAAAAGACTAAACAGTCTTATAGTCCTGGGCAGTCCCTACAATAAATGCCCTTCTACTAAAACCCGGTAATTACTGGAGCAATTCAGGGTAAATAAACACTTTCCAGAGCTCACTGCACTGAAATCCAGCAAAACAACACAATTATTGAAGGTGAAGTTTAGTATTCCTAATGTATCCAAGATCCACATTACCATCAAAATACTATTTTTTTTAAAGCAAGCTTTCAGCACTTCTGATGGGAGTGAAATAAAGCCCTAAAGCCTAGTTTAAGAATAAACCCTCCTTTGATGACTGGAGAAGGTACAATAAGAATCCAGACAAGAACTGCAGCAGAAGCAGAGTTTTACACCTAAACTACAAGAATATTTGCAATTAGTTCAAATACAATTAGAAGAGATGCCTGGCACCTACCAAGTACTTCAGTCACTGAATTGCACCAGCACTGGCTCCTTCATAAAGATAAACTGAAATGGTCTACCAGTGCTGTTGGGTATTAGGAAAAGGTTCTTCCTCTGCCTGGAATGGTCACAGCCCCAATGCTGCCAGAGCTCCAGGAGCATTTGGACAATGCTCTCAGGCACAAGGTGGGATTTTGGGGCGTCTGTGCAGGGCCAGGAGTGGAATTGGATTATCCTTGTGGGTCCAGCTCAGGGGATTCCATGACTGCATGGTTTTGTGGATAGCAGGATGCAAATGAACTCTGACTGGCTGCATTGCTTTGATATCAAATATCCAATAATAACCTGTTCATTTAACCCAAGGAACAGCTTAGGATGATAGGTGTAGGAAGGTGCAGTTCAACCCCAATCCTAAGGGACTCAGTGAAACAGAGGGACACAGGGGACAATGCTGTCTGAAGCCTGTACAAGAACTCTGCCATTTGCCTTGCCGCCAAGCCATGCCTAGAAATAAAGCTCCCACACACTGCTGCTCTGCCTCTCCCAAAGTGCCACATACAGTCCCTTTCCAGGCACTTGTGAGATCAAGGGAAACAGAAGCCCAGGTATGATTTAACACAACAAGCAAATAAATGGAAATGTCTGTTGTCAAATACCTCTCAATAACTGAGGATCAAACCTTAATTACATAAAATGTACCAGGGACACATCTCAGCTCCTCAGTTCCACTGGAACACTTTAATTTCACCTAGTGCCAGTTCTGACAAGCAACAGCCACGTTGTCATGGCAATGACAACACAACACAGTTGTTTTCTGCTCTCCCAGTGCACTGCGGACACAGGAGGGTCATTTCCATTGCCATAAATCTATATATTTAACCACATTTCTTCACTCTCTTATTCAAGCAAGCTCTTCCCTTCAGAGCGTGATCACAGACGGTTTGGCAAACTCTTTGGATAGTCAGGCACAAACTGAAAGCCTGGGAAAAGAAGAATGCTTTATATTTAAAAATGCAGAAGCTGAGGGAAGAAGCTGATTTCTGATACACAGATTAACACCCACGTGGCTGCCGATACTGCAGAGTGTGCACAAGGCAAGGCCCAGGTGTGCTGAGCATCACCTTAAGATCTGGATTCACTCACTGGGTCTGGAAATCATTTGCAGAAAATCTGCCCCTAAGAAGATGGGTTGTTAGAACCAGGCACTGGCTTTTCTACCCAACAGGTTTTAATATAAAAAGAAATTAATAATTCTCTGTTTCACTATTTGTTACACTACAGCTAGTTACTGTATATAATATAAGTTACTGCCAGCAAGCCTAGGGGTTAGTGAGTGGTTATTGCTACCACATACACGGTTAGACATGGTTAGGACAGAGAGTGATGGCACAGAACAGGCTCTACCTGAGCTCAGGAGGGGCTGGTTCAGAGCCTCGGTAACAAATGCGGAGCCTGGTTTTACATTATCCATCTCCAAATCTGATAATCAGGGTCAGGGGCAGGGGCACAGGGACAGACAGAAGGCAAGAGAGAGGACAAAGTTAAAAATCTCCTGGAGGGACTGCAGGAGACCAACAATTCAATGTGGAGAGACAGAATTAGAGAGACAGAGCTGGAGAAATCCAGAGGTCAGTGCTGGGCATGCAGAGCTGGGGCCTCTCTGGGCTGTTCTAAGCCTGAATTGTTCTTGCCCATCAATGTCTGTGCAAACAGGAGCAGGAGGGAGGTGATCCACTGAGTCCACAGCGTGAACAGCAAAAAACTATGAGGTGAGCTGAACTAAGCTGTGTGAACACCCAAATCCCTGGAAAATTGAGCTGCTGGAGATGAAGTGGATGGTGCTGGTGGCTGAACAACTGGGCTCGGAGCTGGCTCAGGAGTGAGCACAGTGTGTGCAAGCCAATTCCCAATTCCAGTCCCTACCCATGGCAGCAGGTGGTACCAGATGATCTCTATAGACTCCCTTCCAACCCAAACCAGTCTGGGATTCTGGGATGCTGTGCACAGACCACCCTAAGCAGAGTTTTCACTATAAAAAGAGTATTAAAAATTGTATAAAATAGATGCCAGCTTATGTTGGCAAATGCTGGAAGAGAAATCATGGATTTTTAACACAGCACAGCTCATGCAAGAACAGCTTTTGCTGTGCCTGAGAGACAAAAGATTTTGGGCTTGTGGTCAGGGGCATTTCATCCCAGTTACAAAATCCTCTTCCAGCCCCTGCCTCCCTGTCCAGAGCTCAGCTCGTTTATCTGAGCCCAAAAAAGAACTTCAGTGCCTAAATGAGACCAGAAACGAACTTTCCCCTTGCACCAGCAAAACCTGAGCAAGACCTCAAATCCTTCATACTTAAAAAAACCCAAGTATTTCTAAATTCCTTATAGCAGAAGTCATGCAGCCATAATCTGTGGGACACAGGAATCATATAAACCAGAGCCCAGGAGTGCTCAGCCAGGGGAGGATGTGGTTCCCCAGCTCTCCAGTGGTGCTCTTGGAGCAGCCACAGCCAAGCTTGTCATCTCTGCCAATTCCATGACTCACAAAGGGACAGGGCTGTCACAAGGAATTAACTTCACAGGAAAAACAAGCAGTACTACTGATAAGCCTCATAGCTTTGAGTAGAAATATTAGAGATGCTCTGTTGTCAGAATCTTCCTACTCACAGGTGAGAGAGGAAGGGGACTCAACACTGACCACTTGCATTAAATAACCAGAAATGTGGCCATTCCTTTTTTTTTTGTTTTATTGGTTTTTTTTGTTAAAAAAATAATTAAAAAGCCTGCCTGAAAAAAAAAAATAGATAAGCTAAAGCCTCCCTGTGTTATCTGTATTTAACTGCTGCTGATCTTTTGGCAGGAATTGCATCTCTGAAGGGCTCAGGGATCCAAGGAACTTGACTACACAAATAGAAAAACATTAAGAAAAATCTTTTCTCCATATTTGTGTGCCCAAAAGGAACTCCCTGCATCTTACAAGATTCACTATTCTAATTCCTCCCAAATTTTCTGACAGATAATTTATCAGTGGACGTGGCCAGTCACAGCAATAAATTCTGCCCTCATTCTTAAGCCTCCATCCCAGTTTCAGTATTCCCTGGCTCCCGTGGGTTTGGATATGTGCAGTGGATCTATCCATGATATATCCCAAATACAAATATACATGATACATCCCTGTTCTCCCCCTCTGGACTCTTTCTACCTGGAGGGGTCTGAAACCAAATCTTCACACCAGGAGCAGGTTTTCTTGTCCTGGAGGGAACACCAGGAATGAGAAGTACTGCCTGTTCCCCACCCTACAGGGACACCAGTGGCTGTGTGGGTAAAGGACATACCTGTGTATATTTACATTAACAGTATATATTTTATAATTATCTCCTTACAGGATTTGCATATCAAGTTTTCAGACTGACTTAGGGAATCCAGGGGGAGCTGATTTGTGCAAGTGAGGCATTTGCTGTAAAAATGGTAAATTGACATGACCAATCCCAGGTTTTACTGACACTAGGTTATTGCTTGAGGTTTTAACCAGCACTAGCAGGATCTAAAAACGACCATGGGAAGGTGAAGCAGGACTCTGAATAAACAAGTCACATATTAGTTCACTTTGGGATTGTCAGATGTTAGGTGCAAACACCATTCCCCCATAAAAAAAAAAAAAAAAAAGGAATTTTGGCTTCTGAAGGTTGTCACATTCTAACAAACTTCAAGAATTATGTTTCATTCCTCCCATCACCCATTCTTATCTTCTTTTTCTTTCACACTGACAGTCATACTTGGTTGTCTGGCACTTAAATTTCTTTTTTTGAATCTTTCCAATCTTTTTATGGATTCAAAATTATTCTATCACCCCCAGGAAAGAGCTATAACCAGCTTTGTTCTTTTCCTGCTGTATTATTTTATGTCCAAATATCTTTTAAAAAAGCACCTTAGAACAAAGGTTTGTTTTGGTTTCCCCTAAATATCCTTCAGGGCATCACTGCTACTGACTTGCATGTACAGAAGAATAAGGAAAGAAAAAGGAGACAGAGAAACAAGGCGAGAATGAAAGGAAGACAAAGGAATAAATGAAGACATACAAGGGGGGAAGTAGCTCCAGGACGCTGGACGGGCTCCATGGGCAGGGGAGACTGGGAAATAAAAAGGAAAAAAGCAAAACAAAAACAAAAAGCAGCTGGTTAAAATATGCTCCCACCGAAAATGGGCTCATTTCACACAAAGCTCAGCTGGGCTATGAATAGCACAATAAAACACACCCAATCCTTCAAGTTATTTGTTGCTAAACACTTGGGAAATTCAGTAGGATCCAGTAATTCCCATCTTGTGTCCCAGTTCAAAAAATCCCCCAACACTTTGCATGTTTGACCTTTCAGCACAAGGCACATCTCTGTCCTGCCAAACAGCACAGGGTTTTTTATATATTTAATTTTGTTATATACTGAATTTTCCTTAATTTCCACTGGTGCTAAAGCAGAAGTTTCTCTTAGTCTTAACCCTGTGCAAAAAGCAGAGTCATTGTCTCAGAGCTGTGTTTTGTTGCTGTGCTCCTCTTGAAAACCATGAACTGCAGAGGAGGGAGGCCCAGCTCTGCCTCAGCCCCAGCTTGTGTTCTGGATGCAAGGGTCTGGGACATGTGTGGATGTGGCACCTGGGGACATGGTCTCAGGTGATCGTGGCAGTGCTGGGGAGTGGTGGGACTCTTCCAGCCTAACAATTCCATGAGCAGGCTGGCCCGGACCTGCTGGAATCTCTGCTGGCCGAGTCCTGCTGGCTTTCAGAGCCTGGGGAGATCCCTGCAGCACCTCCCATGGACATGGACTCTCCTGAAGTGGGGCTCTCCACACTCCCAGTGATGCCCTTTCCTCCTGAGCCCTGTGTCCAAGGGATCACATTCCCTCAGGATTTTGGTCCTGAGGCTGGCAGGGCTGGAAGCAGTTCCTGTGTAATCAGCAGCTTGAGCTGGGCAGCTCTGGGTGCTCATCCCCTCTCTGCTTCCCCCAGGAAATGGAGACCTGCCTTGGCTTGGCACATTTCCATTTAATTCAGCTTTAATGAGACACTGGCATGAAGACTGAACAACTGCTTTGTTTACTTCAGATTAACAAGACTGGTACTAATTTATGTACACTTTTACTTCCCCTGTTTTCTTTACAAAAGTACTAATTAGGACATGATGCTCTTATCGGTGTCAAATGGATGCTTAGCCTGGGCACATTCAGAATTTAAGCTCTATTTGCACTTTCTGATTTTTATTGAAATAAAAAATTGACCACAATCTTTTTTTTATCCAGGGATTAGAAATTAGAGCCTATTTCAAACCAGGTATGGCCTTGTTGTGATTACAACAGGTCAGTGAATGTGCCTCAGTTTGCATTTTTGCAGTTAAAATTACTTTCTCCAGCCTGACCACAACCTGCAGGAGGTCAGGGCAGAGCCTCTGGCCTGATCCAGAGCTAAATATTCAATCCTCCTGAAATTCAGTGGATTATTTATATCAGGTGTGCTGACCCAGATCCATCTGTTACTGATGTTTTAAAATGAAAATCAGTCATTCATAACAGCTTGTAATACTGACAGGGGACCTTTGAATGCTATGTCTCATAAGAGCACCTTCACATTTCAAAATAAATGGATGAGACAGGAATCTGAAAACTCCTCCATAAAGCTGGGCAGAGCTGCTGGGTTATACATTCTTGGTGAGAATGACCCCCTAGACTTTAAAAATGCTTATTTTGGGGGGAGGGAAAAAAAGTGAAGTATTACCTTCTAATCCCCCATTTCTTCTCTTCAGCTCTAATTGTCCCCCTGCAAACTGCAGCTTAATTCTGCTTTCCCACTGAAAGCAGCTGCTTCCCAGCAAACACCAAACCTAAAATCTTCCCCAAAATGACCCTGCCAAGGCCACTGCAGTGACACTGGGTCACAGGAAGATGCTGCTTGTTAGGAAAAGACAAAAACAAACTGCAGGTATGAGTTAGGTGTGAGATGTGGGTTAAAATACTGCTAAACTACAAATATGCAGAATTCTGATGAAGAAAGGGACTGAAAGAGAGAGCTGAGACACTGCCTAAGACTGAGGAGTGGGGACAACATGAACACACATCGACATAAACATACTATTCCCAAAAAAAGACATGGACAGAGGGGGATGAGAAGAGTCATCAAAGCCACAAAGTTCAGGCAATTCACAAATGTTCACTGAAGAGGGAAAATCCAGAGCAGCTATTCACACTTTTCCTTCTGAGCAGCACTGAATATTGAAAAGGTTCACTTCTCTCTGAATATCTGAAATTCAAATGCAGTCTCTATGGATCTCTAAAAATCCTCATGAATATGAGCTGATTCCATGTATTCTGGCACTGAAATTCAGCTAAATTGGTAATATTAACTATGAAATAGCAGATACCAATCCAATATAATATTTTAGTCTAAATATTTTAGGCTAAAAAATATAATTAGAGTATTCTATCCCACTAAGAATACTGGGAGAATCTAGAGAAAAGGAAAATGCTCAAGAAATGTGGGATTTGATGAGCTCACAGAACCTTCCTAGATCTTCACAGGGTTTTTTACATAAACAGAAACAGTAAGGAAAGCATTTGCATCCCAGCTGGGAAAAAAAAAAAAAAGGCATTTTCTTACAGGACTGAACATGAAAAAAAACCAGGGCACAGGCTTAGTCCAACACAGGATGGAAAATACCTTTAGACAGGCACCTTTCCTCTCCTGACTCCAAACTTTATTGTCAAACATATTGGAGAGGTGACTTGGGGCAAAACCGATACTCTTTCATATTACTCTGACTGTTCAGAAGTGAATAAAAAGGCCAATTTTTCTGTACGGCCCATTTTCTATCACTTATCCCAGGCCCTGGCTCCATGGCTGCTAGTACAAAGCACGTCCTGCCACAGTCCATGAAAACCTTGTTTCCAAAAGCAGAATTTGCCCTCAATCCCAACCCTCCTCTGCCCTTCCCTGTATTTCATCACCATGGAACTGCAGTCACTGCCCTGCATTAGAGACCACTGCAATATTTTATGGCTTCATTAAAGTGCTGTCCCCATCCCTTGTGCACATCAAACCCTCTAATTATAAATAATAATAGAAACTCAGGGCAGGAAGTTCCCTGTTTTCCATCTGCTTTTCATTAGGCTCCTCAGCCCAGCCAGATCCAGGGACAATTAAGCAGCACGAGGAGTTCTGTGTTTGGAAATTCTTTTGTGGCAAAGAGCTTTACTCTGCACATACACAATGTCCTGGATGTGCCACAAATCATATTTTGATTAAATAAATCAAAGTTGGCCTGTTGATAAGTGCAGCTCATCAAGGCGAAATCTAAAACTTCACAGTAATCCAAGATTAAATACCTTTCTAATGTCAAGTGAGGACAAGAGCTCCAAGTGAGACTTTTAGGAAAGTCTCTGTTCCTTGGGGACAGCCAAACTGATGTTTTAAATACAGGTACACAGAGAATAGTAATTAAATGTGGGTATTGACGTGCATGAGAAATACCCTGTGTACATAAGGCATGGATTGGAAAACACAAAATGCAAGAATATGGGCGAGGAAAGTGCATTATCCCAGCAATGCCATTCCCAGATGGCTCTGCAGGGTGCCCTTGGGAAGATCCAGTTTCCCATTTGGCAGCACCCAGGCTACTCCAGCACCTCTGTCCTGCCCCGTGCCACCTCCCTGGGCTGTGCTGGCACACCTGGAACTGGAACTCCTTCCTGCCTTCCTCCTCTCACCTATCTCACACAGCACTTTCATCCAGCAAGAGAGCTCCTGAAGTCCTCCAGCACCACATCTAACATTCCCTAACTACAGGAACCTCCTCCCTGACTCCTTTCCCACCAACTTTTGCAGCATCCGAGGAAGAAATTCTAGACTCCTGCCCACATCACACAAGTGCTGTCACTTCCCAAGGTGCACAAAGAATGCACCCAAGGAGTGGCATCAGGAATTCTGTATGCAGAGGAGGGGTAGGATGACAAAATCAGCTGCACCATTCCGTACATCTCAAAGCTCATTAGAGCTCCCCTAGAGGAGCCTTTTAATGTACCCACAGAACCACCATCAGGGAAGGTCAGGGGACACCCTTGTGACTTGGCAATATCTTCCAACTTACTACTTTTCATGGGATGTGGGCTTGTGGTGCCAACTTTATACCAAACATTTCCCAGGGCTGAAAAGGGAAATTCACCCCCCAGAGTGTGACTGAAAACAAATAGAATCTGTTCATCCATTCTGCTCCATTATCTCCTCCTAAGGCAGAGACACTGCTCCCCAGCAGCTCAGCGCACTGTCTTGGCTTGCAAAGCAAGATGTAACCAGCAGTGTGTGTTCTATCACCATCTGTTGAAAACCAGGTGAGGCAGTGTTCTTTATCCTTTTCACAACCCATCCTTCCTCCACGAGATATCTCCTGTTAATGGGCCATCGAGTTCCACTGCAGGACTGATAAAATTCCATCATCCCATTGGGAGATGCTCCACCCAGGGGGAGGAGCCAAGCATTCCCTACCTAGATAAAAACTGAGATTTGGAACATCAGAGCAGCCTTTTTCCACTGGATTCCAGAGGAAAATCAGACCTTTTCACATCATCACTGGACCTTCAGAGGAAAACTGCACCTTCTACAGGAGCACTGCTCCAACAGAACCACATCTGTCACCGCAGGAGGACTGCAGCCACCATGTAATGGGACTGCTGCCAACACCCTGACTGACTGACAGGGTGTCAGCTTGGATTCTGACTCTGCCAGTGTCTTGGGTTTGGGGTTTTTTTGTATTACTGTACTTGTATTTTATTTTTTCCTAGTAAAGAACTGTTACTCCTATTCCCATATCTTTGCCTGAGAGCTCCTTAATTTCAAAATTATAATAATTTGGAGGAAGGGAGCTTACACTGTCCATTTCAAAGAAAGGCTCCTGCCTTTCTTAACAAACACCTGTCTTTCAAACCAAGACACACATCAAACTGCCTGAGTCATGTTTAACAATAAACATTTGCTTGTGTTTAGGCTGAAAGATGCCTTTCCTGCTTTAGCTGACAGAGCAGTGCCCAGGCAGATCCTGGATCCAGGGAATGCTCATCTCTACCCATGACTTTCCACCAAACTCCAGAGCTCTGAGCTGATAAAATGCTGTTATTTCCCTTCATAAAAGTCAAGCTTTCGAATCACATCTATTTGTTTTAAAGTACTAAGTCAGCAATCTGCCAAGATAAGGAACATCATCAAAATAGAGAAGAGGGATGAGAAGCATACCAGTTCAATACCAACTCCACTTCCCAGCTGCTTAACATTTAAAGAAAGAATAGCACATTCAAACATCTCGATACTAAAGATATATTACAGAGATCTCAGTTATGCCAGCACAGCTAATGCCAATCACTTCCAGAACACACTGAAAGGATGGGAAGGTTGACAGTAGAGTAAGATCCAAAATCCCATTCTCTTTTTACTTTTCCTTTCTTCAGCAGAACTTTGGATTAATTTGCCTGTTTTCCTACAATACAGAACTGCCTAGAAGGCAGGAGGAAGCAGATGGAGCCATGTACCCAGAGCACAAGCAACCAGCATTCCCATCCTGTTACATCCAACTTCCTGCATTTATCCTCAAGCAGAAAGAACCTTCCAGTACCAAGGTGATCTATTCCATCTGATCAGCACATACATTCCCGATCATCTATGTTCTATATAAAAAATCCTGATATGCAACACTCCCTTGATCACCCAGAACTAGGATCATGGTTGCTCTCATTACAGACTGCTCAAAGTAACTTGAAATTCTGACAAGCATAAATCCTCCAAGTCAAGCAGGAGGTGGACATTGATACAAGTCTGTAGAGCAGGTGAAAGACATTCAACAGTGGGAACTCCCCAGAGAGGGGCAATGTGTGGGTGACTGACACACAGAGGGGGGCATGACGATATGCAGGGAATGATCAACGCTCATGACACGTGTGAAAGAGGTATTAAACATGGAACACACAAAGACAACTCCAGTCCAGTTCACTGCATCAAAAAAAGCTGATTTACACACCTGGTTTTGGCACCGAATTGGTCACGGACTGAGGGACTTTGTCGTTGATGAGTTCAACGCATTCACTGGGAAAGAATCCAACCTGGAGTAAAACAGAAAGAGGAAATGGAGTGTTATGATATTAACTGTTCAACCAACATCTCCCCTCAACTTGCTCTGTCTGATGCTCCCTGACATTATCCAGCATCAAATGACCAGCAGTCATTGACAACTGCAGGTTCTGCTCTGCTGCCAGCACCCTGAGAGAGAATAATCTGAGAGCCCAAGGCACTGCAAGGTCCTGGAGTGATTAATTTTAAAGGTTAATTTGCAGTGTCCCTGCACTGACCTTTAACTCAGCATTTCTCCCTGCAGCCCCCCAAAGGTAGAAAGGCTGGAGAGTCCCCTTAAACCAGCATAAGGGTTAAAGGTTATGGGAAGGATCCTAGAGTTTTCTTGCAGTAGGATGTGCTGCAGACATTCCCATGCCACTCAAGAGGGGCTGCTGTGCCTGGGAAGAAGTGAAATTATGTCCCTTTCCCTGTTGGAAGATTCAGACTAAGCTGTGACCAGAGAGGAGTTTGGCATTTCCTTGCATCCCCACCTTCTCTCTTATTTCCCAACATCTTTATTCTTACTTTCATCCCAGTGAAAGTCAGACCAGAGCAGACCTTGGGTAACTTTAATCTGTGGTCCATCTTTCGCCACCTTTTCTCTGTGTTTCTCACCCAGCACAGCTCCTGCATTGTGAGATGTAACACAGGCACCACCACCTTCCCTGACTCCTCACCTGGGGCAGGGCAGGATTCCCTGTCCCATGTCAAGCCTGTGACTGGGACGTCTGGAAGCACCAAGTTTGCTAAACTCTACAGGAACATGAGGGAAAGAGCCAGAGGATGGGCCTCAAGCTCATCTGAGCAGAACTGAGCCAGGGCTGTGCCAGTCATGTCAGCACATCCATGAAATCCTCTGGAAGCATAGGGCAGTCAGCACCAAGCCAGGCAGACAGTCCCTCCTCTATTAATTCATCTCATACAATTCCCTTTTGTTTCCATGGAAAAAAGACTGATCTCTTTCCTACTCCAAGTTGATTTTCACTCACCAACCTCCCAGCAGTTTGGTGGCAGTGTCATGTAGGGTGTCCAGACTAAAGTTATTCCAAATTCCCCAAAGGAAACAACAGTTATCAGAGCACACACTTTCTTCTTCCTCCCATACCTCCAACATCCAGCAGGGCAATGTTCTGCCCAACCACAAGGACAAAGCTGTCACCCGTTACACAATGCCACAGACTTGAAATACCATTGTTGTTAGGACTCTGAGAGCTCAGGGCAGAACGTGCAGAAGCAGCACTCTGGGCCAGCATCACTCAGGCTTGAGCTGGGGTTCCCTGAACTGGGCATCACAAGTGACTCATAGAACACACCCAAAACCCAGCACAAGGTATGGCTGCACCAGTCACTCCCTCAGCTGGGTGTACCAGGTCTGCAAGGACATGGTATCCTGGTGTTATAGAACACAGTGGGGATTTCTGTGCAATTTATAGACAGAAATGTGTCAATTAACATGAGAAAATGAGCATGAACAGCAGCATCACATAGAGAGGCCCTTCCTCTGGCAGCCCGTGGCTCAGGGATCTGCTCTGCTGGGAGATGCCAAGGAACAGACTGAGTGGCATGGACACTGAAGTGCTGGTGTTTAAACAAAATACACTTCATGGTTTTAAATCATGGAATCCCAGGATGGCTTGGGTTGGAAGGGACCTTAAGGTTCATCCAGTTCCACCCCCAGCCATGGGCAGGGACACCTTCCACTGTTCCAGAGTGCTCCAAGCCCCAATGTCCAACCTGGCCTTGGACACTTCCAGGATCCAGAAGCACCCAGAGCTGCTCTGGGCACCCTGTGCCAGGGCCTCATCACTCTCACAGGGAGGAATTTTCTCCTTATATCCAACCTAAATTTCCCTTTTTTTCCACATTGAACCATTCCCCCTTGTCCAGTCACATGAGCTCCTGATGCAAAGTCCCTCTCCACCTTCCTTTGTAGCCTTTACAGACACTGGAAGGTGCTCTGAGGTCTTCACACAATCTTTCTCTTTTTCTCTCTTTCTCTTTCTCTTTCTCTTTTTGTCTTTCTCTTTCTCTTTCTCTTTCTCTTTCTCTTTCTCTCTTTCTCTTCTCTTCCCCAGCTGAACAGCTCCAGCTTTAACACTTCACTGTAGCACTGAGAGTCTCTGCTGGACATTTCCCATGTGAGAGATACAAGAGGAAATTTTTTAATTGGGAAGGGTGCACAGATCCAGGGAAAGTCTCAGACCACCACACAGACATCATCTGGGAAACTCCACATCTGGAGTGATGAAGTTTCTACCATTTTCAGTAATTCTCCACATTGTGTAAAGAAACTCTAAGTCCTGGGACCCCAACTTCCATTAATTATCTAAATCTGGATCTAAGCCCAAACCTCAGATCCCACACTGCCGAACATTTAATCAAATACTGGACATGAAATCAAAAGTCACTTGCCTTTGACTGTTAACACAATATTTCTCCTGTTTCTGTATGCACTGTACAACGTAGTAACCAGGAATTCAGAAATAAAATACCCTGGATGGTTATGCCACTGCTTCCAGATATCCAAGGACTTTCCCAAATCAAACATTTTACCTGCTGTCCATGTATCATTTTTGCCATGTTTGCACCAATAATTACAATGGATTTTTAGGGGCAAAGAATTGTGCTGGCTCCCTAATGTGAACTTACTGCTAGAAATTAATTACATTTTCAGACTTACTTATTCTAACTTTTCTTGCAAGATGCCCAGGAAATCCTTGTCAGGGTTATAACCCACAACTTCTACCACATTCCCACCCACTTAAAAGATGCTACTTCTCCTCCCATGGGAAGTTTTCCATGATTTTGTATAAATGAGTTTGGTCCAAGAGTTAATCTCAACAGATGTAGCAAGGCACTATTAGAGCTTGAGCCAGGATTAAAGGATTTGGCAACGTAGGAAAAGTAATAGCCAGGGTAGTATATATTTAGATAAATGGAAGGTCATCTAAAGGTTAACTATACTACAGACCTTCAGCAGAGAGGAAGGTACAGGCTGCTGGTGCATGAGAACTGTTCTGCAACACCTACTACAGCTTTACCTTTTCACTTCTATGCCAGTGGCTGCTAAAACTGAAGGACACAAGAGGGGAAAAGTCAATGATAATTTTCAGTTTATGAGGAAGGAACTCAAACAAATTAGAAAGTACCAGCAACGTCAATGGCAAATGAAACACTGAGACATTTGGATTGGTTTTTTGGGTTTGACATAAAGTGTGGATTCAATTTTAGTCAAGAAGTTTTCTCTTTTCCTTTTAAATCTGATGACAGTCTAACAAAACCTGACAGGGAAGCTGCAACTTTTTATGGCCTGTTTGGCCTTCCTGAGCAGAATTTTCACTGAGTCATTGCCAAGTGACTACACAGAGAGCAGGACACCCTCACCTCATTCCCAAAGGAGCCCCTGCTGAAATGCTCTTCCACTTTAGAGCATTACTAACAGGAGGAACAGGACTGTTACTCCTCTTATCCTGAGCTCCTGTTAGAGAGTTGAACACCTGTGCCACAAAACTATTTTGATTTCTTTTATTCACAAAAAATTGTTGGTGTGGGATGGTACTTGTTGATTATCCATTCCTGACTGGTGTGCCAGCAGCACTTTGGGAAACCAGAGAGCTGGAGAGGGACTTAGGACAAGGGATGGTGTGCCAGGACACAGGGAATGGCTTCCCACTGCCAGAGGGCAGGGCTAGATGGGATTTAGATTGGATATTGGGATTAACTTCTTCCCTGTCAGGTTCTGAGGCTCTGGCACAGGGTGCCCAGAGCAGCTGTGGCTGCCCCTGGATCCCTGGCAGTGCCCAAGGCCAGGTTGGACAGGGCTTGGAGCAGCCTGGGACAGTGGAAGGTGTCCCTGCCCATAGGAGGAGTGGGCCTGCATGTAAGGTTCCTCCCAACCCAAACCACCCTGGGATTCTGTGGAACTGGGACCTGCAGTCTCACAACCAGTTGAAGCTGCTGTAATCACAGCCTGATTAAAATCAGCCCAGTCCCTCCCGGCTGCACACCCTGGTTTTGTTACCTCTCCAGCAGTGCAGGTTGTGGGGCAGTTCTGCACGTCAGGAAACTATTCCCAAAAATCAGAATAATTCAGGACAACCAAAGACAGTTGTGTATCAAACAAGGACCTGTCCCCAGTGACTCAGTTCCCTGACACAGAGCCACTGATTGAAAAGACAAAGCATGAAGCAAAAGCAGAACAGAACAAAGAGGGCTGAAGGCTGTTAATGTGGAGGTGGCTGTAATTTAGGTAACAATCTTACAGAGAAAGCACTGACTCACACTGAGGGCATTGGAAGAGAAAAAATCATTTTACTTTAAGCAGAGCAAATGCTAAGAAGCCTTCTGGGTTGCTTTGTTCACACAGGATTAGGTGTGTTGCAATGCAGCCCTGAGCTCAGGTACACAGAGAGCACAGGCAGGGTGCCAGGGAAGTGTGATGGATACAACCCCAGTGAGTCATCCCTCAAGGACAGCTGTGGCTGGCAGGAAAACTCTGACTTCCACCCTGAATCCAAGTTGCAGGTGCTTGCAGCCGGTCAGATCTGGTTTTTGGCTCACATCTGCAAAGCTGCCTCCAGTTCCTCACCAGAGCCCTCCCATTATCCCAAGGGATGCAGGACAGGCAGGAGTGAAGGTACTTCTGCCTGGGTATACACAACTCACAGCTGCTTCAAATGCACAAAAACAGGGGAGTTCCTTCAAGTTAAGAAGTAATTTTTTTTTCCCTTTTCAGTGAAACAAGAACATTTTTTCCCAGTTCTTGCTCTCCTACTATCAAGACATGATTTATAATGGAAGCTGGGGTTGGTTGAAAAAACCCTGCTCCTTCCATAACATGAAGCAAAAACCCAAGAAACAAACATTTGGTGTCAGGACCTCCTCCTTTTATCTGCGCTCAGAATCATAACTATCTGGCAAGAGGGGCTCTGTTGATTTATTTTAATAATTCAAATGACTGGATCAACAGATTGCTATCATTGCAATGTTCCTAAACAGGAACAGAACTGTTTGCTCTAACAAATGCTTTAGAGGCTGCACAGCTTCATCTGTCCCTACACCTCTTGCTGTAACAACATTCTTCACCTACACACTCTTTTTGAGCATCCATCATGGACACTTCTGCCTGTAACTCATCTCTAGGTGTGGTGTAGCGACACCAGAGATAAATTCCCTTTCTCTGAATTCTCACTGTTTATATCATCAAAAGCCTTCATTCCATCAAGAAATGAACATTTTCTGTACATTTAGAGCTCATGAGCCTTGAACTCGACACACAGGTTAAGACTTTGAGCAAACAGAGCTCCCGGAGCTGTGGGAACACAGAGCTGCATCTCCATGGTGTGTGTGGCTGTCACCTGATCACACTGTGACCACTCCTACTTGTCATTAAGGACACAAGATTATTCCACCCCCAATTTTCTGTTAAACCAGAATATGGTGCTGTATTTCAGCAGCTGCCCATATCTGTTGTGTCAGGAGCCTGACCGTGCAGGGACACAGAAAACCCCCTTTTCAGGCAGTTTGCTCATCATCACATTTTTATGCTGGGAAAGCACAACAGGATTGCTGTGACTGAGAGGCACAAAGCTGTGACAAACTGCAGAAGGGCTGCCTTGCTTCTATGCCTTTAGTCAGCAGTGCTGTTCTCCAGACCTGGCCCCAATGTCAGCCTGTTGGCAAGCATGGTGCGCATACTGAATAATGGGATCTACATCCCACACAGGGATTCCAAACCCCATGCAAAGTGTCCACACTCAGGCACAGACACAGAGTAGCTTTGTTTTGCTTTATTGATTCACTTGGAAGTTAATCATGGCATAGGCTGATCATTCCAAGCAGTATTACAGCATTTAATTGATTGAGGGTTGGAACTGATGTCTGAGGTCCCTTCCACTCCAAGCCATTCTGTGATTCTATGACAGTATAGCTTATTCAGCTTTAAGGCTTCTAAGGTTAGAACACAAGTCCAGCATAGCCACATCGCAGTCCAGAAGCAGAAGCTTGTTCAAGTAGTACCAGTGTGTTGACTCTAGAATCAAATGAGATTTCAGAGCAGGTATTTTATGTCCATGCTGCTCTGATTCTACAAATGAGATGTCACCTGAACTCCCACACCTAACATAAACCAACAAAAGCTGTGTCTCACATGCCCTGGCTGAGCAGACAGCACTGGGGTGCTGTAACTACACTTCATCCAGCTGGGACTGGGAGATCCAAGTGCTGGGCATTGACAACAGCCAGGCCACAGGTTGGTTCTGGCACAGAAAGGGAGAACCTGAGGAGCCTTGAGAAGACTTTCCATGCCAAATTACACAAGTGTTTGGTCAACCCTGAGCCTCTGCAGAGCAAACTCTTCATCCCACCCATTCACAGACAGCAGCTGCAGATGGAAATTCCTGTGGCTGAAAGCAGCTGAAATGTGAGAGCACAAGTCAGTCCCCTCAACCCCCAGTGGCTCTGGGGTTTGCTTAGCTAAAAGAGACTTTTAAAGCTTTTACAAGGATTAAAAACTCCTTGGAAGGACAGTGCCATTTCAACACACAAGGTTTGGTACCTATCCCCCATGTATGCCTAGGACCTTTTGAAAATTCAGTCTCCATCTCTGTGCTGTGACATTTACAGGGACCAGAAACACTGACACCACACAATAAACATAGACATGGATGGGTGGCTTGTCCAAGTCAGCAGCACTGTTTCATCAGCTGAAATTCTCCAAATCCTCTATGTTCTGCCTGATCTGGTTTTAGCTACTGGAAGGAAGAGGATGATGTGAGTAACAGTGTCAGCTGCCTTGGAGGGGGTGCAGCACAAGCTTCCACTGCCATCAGGCCAGCTGTCCATCACAGGCCATGGCCAGCCCTCCTTCCCATGGTGAGAGAGGAAGGGAAGTTCCAGTGGAGAGCCTGTGTCTGCTCCAGCCCCAGCCCAGAGGAGTCCACTTACCCAAGGCAGGGACATCTGCTCATCCACTGAGCCACCCTGAGCAGGTATGGCAGCTCCAGGAACACAGTACTGAGGTTCCTGCTTTTACTCCAGTCCCAGTGCCATGGCTGTGATGGTGCCTACCTGGAACCCGTGTTTTCCTCTCCACCATGAGGTCAGCTCCTTTGGTGGCATGTCGATGACAGACACGATGTCCCCCACCTGCAAAAGGTTGACAGCATCAGTCACAGCCAGGAGGAGAGCACAGTTCCAATAAACACAGTCTCAGGACTGAAAAAAACTGCAAAACTCTGCAGTGGCTGCACATCTACCTTTGCTAAGCCAAGCTGTGAGTTGTAAGAGTTCCTGGATTATCCGGTACACAGGATCCAGCTGCTCCTAAGGAAAAGGACCTGAACAGCAGCAGGCTCCTGGCAAGGGCTACATAAGGGTTCTGGTTTAACTGCAGTGATGGTGTCAAACACTTGGAAAAATCTGCTCAAGTAGCTGATTTTTACTCCCTGCCCTATCCACGTGTCTGTAGGCACTGATGTGTCTCCTCATTCCCTCTCACAGCTAAGAGTGAAGAGCTGCCTTTGCAGCTCCCAAACTGCCCCAGATGAGCTCCCCAGGGTTGGGAAGTGAACAGAGGAGAGAGGTGCTGCTACAGCAATGGGATGTAAAATGGCCAAAGACACCAGACAGGTTTTCTGAGGCTTTGCTCATTCCCATACAAATGTAATACTGCAGTAGTTCAAAAGGAAATCAGTATAATCAATATTAAATTTGGCTTGGTTTGAATTAAGCTCTGTGTGATCCCTGTTACAGAAAATGAGAAAGGGCAGAACCTAAACAAATACTGCAGGTAGTTAGGGCAAAAATTCATGCCAGTAATGCCCAACTTTCACCAGATATTTTACACTGATGGATCTTGAAGTGTTCTACAGAAAAGACAAACACATCCCCAGTTTGCAGACAGGGATGACTGAGATGTGAGGAAATTACTTCCTCCAGGGAATAGTGAACCAAAAGCAAAGCAAATGTCCATAAGGGAAACTGCTGTCACCACAGGAGCAGAGACACTGAGAATGTTCCTCAGAACTGGGGAGCAAACCCCAGTCAGCTGCTTGTGCAACTGCCCATTAGTAATTTAGAATAGTAAACACAGTGATAATTTGGGTTAGAGAACAGGACTCAGCATTGTAAAAACACCTGATCCTGTTCTGTGTCAGTCTTGCTGAGGTGTCCCACTGCATACCCTTGGAAACCACACATGCCTCAGTTTCCCCTCTGCACAGAGCAAGATGTACAAGCAGGAAGTGTCATTTCAGTGCTCTCATAAGCTGACAACCAGCCTGGATCCTGTGCTGCTGGGGCTCCAGCTCAGAGCTGCTGTGCCCACACGTCCCTCTGATCACACAGTTCTTTGGAGTACACTAATACTTGATTTGAACATGAACAAACCCCTGGCAGCACCAGACTATAACCCTTATTTTGCCTTCTGGTGCTGCACACCAAGGATGTGATCACAAAGCTCCTCAGGGCACAGTTTTCCTCCACACATTTTATAGAAACAGCACCATTGCTTAGGGCAACCAGACAGTAATTCTTGCTTTTTGGGTAAAAACAGAACTGCCAGACAACCAAAAGGTTCCAGGGTCTCATCTGGAGATCTTGGGTGGGATATGGAGCAACCTAGAGCTACTATGGGGTACTAGAAGGTGAGCCTGCCCATGGCAAGGGGTGGAATGGGATGGGTTTTAAGGTCCCTCCCAAGCCAAACCATCCTGACATTCAGGCATTTGCTCCACAGCAGCTGCTGTGCTGGACTTTCAGACCAGTTTTAGCTCATCACCTAGCCTTTAAGTAGCAATCCTTTGCCAGTCTGGTTATTTACTTCTCATGGTAGCAGAAACTCTTAAAAATGGTTCTTGACAGGGACTTGCTTAGAGAAACCCAGGTGGTGTAACCTGGGCAAGGAGAAATGAAACTTGCGTCCACACACACAGGGACACATCCTGGGGAGAAAACACATGGGCTCTGCTCAGGGACAGCCCAGAGGAGCTGGCAGGAGCTGGTTAATCAGAAGATACTAATGGCAAATAGAGCTGTATTTTAAAGATGACTGAACATCTGCCTGTATCCAACTCTTTGCAGATCAAATATTTAACTCAATCTTCCAAGCTTCACCTCACAAAACATTGTGGAAGTGTCTGGACATATTCCTGATGGGCACACAGGCCCAGACAAACAGATTACACTCATCTGTAGCTGACAACAAGGAATGCAAGTGCTTTTATTTACCTCAAAGGACAGTTCATCTGCTGCCTGAGCAATGTATCTCTTAATGACGTGGGCAGCGGCAATAGCAGGGACGTTAATGGATGACTCCTCATGGACCAGCAGGTGATTCCCCTTGTTATCAATCTGAAACAAAGAGCACAGGGGACTGTGAGGCAGCTGAGGACAAGTGAGGAGGCATTTTAATGGTACAGAGGCTTCAAGCTGATTGAGAGAGACAGCCCAGCCCTGGGCCCGAGGAGAGAGGGCACAGCAAGACAGAACAACTCGGGGGGGGTTCCAGAAGGTCAGGTGTGCCCATCCACTGGGGAGAAAAATGCTGGGTTGGTGCAGCTTTGTGTACAAACAGTCACACACAGTGAGGGTTTGCACCTCCCTTTAACACCAGATCGTGGAGGTTTTCCATAGCAATACAAAAATCTTTTACAAGGTGCAATTAATGCTTGAGGCACTGAGGGAAGGAGAAAATGCTGTCAAACCAAAAGCTAGTGTTGTTTTCTATTTTCTCCCACCCTTTTATTCATTTTTTTAAAAAAAACATGCACCCCCACTTGCAACCATCATCTTGCTTCCAAAACTCTCAGATTTCTGTGTAAAATTTTGTAGGATTCTCAGTGAGTCACAAAGGTTATTCTGCACTGCATGTGCACGGGGTTTGCTGTGATCTCCAGGCCCACTGTGTTGCTGAGAATCCTACATCTTATTTCTCTCTACAATTTCCTCCCTCCTTTTGCTGCTTTGCAAGATTTTTCTCATCCCAAAGGATTTCAGGGTGAGAAGGATATCAGTGGGGAAAATTGCAGGAAAACACACTGATAAATCCTTATCAGAATTTAAAAGGAGCTGCAACAGTCTATTAATAGCTGTTTCTATTCCTGCTGTGCAGCGATGGAAAGCCACACGTCTGCAGCCAGCCTGAGCAGGGACAGCTGGACACTCGTTCAGCCTTCCCTGCCCTCCCCCAGTAAGGGCTATTGTTTAAAGGCTACAAGACCATTAAACCTGAAAGCAGAGCTGCAGCTGCAGTTCACAACACACAAACTGTGCCACTACAAGCACAAGGCTGCCTCTGTCTGCAGGGCTGCCAACAGGAGCACAGAGTATTTACTGGGTTTGGAGCTGCCACAGGGAAAAATGATTAAAAAAACCCCAAGAGAGCAGGGAAACACTGTAACAAAAACAGATGAGTTACAGAAATGTGCAGCGTTTCTAAAATGCTGCAAGTTTCTAGTTTTTTTTTCTGCAAGTTCTAGACATTTGCAGCATGGCCTTGGCAAAATGGAGAGCAGGAATAAGCGAGCTTTGAAATAAGTGAGCCTTCTGCCACCCATCACTGGGAGGTTCAGCCCTGAACTCAGCATTCCCAGGCAGCCCACTGGGACTATCACCTCTGTTTGTGAACATCAGCAGGAACAATATGTTTCTGAGAGACAAAATTCAGGCAACCAGGGGAAAAAAACTCTCATTACTGGTTCTGATTCTGTATGTTCTACACCTTCTATGTGCTGGTAACAAGGGAATAAAGCTTTCAGGATAGAATTTCAGTGTCATCAACAGGTCTGGAAACAGCAGGTGAGTGCCTGCTGCATTTTCAAGGTGAAGAAACAAGGAATAGCCCAGGTTTGTGCTGTACCTCCATCCATGTGAGGGCAGGGCCACAGTTGATCTTGTTGCCTGCGATGTTGGAGAGCCGAGCCAGGTAAGCCATCAGCATCTGGGTGACCAGCTGGGACACAAACACACACACACAGTGGTTCTGTTAATGCACCTTCCTTTGAGAGCCTTCTGCACACTTAGGGAAGACCAGAAATTACCCACTGTCACAGGCAAGAGTTACAGAGATATGTTCCCTTCTGCAAATCAATGTACCTCTGTCATTCAAAGGATATCAAGCTACACACAGGGTTATAATGATTACATCAAAAGAAAGGATAAAGAAGCATTATCATTTTGTAAGATTCATGCAGATTTTCGTAACTTCCCTTGTCAAGATACCTTAAATCTACTTCACACACAAACAGCTCATGTGTCTTAAGGCCATCAAACACCTGAGAACCACTCAGTGAAAAAAACCCTGGCTGCCACTTCCACATGCTTGCAAAGCCTTAAGAATGTGGCAACTCAAACTGACCCCCTGGCCAAAGAGTCGTATTTCAAGCAGTAGAAGAGGGGTTTAAAAATAGAAGAAGAGGGGGTTTTTGCCATTTCCCTTCTGTAACAGTAAACTAGTTTTTATTACAGAGAAGCCACTGAGGTCTTTCCAAAGTCTCACAGTGACAGTGGTATAAAGCAGCATTGTAGCCCAGAATCTGTAGGACTGTCTCAAACATTGTTTTCATCAAACATCTGTTCCAATGTGGCCAATTCAAAATAAAAAATATATTATGAGAAACCCCACAGCTGCAGAGTTACATTTCACAGAGCAGCAGAGCTGTTCAGCATCTTCACATCCTCTGTGCTTGTAGACAGAATGCAGATTTTCAGGCTCATGCTCTAAAGTCCAATCAAATCAGTGGTACAAGTAAGGATGCAAGAGATAGGAATGCCTAAAATCTAATTAAAAATAAACCAGGAATTCATTGTCCTGCATATTGCTGCTTGTGCTGAATTGAAACTTTAAATCCTCCTCAGAAATACCCTGTGTGAAGCCAAAGCAAGTGATAAATCAGTCTCTCTGCTGAGTGATGGGGCTGCATGATCAGCTCCTTAAATTCCATAGCAAACACCCTGTAAATTCCAGGGGGTACTAATTTCAGTGTCCATGTCCTCCAAAATGACGCAGCCAAGATTCACCTGCTGCTTTCCAGGAGATTTTTCTGGAGATGAATAAATCTTTCAATTATCAGCAGAGAGAAGCTGAGGTAATTTCAGCTCATCTTACTCCAGGTGAAGACAGTAAGCCAAGAAATGAAAAGTATCTCCTTAAGGGGGAAAAAAAAAATGTCATTGAGGAAAAAGGGCTTTTTAAAGACCATTTAAATAACACACTAATGCAAATGCTCTTAAAAAACAGTTCAGGAACAGGCAGTTTAAAATGGAAGCCTAGCACTCCAAATGGGACTGCTCTTGCAGCGCTGCAGCCTTAGGCAGCATGATTTCCTGGCAATGTTGAGTTGGTAACACTAAGCCATTAAATACCAACATCACTGACAAAGTTTCCAAAGGAAAATCAAATTCATATCTAAGGACAGCTGTGTTTTGACATTCAATGACCATTCCAGATTCAGGAGCTCAGTCAGTTTGTCTGAACTTGCAGGACATTTCCTTTTAGATAGTTGAAATGAGGGGTGAAAAACACTGACTTTATTAATAGTAGACGATTTTCAAATGTAACCCAGGCTGCTATTAAAACTACTCTGTACTAGAAATACATGGAATTGCTGAGGCTGGAAAGCCTCTAAGCCCACCATTAAACCATGTCCCCAAGTGCCACACCCACACACTTTTGAACGCTTCCAGGGATGGTGGCTCCACCATTGCCCTGGGCAGCCCCTCCTAATGTCTGACAAGCCCTTTCCACCAAGAACTTGCTCCCCTGAGGTCATTCCTTGAGCAAATCGCAGTGTCTGGGTGGTGCCTGTGCTCTGGGTTCCCCAGGGGCTGTCCTTACCTCGGGGCTGTCCTTACCTCGGGGCTGTCCCTCAGGGCATCAGAGCGGGGCAGCTCTGCCAGCTGCGAGAAGCGGCGGTCGTAGATGCACAGGTGGAGGTGTTTGTCCAGCACCCGGAAATCCTCATAGCTCCTCTTCACGATCCAGCTCCTGCCCTGCACACACAAACACAGCCACACTGTCAGCAGCTCCTCAGCATGAGGGTTAGCAAGGGAAATTTGAGCAGAAATAGCACTTTCTCCTTAAAACATCTGAAAGCCATCGAAGTGCCTGGGCCACATTTTCACGTTTTAATTTGCAGCAGCCATTCATGCTCAAACCAGCTGTTAGTGGTCCTGTTTTATTTATGTAACCGTGGGTTTGGATGTGGCCCAGCATCATGAGACCCATCCAGAGCTTTAACTTCCACCTGTCTTACAAGGATTTTGTAGCATTTTTCTACACAAGGTGGCCTCTCACAAATGTAAATCACCAAGTGGTTGTATAAACAGCGTGAAATTAGATTCCAAACAGATAGAAGCATATAAACCCAAAGATCTGAAGGCAGGATTGAAGCTTGCAAAATTTTGGCCAGGTGCCCCAGGCAAACCTTCAGCTGAATTAAGAAAACAATCCACAACAAACAGTTCTAGCTGCAGATTTACTCCTGACAGCGTATGATTTCCCCAATTAAAATATAGACAAGATACAGGCTGCTCCAGGGGACAAGGAAGGGACTGTGGCAGCACAGAACAGTTTGCTTTGTGAAGCTTTTAATATCTAGTGATGACTTTTAAATGCTCCATGGCATATTATGATCAATAAAAAAATGCTGTAGTAATCAGCAGTTTACAGGTCAAAGCACTTTATGAAGGGTCATTGATCACAGAATCCTGGAATAGTTCGAGATAGAAGGGAACTTAAAGCCCATCCAGTCCCACCCCTGCCATGGGCAGGGACACTTTCCCCTGTCCCAGTTTGCTCCAAGCCCTGTCCAGCCTGGTCTTGGACACTTCCAGGGATGTGGAAAGAATCACAGAATTAGATTGCTGTGGGTTACAGGGGCACTCAGAGGCAGTGCCAAGGACCGGAAGGACACAGGGATGCCTGAAGGTGGAGCAGAGAGCAGGGGATGTGTGGTGTCAGGGGGACACAACAGGGGACAGAGCTGTAAATGCTGACTGCTGTGCGTGGCTGGCAGGGCTCTGCCAGGTGCTTGCTCCCCTGGGACACAAAAGGCATGGCCTATTATGAATTCCCAATCGTAATTCCTCTACACTGATTTCTTTGTCAGCAAAGTTATAAGCATCAGTTTTATGTTAAATATCCAAAGCCTGCGAGGCAATTGCAGATACAAACCCTCTAATCCAGCTACATTCCCAATGATTTAAGAGAACTCCACAATGTGACTGTAACCTCTGCTTTCAGTTTATGAGAAATCACCATATTTCACAGTCCTATAAAGAGGCACCTACACAGGATAAATGATCTCCATAATGTGGAAATCATTTCACTTTTTGTCTAAAGGAGAAAAATAAAACCAGGAATGCAAGGCTAATTATGTTCAGGGAGCTGTCAGCCTTCCCCATTTCTCCATCTTTTGCAATTAAGGGATTCTTGGTCTCTCACTGAGCTGACAGTGTGACCTTCAAGGCTCAGTCCCCAATGTAGAGAACAGCAGCCTGAGAAATCGCTGCGATCCTGGATCTGCCTCTGTCACCAAATCGGGCATTTCATTCCTCCATGACCTCCCAAACAACAAAATGATCTGTCAGACAATCCTAAACCTGTCACTAATTCTGTTACATTTAATTTTAAAGGCTGGCCTGTAGCTTTGCAGTCTGGTTGCCATGGATGAGGGCACCAAGAGTTAAATGCAGCTGGGAGGCAGAGCTGGGTCAGCCCCTGCTGTGCCAGGGTGTGCAGGATCAGCCTCTCTCAGCCCATCGCACACCATCAGAGCAGCAGGAAAAGGTGATGGATGAGCAGGGACAGCTTACCCCACACCAGCAGTGTCTCTGGTCCCACGGGAGGCTCCTGGAGGGCAGGCAGCAGAGCCGGAGCGCGGGAAGGGAACAGGGATCCTTGGCTCCTGCACCTCCAAACTGCAGCTCGCAGCTGCTAAGCAACCAGCAGAGCTCTCCCACAGCTCTGCCATCCCTGAGCTATCCCTGAGCTATCCCAGCCAGCAGCCCAGGCTCCAGCAGAGGGATGCTGGAGATGCCTGGAGACCAGAACCTCATCACCATTCCCAGCCTAGGATTGTGGATGTCAGGCTCTTGTGCAAAAAGATCATAGGATAGGATCATAGGATACTTCATGGAATATCCTGAGTTGGACCCACAAGGATCAACAGTCCAAATCCTGGCCCTGCACAGACCTCCAACAATCCCACCCTGAGCATCCCTGGCAGCGCTGTCCAAACACTCCTGGAGCTCTGGCAGCCTCGGGGCTGTGCCCATTCCCTGGGGAGTCTAGGCAGTGCCAGCACCCTCTGGGGGAAGAGCCATTCCCCAAAATCCAACTTAAACCTCTCGTGGCACAGCTCCAGCTGTTCCTCAGGTGCTGTCACGTTTCTCAGTAGAGCTCAGCACCTGCTCCTCTACTTTCTGGGAATGGGGCTGCCAATTCCTGTCTCACTCAGAGTGAGCATGCACAGGCTGTGCTGGCACAGAGCAGCACTTCAGGAGCAGTAACACACGTTTCCACGCAGAAGAATGTTATTCCAACACCCTAAACAGGAGTATTTACCAATATTCTACAATTTTAAGCTTGCCGTAACTTATTTCAAAAAGCTCCCATGTTTTAGGTTGGACTTCAAGTTGTATTAAGCATAGTTTTTTGCAGATTTGGAGCCTGAGTGACAAAGTTTTTTGCAGATTTGGAACTTGAGTGACAAATTTTTAAGCCACATTTACATGGGATGCAATTAACTTTACAGGAAGGAATTACAGCAGCAATTGAGGAAGGAACTGGACAGTATTTAGTGTTTCCCTTTAGATCCCCAGCACGAATCACAGGAAAGCAAAGTCTGGATTCTCCCAGCCAGACTCCCAGAAAGGCACAGCAAAAGCAGCAGCCTCATCCCAGACCCAAAGCACTACAAAGGTTTCCCTATACCAATATAAAAATTGTACACCTTGCTCCCCTTTCCTGCAAATTCTCAAGTGCCAGGAAGGTTTGGCAAAAGGATTATTTTTTTAAATTTACAGACTTAATAAAATATTAGACACAATTAAGTTCCTGTTAAGTTGGTCTTGTGTTGTCAACTGTGTTTTATAGCAAAGCTCAACATTTATGGTACTTCAGGCACTCAACATCCATATGGCAAAAATGTCTTCTTCATGATTTTAATGATTTCCATAAACTGTTGTTCAAATAAATTTTTGATCAGCCTCTAATTTTTTAATTCAATAATTACTTTTCATTTCTTTATTTATTAATGATCCTGATTTACAGAAGCACAAGCTTAAATCCCATTCACTTCAGTGGGACACAAGAGGTGAAGATAAGCACAGAGTGATTTCCCAGATTCAGACCTTCAACTGCAAACCTGGCTATGACAAAGTTCTTTAAAATAAGAAATCAAATATCAGGTGAAGATTTCAATAATGCCATTAAATAGTTTCAGGATATTTAGAAAGAAAAAATGACCACTTAAAAACATGTTCCTCCTAAAAAGAAAATTAATGTAGTTTTTGAAATTTCTTTTTACAGATACATTCACAATGAAATGCATCATGACAAATCTAGAACTTCTCACAGAATGGAAAATCTGGTCTCATGCCTACTCTTGTTCCATCCTGATCCGTTCTCTCTTACTCTGCTGGATAGGATTAAAAGTATGATGAGGACATGGTGAGATTTCAGCCTCTGCACAGAGCTGCTGATTTTTTTTCCAAAGCAAGGAGAAGTGTCATGCTAAAGAAATGATTGTAGATTACTGAACTGATGGTTTAATTTCCAGTGAGGCAGAGATTTGAACTGTTCATCAGTGGCACCACCACTGCAAGATCACAGATCAGAGATGCTCCCAGGCTTCACTTGGCACGGGAGGAGATTGGGAGGGACAGAGATCCAGAGCCCAGCTCCACATGGAATATTTTTAGCTCTGCTGATCAAATGGCCTGTGGAGGATTGAGCAGCCACAGCTTGGAGTAGTTTCCTACTCCCTTAAGCTCAGCCCAACCCTGTGGCACTTGAGCAAAGCAGCAGCGCTGCTCCCGTTCCCATTCTTCCCAAGCCCATCCCGATTTCTCCAGCTCAGTGATGGCTTCATTACCAACAGACAGACATTACCCACTGCAAATCTGAGAGGAAGCAATTTTAAACCATTCCCTGCATTTTCATTCCCACACTCAAAGCCTCCCTGTGCTCCCTCATCCCTTAAACAATTCAATTATCAGCACAAGAACTGTGCTTGTTTCTAAGCAGGGCTCCCCTACGTCCAGGCCACTTCCATACTGGAATATTTATAAGTGGGTTTAACTGGTTCCACTCAGCATCTAGCAGAAGTAACTCTTCCTGCTGTGCCCTGAGCAACACCTAGAGGCACCCAGCCTGCAAGAGAGGTCCCAGCTGCTGCCAGGATTTGTGGTAGCATCCATTCACAAAACTTAGATGCTAGAATTTTGTGTTAAAGATTTATAGATCTTCCTGACATGTAAGAAAAACTCCTGTTTCCAGCTGGATTTCTCTCCATGTCAGCAGACAGGACTACATCCTGTCCATCAATCCCTCTCCAAGCCAGCCAGGCTGCCACTGAGTTCCAGCACACACAACATTCCTGTCCCACATTCTGACTGGGTTTGCTCTACAGCACTTATGATTTATTTATTTTAAGACAAGGATAGACCTTTCTCTTCTGGTTGAAATGCTTACTTCCTCAGAGAGAACACATGGATGTTCTCCTGAACCCACATGGAGAGCAAGAGCAGAAAATGAGATGAAAGTATAAGGCAAAAGTCACTTCAGAGTGACCCCTCAGTAAGAAAACACCACAGATTAAATAGCTGGAAAGGCAGCAGCACCCAGCAGGAGAGGTTAACTCTGCCATGGGTGACTCTTACTCTGTCTGGGGCTCAGGCTCTGTATGTTATTCCAGCCTGACCCTTCAGCCCTTTCATGTTTCAAGTCACAGTGGAAAATGGATTAGAGATTTAGTCAAAACAAAAAGCAAGATAGATCCATCCTGGGGAGTTCACCCAGGAAGTGTTTTTAGCTGGTGCCTTAGGTCACTTTATCTATACTTATATTTGTTTACCAAAGTGATTCCATGACTTCTGGTGTGTTATTCTAACTTGAAGGAAATTGGAAATCTTTAAAACTTAAGGAGGGTTTGCACTAAGGCAACATAAAAGTACTTTATTTCTGAATTAAACACCAAAACTTCAGCACTCCAGCTGGAAGCACAGCACATGGACACAAGGGAGGAACAAGCACAAGATGGAGGGAATATACAAATGGACAGAGCACAAGGCAGAGGAGAAAATTTGCTATATTTATGTGTTGAATCCTTATTAGCCTTATTCCAAAGCATAAAATAATCTCTCAGCATTAATTATCAGTTTATTATCAATTAATTGCAGTCACTAGGAAAAAAAGGGATTTTAATGGAAAACACTGCAGCTTTTTCCCCTGAAAATTAGATTTTGTTGTGCTGCTGGATTCCAATTACAGATAGGAGCCCCCAAAGCACACATGGGGACACAGGGCTGGGTCTGAGTGACAGCAGTGTCATCCTGTCTGTCCTCACTATTTGGGAAATCACCCCCTCAGGTGTGTGTGGTTCTCTGGGGGAGAAGGGGACATGAGCCATGAGCTCCAGTGGTTTCTGTGTGACAGAGGAACAGCTTTGCCAGCAGTAAATAAACACCTGGCTCAGATTTTGGGGCTGAGTGGTTTTGTACAGGTACAGAGGAGTAGGAGCCCAGTGAGATAACCCAACACAAAGAGTGCCTGAAACCCTAAGAGCCATTTTTGCCCCCAGAACCAGCCAATTTCTGAATGGCAGCCTGACAGAACTTGAGCTCAACCCAGGATTTACATGTGAGTGAAATCCCTGCTCTCCTGACATGCTGTAATTCAAACAGTTCCATATCCATCATCTCTTTAGTAAAATTCCACCATGGAGCAGTGGGTCAGGGGTGAGGGGACAGCAGGCACAGCATGGGGGGGCTGCTTTTCTGCACTTCAGAAAATTACACTTGTGACATGGGAGCTTGGAGCTCTCAAACAAAACCCTTAAGAGCGAAAAGGCGGAGCTCAGGGAAGGGAACTGAAATTCCACCATCCTCCAGGTAGCAGGGCAGTGAGGGGGTGTATGTACAGCTACAAATGATTGCATGGACAATGCAGGCATTAAATGCGGCTCCCTCCTTACCCCACAGCCCATATGTGCCACAAACTACTCTGCACTCAACCACAGAGGAGAGTTCCATCAAAGCCAGCAGGAGAGTTCCATCAAAGCCAGCAGCCACCACCAGCCTTTAGAGTAAAAGAAAAAAAAAAAAAAACAACTTTGAAAATTACTTGCCTGAGGTTATTAAAGCAATAGAAAAGAAAATGACAGAATCCCAGGGTGGCTTAGGTTGGGAGGAACCTTAAATCCCATCTAGTCCCACCTCTGCCATGGGCAGGGACACCTTCCACTATCCCAGGCTGCTCCAAGCCCCAATGTCCAGCCTGGCCTTGGACACTGCCAGGGATCCAGGGGCAGCCACAGCTGCTCTGGGCACCCTGTGCCAGGGCTCGTCACCCTGACAGGGAGGAATTCCTTCCCAATATTCCATATAACCCTGCGCCCTGTTAATGGGAAGCCATTCACCCTTTTTCCTATTTCCAAAAACTTCCTGAATTCCTTGCCTGAGGTCACCTACAACATCAGCGGCTTTGGCAGACAGAGATCTCAATTTTCTGAAATCTCATTTCTCAACCAGATCATGGAAGCAAACAGCTGACTTGTATATATATATATATATATATATATGTATATATATACACACACATATATATATATATAAAATTAATTGTTCGGAGCACAGAAGCATGTTTTTGTAGAAACAAAACTACAAAACTACCAAGGAGAAAAGAGACTTTTTGTTGTAGGTCCAAATCCAAAACACTTCATTTGAAAACTCCCCCATGACCCTGTTAGGACTGCTATGCCACAGACCAGACACCCACCACATTACTTACAAACAACAGACACTCAAGAGCACGGAAACAAGGAAACCTGGCTGTATCTGACACTGCTCCCTTCCAGTTCTGTTCATCCTGACGACCGGGACTGAAGCAACACTACCAGTGTTTGGAAAATACCACTAACAGTGTAAGAAATGCCTCTGGGCAAGGTTGGAGATAAAGGCCATGAGTGTTTCCAGGGAAAAGATCTGCAAGCAGGGGTGTTACAGATGCAGCTGATCAAGCTTCAAGGACCGAGGTTGGAAGGGTGAAATAATTTTGAGAAAGCACAAGAAACAGAAGCAGCCATGGGGAGGTTTTGTGAACAAAGCTGGAGCCAAAATGGAAAAGCAGCTGCAGCCATCAGTTTTACAAAGAAAGAGTGAAAAGTGGTGCCAAGACCTGGGAGATGAAATATTTAAGATAGACCAATTTCAATATCCAGTGTCCCTGATGAGGGCTTTTAAAAATGTAAACCGCAACGTCTGAAATCAAGGCACAGTTTTAAACCCACAGATGAGTTAAAAATGCACCGTTTGGAAAATAGAAAGTCTTTCCTGATCTGTCAAAACCTGAGCCCTTGGTGGCAAACCTGCTCTACTGTCCTGGGAAATACAGCCTGTGTTTATTTGTGATGCCTCCATCCCTCAGCCTGTGGCACATCCTCAGAATGACACAACTCAGAGTGACAACAAACACCTGCTCCGTGCATTTTAACAAACCTGGGACCCAAACTGGCTCTGTAACTCTGGGAAGGCCCCAACAAGATAAGGAACAAGCTTAAATCAGGTTCCCCCTGAGAATTCTGTGACTGCTAAACAAAATTTATTTTAATGTAACATGCAGTTGGGCAAAGCACCTCTATTCACTGAGTGCTACAGTGGCACTCTCAGCCTTTTTATTACCCAGACAGCTCTATTACAAATTATCCTCAGAATATCAGTTTAATAATCCATGTGCACTCAGTGTAACTCGCAGGAGAGAACTTCAGAAAACTGTTGGGATTGTGAATTTTGCCACCTAGCTCTCTGCCAGTAAATATTTGCTACAAACAGTGAAAATTATGCATCTTTGATTTACCATTGAAGTATCTTTAGGACAAGAAGCCCTAAGGAGGGTTAGGTTGGATATTAGGCTGAATTATTTTAAAGAAAAAGGTTTTCAAGCCCTGGCAGAGGCTGCCCAGAGAAGTGGTGGGTAGAGTCACAGTCCCCAGAAGAGTTAAAAAAGCATGTTTATGTGGCACTTGGGGACATGGATTGGTGGTGACTTGGCAGTGCTGTGGCAAAGGTTAAACTCCGTGATTTTGGAGGTCTTTTCCACCCTAAATGACTCCATGAGTCAATGATTCAGCCTTTACACACAGACTGTTTATTTTTATGTGGTTTCCATGCCTTGACAGAGCCTTTTTGAAACCATCCTTTCCTAACCTGCCTGCTCTGCATTTTATATGCAGTGAATCTGTTATTTGGAAGTGCAGATGCTGTTCCAAGGTGCATGAACTTCACCTAGCCTGAGGCTGAGCATCACAACTGCTCACCTAGGCAGTCTCCTGATAGCTCCTCAAGTCTCCTACACCCAGCATCACCTGCTGATCAGAGCAGCTTTGCAGAGGATGGAACTGGATGAAACTGTTTTAGATTATTTGTCCCAACAGTCTGTCACTTTTCCCAGGTAAACAGGTATTGAGAATGTGTGCACAGCAAACCTCCCCATGAGGAATAAACATCAAGGCAGGAAAGAATATCCACCACAACCCTCCTCTCATTCTGGACTTGAACCAAGCCCTGCTCTTGGAAAAGCTGTAAAACAAGTGAATTGTAGGCAAAGGGCTCCTCTGCAGAGCATCTGCACTTGCTCAGTTGTAGGGAGGACTCAGTGTCTCATCAGAACTACCCAAGTGTCCCCTTCAATTTGCGGCCAGGCCCAGCCTCATCTCCAAAGCACCACATGAGGGTCGGGAGCCCTGCCAAGACCCATCATAGTCCTCCTGTCCCCATGTATTTCTGCAGCCACCCTCACTGCCACAGCCCACAGCACAGTCTGGGGACAAGCAGAGATCTCTAATTCTGGGCTTGTTTTCTGTCTGAAGGCAAAACACCCTAAGGACACAACATTAACAAACTATTATGGAATTATGAGAGCCTTTGCTGCTCACAAAAACCCTTTCAGGGCAGCACTTTGATGTGATACTGCACTTTATCCTGAAAAATGATTTTCCCTCTTGCTCATTGTGCCTCCCTAGAGCAGGGACTGGCCCTTCCCCTCAGCTGGGGGGTTTCCAGCAGGGAAAAACATCTGAAGTTGTTATTATCACTCACATTCCCTTTGACCATGAACTGCCCAGCAGCTCAGCCTCATGCAGGTCTGATGAGCCGGGAGGCTACTTTCTTGAGGAGGTTATTTTCAGATACCCTCTTTCCCCAGCAAAACCCACCTCAAATAAATTCCCCAGAGCATTTCTCCCCTTGAGTTTGAGCAGAGAAAGCCTCTGTCCCTGGCATGCTGAGGGGATGGCTTGAAGTGCACCTACATTTGCACTGGCTGAAAAAATGTGCTTTAGCACCAACAGCTCCACAACAGCTCTTATTTCTGCAATGTCATTCTATAAATAAATTATTCCATTCAAAATCCATACACAACTACAACCCTGGTTTTGCATCTCATGCATCCAGAGTTAAGAAAGCGCTGACTCCATCTCTGTCACAATACACACTTAAATAATTAAATAGAGAAAATGAAAGTCCAAAGAGAGCCATGAATGGAGCAATTAAAGACCAAAGTTTAAGGGTGACAGTAATTTTTCGTATCTTGTTAGCAGTGGATGGATCTCCACAGCAGAGCAGTGCATCTGCCCTGGCTGGGGCTGAAGGAGCAGTCCCATCAGCAGGGAAGGGAACCCCAGAGCCCCAGGACACATGGATGCAGTTGGGACAAAAGTGCAGTGCTGCTCCTGGATGGGACAAAAATCCCTTTTGCTTTAAAACTGACACTTCCAAGATGACAGGTCCAAACAGGACAAAAGGAAATGGCCTGAAACTGTGCCAGGGGAAGGCCAGGTTGCACACCAGGAGGATTTTCCTGGAAAGGGTGGTCAGGCATTGGAAGGGGCTGCCCAGGGAGGTTCCTGGAGTGTCCAAGGAAGGCCTGGATGTGGCACTCAGTGCTCTGGGCTGGTGACAAAGTGGAGATCAGTCACAGAGTGGACTCAATAGTCTGGGAGGGCTTTTGCAACCTCAAGCACTCCATGTGAGAATTAAAGATCCCAGGACAAAACCGTAGGCTAAGCAAAGGGTATGGTGAATCTGCTCACCCTGCTGGATGGGTGTGTTGCCCTACCCAATTCTGCAGGAAAACTCTGAATATCAGCCAGTCAAACCCTTGTCCTTAATAACTACTATCCCAATTAGTAAATGAATTCATCCTTCAGTGTTACCATGCCAGCTACAGAGTAACAGATGTTAATTATGTAGTTCAGATGTAATCCAACCCCTACAGATGGCAGTTTACTTCCCCAAAGCCTGGAACAGAGCCAGGTGTTTCAAAGCCCCTCTACCTTGGCTTTGGGATCTCCTGAGGTCTGGGCACAGCCCAGCAGCACCCTGCAGGCTGCCTGCCAGCTTCAAGCATTCTTGATTAATTCTCACTGTCACTGTCACTTCGTTTTTATTTACTGCTGCTGGGAGCAGGAGGCATGGAGTATATGACCTCAGATCCACCAGAGCATAGCACGTGGAGCGATGCATTAGCAGGGTGGAAACAAGGAATTCTTCTGCTCTCTTTTGCCTGATGTGAAACAGCCCTGAACACCTGAGAAAAGGTTAGGACAGAGGTTTCAACATGTGCGAACATCTGGAAGGATGGGGTAGAAATATCCAAGCCAGAAAGGCCATGGGCAGGTTTTAAAAAGGTTTTGTGGATTTTCAAAATACCTAGGATTTGTTACTCAGAGAAGATGTGGCTTTCCCATCCCAGAATGGGGCTTGGAACAGCCCGGTCTAGTGGAAGGTGTCCCTGCCCATGGCAGTGGGTGGAACTGCAAGTTCTTCTCCAACTCAAACATTCCATGATTCCATTTCCAAACACCTGCATACATGAGGACAGAACTCACAGACAACCTGTCAATGGAAATTTCATTTCCCCGGTCATCTTCAGGCAAGTGGTGCCAAGAGGCAGAAAAGAAGAACAGAAAACAAGGCAGGGGTAAGGCCATGAAAGGTCATCTGGTGAGCAGAATTTTTATGGAACTGAAAGCAGAGCAGCTTTTATGAGCCCTGAGCACACACAGCCTGGCCCTGACCAAGGGATGAGGACACACAGGTAGGGACAGGAGGCTGCATCATGTGAAAATTCACTGTTTAATAAAAGCATCCACTAACTGCTTTTGCTTTGTTTTGTAAAATCCTAAATCAAGGTAGAAAATCGTATATAGACATGGAGAAGGCAGTTAACACACATTCTGAAAATAAATTTTGCACTGGGTAGGATCCACCTGGATGCTCCACGTAGATATATCCCTTTAACAAAGACAAGGAAGCTTTCCCCTCTCCTCATTTCTGTAAGTATATAAAGCACACAGAATCTGTGATGACTCGACAAATTTTTGACTGTTTGACTCAAAAATCCTCCTGCAAGCAACTTGTGGTTCCAGCCTGGACTATCCCAGGCAGCCAGCACCAGCATACCACACTTGAGATGTTGTTCCTCTGACTAAGACATCTCCCCTGTGGGAAGTATCTTCCACTCTCTCCTCCCCACAAATCACCCAGGATGGGGAGTCCTGCCTGCTCTTCCTCCTTGGAGCCTGTTTTTCCTGGCCTTCCCTCCTGTGTCCTTGAACACACATTATTGCACAGGAAATGTGGGATGGAGATGCCTTCAGAGCTTGGCAAATCCTGCTCTTCAAACAGAAGGTGCTCAGCTCGAATCTCCTGCAGGGCAGAGCTGGGACAAGTGGCTGAGGTTTGGGGCAATGTCTTCCTCTGGTGCACCAGGGACCCGATTCCATCCATCAAAGCAAACACAGCCCCTGCTAGAACAAAAAAACAGGAACAGGGCACAGCACTGGGCATCCCGTGCCACAGGAATAGCTCAGCTCCTGCCAGCCTGAAAATGGGAGCAGGAAAATGGAGAAAACCCTGCTTGGACAATGAGAATTCCTGCTCTGGGAGCAGCCTTAGAAATGTAGCAGTGCTGGAGCAGAAAAGGGCTTCTTTTGCTGGCATTATACCCTGGAAAGTGGGAGCAGGAAAGGTGCTGGGGCTGGGCTGGCACCACAGCAGTCAGCCTGTGTTTAATCCCTGAGACTGTGTCACCCTGGCTCTGCCTGTGCAGTCTGACATCCCTGCTGAGCAGTGCCTGTCACTGCTGTCCCAACAATCCACCTGTGAGCATGGACATGAGCAGCCAAAGCCTTGGGAAAGGCTGGAGGTCACAGCCTCCCTCAGAATGTGAACATCTCCACAGCCAGCCCTTGTTCTCTCCCTGATACTCAAAACAACACCAAAAAATGATACCTAAGGTGTTCAAACACCACAAATTTCACATTGTAAACAGCATTTTTTTCTGTAAACAGCAAAGTTTCTTTCATTTTTCAGAACAAAAAAACTGAGACTGGGCATTGTTCTGTTGTAACATTTAAATAAGTACACAGGGAGTTGATGCAATGTCACAAGAAAATCCCAAAACTTTCAAAAGGCACATTTCCAGCCTTTCTTACAAATTGACTGGATTAGCCCATTCCAGACTTTTTGCAGGCTCTGACTTGTGCTGATTTATTCTCCACACACAAAGTAACCCCTTTTAAATGTGGTTCAGACCACATAAATTCTTTGCTTATCCCTGTGGAAACTCCCAAGAGTTGCAGACACTGTCCCAGGACTTTCACAGCAGCAGGTACAGCATGAATTACTCAGGGGTCTCAGCCATGCCCTGTGCTCCTCCAGGAACCACAGGGATTACCAGTTACTGTCTCCAGGTTCAGAGGGCTCACAGGCACAATCTTCACACCACCCTTGCAGGATTCGACCCTTTTATTTTAATAATATCACTCTTTTCAGAGAAATCCTGAAATCTATCTTCTGGATGTGTAAATTCAGTGCAATCTTATTTGGAAAAAAAAAAAGGAAAACCCAACTGCATTGCTGAAAAAAATCCCAAACCAAACCAAACCAAACCAAACCCTCCCATCATTGCCTCTTCCCAACAGGATTTAATTCCCTCCCTTTGTAATTTCCTAGTTTTCATGTTTAAATTTGTCCAAAGGAATCAAAAGAAGAATCCTATCCCTCCTCTTCTCTGAAACAGCTCTCTATATATTCCCTCTTCTTCTTAAGAGCTAATAAACTGGATAAATTGTTTTAGGTTTTTAAGTAGAAGAAAAGCTGAGCAGAGACTTAACCCCCCACCCCCCCCAAACCTTGCACAAAGCCTGGATTTCACAAGCTGACTTGCAGAACAAATACACCTCCCAGATAATGCTTTTTGAAACCTTATCTGGGAAGGGTTTGCAAAATAGGCATCCAGCACTAATTCTCTTTATGCCACTAAAATGATACTTACAGCTGGGAAGGAGTGGAATAGAATTCCCTCAGTGTAAGTAGCTGGGTCCTGTCAAACCCAGCTAAGGCTGAGCTGGATGTCTGAAATATCTGCTGCTCAAAGGCTTTGCTTTGCTGCCTGCTCCAGAGGGAAATGGCACAGGAAATGCTATTTGATGGGCCACAGCACACAGGGTGGGTCTGCACAGCCCCAACTGGGCCAGGCCCAGCACGGAACCCCAAACCCACAGGTTTAACTGAGTCCTCTGAGTCTGCAATTGAAAGCTGCCAGGATGGCAACACCCTCACTCTTTGCTATCTGCTTCTGAAAAAAATCACAGCTATTCTAGCTTTTACATTTCTGTGGATCCAGCCTCCCTACCAGAACTCCCCATGTCTACCTGACCAATCCAGGATACATCTCAGGCTGCTGCAGTGGCTGAACACCAGCACTGGAAGCACATCCAAAGGGTGAGGAAAGCCAAATTTGGTTTTCAGGCTTTTTCCCTCCCTCTTTCAATATTTTTGGCCTGATCCAGATGCACCCTGCCAAAATCTGTCCCTACTGCACCATCATTCCATGAGCTATTTCACACCTCACATTCCATTCTCCTGTGGAGCCAAATCTGCAGACACTGCTGGTGTCCAATGTGTGATAGAATGGAATCTTTCCCCGGACACTGGGAGAGGCCACGGGATGGCAGGGGTGAAGTATCTCTGTGGCAGAAATGACGCTCAGCTGTGCAGTTCCTCCCATACCTTCCTGGTCATTGGATCCAAATGTCACAAATTTCTCAGCTTTCTATGGATCTGAGAGACAGGGACATGTAGTAATATGAGAGAGGGTGATCACAGGCTTGGGGAAGGGAGAAGCTTGAGTTAGCCAGGGGGAGTACTTTAAAACAGAAGAAAAACAGGAAAAGAAAAAAAAAAGGAAGGAAAAAATACAGGAACGCTAAGGAAAAAGAGAAAAGGGAAAGAGGGGAAAGGCAGAAGAAGAAAAGGGGAAAAAGAAAAAGGAGAAAGAGAAGAAAAGAGAAACGGGGAAAGGGAAAGGAGAAATAAAAATAAAGTAAAATTAAAATGAAAAAAGGAAGAAAGGGAGACAAAGGTGGCAGGTTCTATGCCCATCCTTTAACTGGGCCAACTCCCAGTGTTTCCATTTGAGTTCAGTCAAACACTGGGGAAGTTCCGGGAAGGGAAGTTCCGGGAAGTTCAGGGAAATTCAGGGGAGTTCAGGGAAGTTCAGAGAAGGGAAGTTCAGGGAAGGGAAATTCAGGGAAGGGAAATTCAGGGAAGGGAAGTTGAGGGAAGGGAAGTTCAGGGAAGGGAAGTTCAGGGAAGGGAAGGGAAGTTGAGGGAAGGGAAGGGAAGTTCAGGGAAGGGAAGTTCAGGGAAGTTCAGGGAAGTTCAGGGAAGTTCAGGGAAGGGAAGTTCAGGGAAGGGAAGTTCAGGGAAGGGAAGTTCAGGGAAGGGAAGTTCAGGGAAGGGAAGGGAAGTTCAGGGAAGGGAAGTTCAGGGAAGGGAAGGGAAGTTCAGGGAAGGGAAGTTCAGGGAAGTTCAGGGAAGGGAAGTTCAGGGAAGGGAAGTTCAGGGAAGTTCAGGGAAGTTCAGGGAAGTTCAGGGAAGGGAAGTTCAGGGAAGGGAAGTTCAGGGAAGGGAAGGGAAGTTCAGGGAAGTTCAGGGAAGTTCAGGGAAGGGAAGGGAAGTTCAGGGAAGGGAAGGGAAGTTCAGGGAAGGGAAGTTCAGGGAAGGGAAGTTCAGGGAAGGGAAGTTCAGGGAAGGGAAGGGAAGTTCAGGGAAGGGAAGTTCAGGGAAGGGAAGGGAAGTTCAGGGAAGGGAAGTTCAGGGAAGTTCAGGGAAGGGAAGGGAAGGGAAGTTCAGGGAAGTTCAGGGAAGTTCAGGGAAGGGAAGTTCAGGGAAGGGAAGTTCAGGGAAGTTCAGGGAAGTTCAGGGAAGTTCAGGGAAGGGAAGGGAAGTTCAGGGAAGGGAAGTTCAGGGAAGGGAAGTTCAGGGAAGGGAAGGGAAGTTCAGGGAAGGGAAGGGAAGTTCAGGGAAGTTCAGGGAAGGGAAGGGAAGGGAAGGGAAGGGAAGGGAAGGGAAGGGAAGTTCAGGGAAGGGAAGGGAAGGGAAGGGAAGGGAAGGGAAGGGAAGGGAAGGGAAGGGAAGGGAAGGGAAGGGAAGGGAAGGGAAGGGAAGGGAAGGGAAGGGAAGGGAAGGGAAGGGAAGGGAAGGGAAGGGAAGGGAAGGGAAGGGAAGGGAAGGGAAGGGAAGGGAAGGGAAGGGAAGGGAAGGGAAGGGAAGGGAAGGGAAGGGAAGGGAAGGGAAGGGAAGGGAAGGGAAGGGAAGGGAAGGGAAGGGAAGGGAAGGGAAGGGAAGGGAAGGGAAGGGAAGGGAAGGGAAGGGAAGGGAAGGGAAGGGAATTTCTCAGGCACTAGGCCTGGTGCACAGCAGCTGCAAAGGATCAACTCCCTTTGCCAAGGCTCAGAATTCCCCCCATTGTCCTCATACAGATGAAATCCATGCCTTTGCCCTCAGACACATCCTTGCAAAGCACTGGAGAGTGGGAGCAAGGTGCCAGAGGAGTGGGGTCAGACCTCACCTCCATCCTGCCCTATCCCAGCTCTCTCCTGCTCCTGAGCCTCCCTCCAGCACAGGGATATTCTGCAGGGTTTGGGACACAATTATACCTGAGGCCTGTGAATCTCTGGGGGTGTCAGTCAGGTGGGAGAGGGATCAGAAGTGATGTGCTCTGCATCTAGAGAAAAACTGCCATGTTCTCCAGGCTCACCTGCAATAGCCAGGGAATAATCCAGGGTTCACCCCTCCAGAAAGCACTGGATGTACCCCAAATGGGAAGGCTCAAAACACACTGCAATTCCAACTTCCTACAGTCCCCTGAAACTTCCTTTCCCAGGCACTGCCCAACCTCAGGCTTTGTTGTGCTGCCTGTCAGCCTGGGCAGCTGAGCTGGGAAGTGCTGCTTTTGTGCCAGACTGGCTCCAGGGGGTTACAACAGCCCTGAAAAATGCCAAAACACTGGCAAATTTGAGAGATGTCCACTTGGACCCTCTCTTCCCTTTCCCGAGAGCAAATGCATAAACATGTACAGGAACATGTGAAAGCTGCCCACAGAGAGCAATTCCCTGCTGGAATTAACACTGCTGGAGCTCAGCTCCATCTCCAGAACAGGGTAAGAGGCTCTGCTGCTTGGGATGTGGGATGCTCTGCCCCTCAGGATGCAGGGTGCTCTGTTCCTCAGCTCTCACAACACTCCATTCTGAGCACAGAGCTGAGGCAGCAGAGCAGGGACCCTGCAAATTCACCACCTGTCTGTGCATACTCAATGATGAGACGGATGCTCAGGGGGTGCTGAGGTGAATCATGGAAAGAGCTGTCCTAAAGCCAGGGAAACAACCCGACACAGGCATTAACCTGAACTGAACCTGCCAGTGCCCTGCGTCTCCCAAAAAGGGTGACTCACAGAGCATATTAAAACACACCCATTATGTAGCATTTTACAAAGTCACACAGATCAGCAGACAAAGAATTCATGGGACAGAGCAGCAGATTCCTCTGGCCAAATCCTCCCGAGCTGAGAATTGCATGCCAGGTGTCTGGGAGCAGATCAAGACTCCTGGCAGCACACTGTGGTAACAAACCTGGCTGGGATTCTCCCTGCTGGGGTCACTGGTGTGTCCAGGTTTCCCTGTTCCCCTCAAAGTGACCTCAGCCTGGGCACACCCACTCCTGTCTCTGGGCTCATCCCTGGGCATCAGTGGGGATTATTTGCTTTTTCTCCTCTCAGTGCTTTTCCTCTCCTAAAATGTGCTGGTGGCAGCACCACAGGCAGCATCCCTGGGGAACTGAGCCAGGGAAGAGGTGGAAAACCCCAGACACACCACAGGAAAGCATCATGTGCCAGCATTCCAGGCCCGTGGTGGAAAGAGAATGAAACCCAGGCTGGGGAGAGAAAACAGGGCATTTACCTGACAGGAGATCTGCACCAAGTACACCAGCTCCTTGGACTCACAGCCATTCCTCGTCACTTCGTTCTGTTCCTCCGGGAGAGAGAGCTGCAGCCAGGGAGAGGCAGAGAGAGAAGAGCAGGTCAGTGAGGGGGAGAAACCAGGCACAGAACAGCCCATGGAGCACAGCATCCACACCAGCCTGCTCCAGACTGAGTCTCAGGGAAACAGCAAATGTCTCGTTGGAGCTGCCACAGGGGAGACACTCAGGACACACAGACCCTGGAATGCCACTGGATTCTGGAACCTCACCTGACAGGTTAAAAATAAAAATATGGTTCAAAAATAAAACAATTATGGGGAGGCAAACGGTTTGAGGCAGGAATTAAACCTCCAGCTTAGAAGTCTGCAAAATTAATTATTCACTGAAAACATCTCTATGAATATTCATGGATAGTGAATATAGAACAGTGCTTCTCCCCCCACATTCTACCCCCCCCCCCCACATTTTATTTATTTTTTTATTTTATACATTCAGGCAGACATTAGATAATAAAACATATCTCCTAATTTCAGTGTTGTCAAGCAATTCCCTCCAGCAGAGAGTTTTACAGCACCTTTCATCACACCCAGAATAATTAACTGCATCATCAGGATGTGTTTATGTGAGAGCAGTGAGGAGACATTTCTGCACATGGACCAAGCCCAGAGAATCCCACTCCTGGCCCTGTTATCCCACTAAAATGGCTTATGTTTAATGATCTTCTCTGAGAACAGAAATTACAAATCATCATAAGCAAGTTAAGGCTGTTTGTAAAGCAAATAAATAAAGGAAATGTGTACATACAACTTAAAAGGCCGTAAAAAAATCCTAATTAGCCAAGACCAAAAAAAATTCCTGAATAAAATGAAAGCAGAAATGGAAAAAAGCTGAGGTGAAGAATCCCAAGCTGATGCTTTTAATAAACGTAAGCAAATGAAAATCAGACGTGGGTAGTGAGAGACATCTCATGAAAGAAGGACAAAAAAGGCAAAGTTCTCTCTATACAAATGACCATGACACCTGGAATTTGTTTCACTTCATTCTGCCAGAATCTCCCTTCTCTCTATAGGGAAGTCCTACCACACACCGATTCAACCCTCTCCCTTCACCAACCCAACTCCTGGAATAGGAGTTTCATTTCTTTTCTGATGGCTGCAGACAGGTAAATAACAACATTCCTGGACCAAAGAAGGTCTTTGGATTAGTACAGTTTATTATCAGCACAGACTGCTGCCATTAATGTGATTAAACACAACCATTGCTTCTGGATTGCACCTTCCCTCCACCTTTACCATCATTCTGTGCTATCAAAGATCACATCTGAAGTGCTACTGAGTTTTGAAAATACAGCCACAGCCACAGGAAACCCAAGGCATACAGTAAAGGAAGGCTCACACATGCTGTAGATATTTTCCACATTCGCCAGGTCTGAGGAGCTCTGGTTCAAAGAGGCCACAGAGATGATCCAAAGGCTGGAGCAGCCCTTCTGAAAGGCTGAGAGAACTGGAAGTGTTCAGCCTGGAGCAGAGAAGGCTCCAGGGAGAGCTCAGAGCCCCTGCCAGGGCATAAAGAGGCTCCAGAAGAGCTGGAGAGGGACTGGGGACAGGACACAGGGAATGGCTTCCCAGTGCCAGAGGGCAGGCTTAGATGGGATTTTGGGAAGGAATTGCTCCCTGTGAGGGTGGTTGAAGCCCTGGCACAGGGTGCCCAGAGAAGCTGTGGCTGCCCCTGGATCCCTGGCAGTGCCCAAGGTCGGGCTGGAGCAGCCTGGGACAGGAGAAGGTGTCCCTGCCTGTGGCAGGGGTGGAGTAAGATGAACTTTAGGGGCTCTTCCAACCCAACCCAATTCTGAAATTCTATGAATCAAATGTGGGTTTCCTTCTCCTGGAGAAAGGTTTCCATCCTCTAATCTTCCCTGTGCTCACTGAGGGCACACAGACCCTCCAGCCCCCAAGGGAATTTCAGGTGTCCCTTCAATGAGTGTATGAGTGGCAAAGCTCATCACCACAGGCCCCAAAAAAACACCAGCCAGGTAACAAAATCATCAACAGGCAACTGCAGAGCTCCCTGAAAGGAATTCTGACTGAGCAGCAGAGCATGGGGCAGAGGTGAATTCATCACCTCCCTCTCACACTGACACCAGGCTGGGCTCCAGGCACGCCAGGGCTCCGTACAGAGCCCTCAGGATCAGCTGGAGGTGTGAGCAGGACACTGAGCTACAGAAATCTTCCTTCCCAAGGCACATCTGCCTGAGGACCATCCTGCTGATCACATTCAGGAAGGTTACACTTATTGCACTGACCCTCCCAGTCAGCCCCACTCCAGGCACTGCTCACACAAACTCAGTGTGGGGACAAGTGATGTTTCAGCCCACTGATGCTCCCACACCCATGCACCTGCCTCATTTCAGAGGGGAATTGTGAAAACCAGCTAAACACTGCTCCTCTCCCACAGGCAGCCTCATGCTGACTGGGACGGAGACAGAAACTGTTTACACAGGAAAATCTGTGGGGTTTATCCACCTGTCCTCACAGCAAAATGCTCCCAAAGATGAATATTTGCTCATGTTCCCTGTCCCTGTGTGGTTCAGTTTGTATTTTGCTTTGTTAATAGACATGCACCAAAGCTCTCCCAAAAATCATGGATGTCCTGATGTTTAAAAGCCTTTCCTGCTGCTGTATTCCTTGTAAACAGAACATCCTGGAAAGCACAGCTGCCCCCAGGCTTGATTTGAAATCTTAAGCACAGAGCAGAGGTCTCTCCTGACCTTACTGGACTCTGAACATGACTCACAGGCAGAATCTGGTTGGCTCCAAAGTGGGACATTGATTTTTGTGTTCTTAAAGAACAGAGGAGCCAGTGGGGCTGGTGGATACTCCTGTAACTGTGCCTATGTGTTTTCCTGAGGTAAATTATCTGTAAATAGCATTTATTGCAACTGATCAGACTTAAACAGCATATACTTTGTAATATATAATCTGCAGTGTTCCTTCTTCACATTGAAATTGGCTGATGAACAATTATGAGGCATTAGATCCCATTAGGTTCATTTATTGTTGAAATATATATGCTTAACTAGGATGAGTGGATATGACCAGTTTCATAAATTACCTTTAGAGTATCCTAAACTATTAATTGGTAGCATTCCATGATACACAAAGAAAACCTTAAAAACGGTCACACCACACTTCATGCGTGTGGAAAACATAGAGTTCTTCTAAACATTACATAATTAGGGAATTCCAGAATGGTTTGGGTTGGAAGGGACCTTGAAGCTCATCAGGTTCCTTGGGCAGGGACACCTTCCACTGTCCCAAGTTGCTCCAACCTGGCCTTGGACACTTCCAGGGATAGGGCAGCCACAGCTCCTCTGGGCAGCAATGCCAAGGCATTGCTCAAATTCAATTTGTCTTTACACAGCTGGGGACAAGTCTAGGAGACTCCACCCTTCATAGACCCACTGAGAACTGATGATGAATTCAGCACAGATCATTTTTCCTCTACCAGCAAACTCGTACCACAAGCTTTGGGTTCTTTTTGCCCAAAAGAGCAGTGCTTGCTGGCCAAGACTTGGCTGATCACATATACAAGGAGGTTAAAATTCAAAATGCTTCTAGTTCATGAGACAGAGGCTCATCTCTGGCAAACTGGGTGATAATGGGACTGATTACAGGGGTCTCTCACAGAGGAAAATGTATTGGTCATTCTTCTTGTAGGGAAGAACAGCAACAAAGCAGGAGGCTGAGTTATGATATGGCATGTTCAGAATTAAAAATAATTAAAGGATAACTCTTGAGATCTGTGCAATCACTTTTTTTACTTCCAACCGCTGCAGAGTCTTGCATGCTCATCTTACAAACTGCAAAAGCTCTGAAAAATCATCTCAGGAAAAGCACTACATAAATCTGTTGACAGGACAGGGATTGCTGGCTACTAACAAAGTACCAAATCCTGACCAGGTAAGACCTGGTGCCCCCGAGCCCCAGATGTCAAAGGAATCTGATTCAGCCAGCTTTAACTTTCACCTCCTTGTTTCCCGTGTGATGTCAACTCCATCACACAGCTCTCCTGGTGAAAGGGTAATTTGTGAGAAGCCTGGGAAGTGTAGCTTTGATTTGTCTGTGGAACTCACTTCAACTTCTGCTTCATAAAGCCATGAATGTACTGATCTCACTCATGCACATCACAGCAAGTAATACAGAGCTGTGGCAGAGAGCTCACAGTAAAATTAAAATATGTAAGAAAGAGAAAACAAAACATAAAAGAAAATAAGAAAGCCAGAACAAACCCCCACCTCCCCAAAAGAATCAGTGTTAAGGTTAGAATTTAATCAGGGAGGCATTCAGTAATTAGATGACAATTAATTAATGAGAACTGTAAGCTAGAAAAATAATCTGATTCCAAATAGAAGGAGCAGATCAACCTTCCCAAACTCCAAACGTGTCTGTGCAGGTAATGGTGTAAACTTTTAGCAAACCTTAATTAAAGTAATCCAACTGAGACCCCATCTCATGTCAGAGGTGTGGAGCTACACTGACCTGGGACACAGAAAGGGAATAACACTCCAGAGAGCAGCAAAACCCTGTAAAATAATTCCTACAATTCCTGGAGTAGATTTTAGTTTCCACACGGCACCTCTCAGGTTTCATCAGAATTCCTTGGATAATGATGGCATGGCTGGGAGCCAGCAGAAAGCCAAGACCTTGACAGGTGATATTGTGTGTGCACACCAGGGACTTGCTCCTGCTAGAGGTTTTAGGGACACTGTTAGTGCAGAACTGAGACAGATCAAGCCACAGGGAGCAAACAGGAGCTTCTTCAGGAAAATGTTGGGCCAATCACAAATATCTGTCACCAATCTGAGCTGGCAGAGGTATTTGTGGCATCTCTCAAAGATGGTGACAGAAACCTGCCTGTCCTTGACCCTGACCTGAGGGTTTCTCATGGAAAACATACATTTCATAGCCAGTCAAACAAATTATGGAGAATCATGGAATTGATGAGACTGGAAAAGCCTCTGAGATGATGGAGTTCAACCGTTCCTCCAGCACTGCCAAGGCCACTGCTGAGCCACATCTAACAAGTGTCACATCCACATGGATTTGAAATCCCTCTGGGGATGTGGCCCCCACCAGTGCCCCTGAGCAGCTGTGTCAGGGCTGGACAGCCCTTTCCAGGAAGAAGTTTTCCCCAACATCCAATCTAAATGTCCCCTGGCCCTACCTGAGGCCGTTCCCTCTCCTCCTGTCCCTGTTCCCTGGAGCAGAGCCCGACCCCCCGGCTGTCCCCTCCTGTCAGGGAGTTGTGCAGAACCACAGGGTCCCCCCAGAGCCTCCTTTTCTCCAGCCTGAGCCCCTTTCCCAGCTCCCTGGACAAAAAACCACAGCTGCTCTCTACAGCTCTTTCTCTATGCTTCAAAATATTAATTACTTACTATAAATTATTGCTATTTACAACAATGTCATTCACCAAATAGATATAATTACATTGTGGTATGTATTTAAATATAGGCATATAAATATGAGTGCATTACTTGTAGTGCAAAAATAAATATTATTATATTTATATAATAAATTATACATATAATATAAAATATAATAAATATATAATTGCATTTACATACCAAATATAACTTAGTTGTTATTAGTTATGATAAGGTAAAGTACAAGCAAGTTGAGCCTCATTAGCAGACCCTCTCCCTTGTGATACAACACAACCAATTGGCAGCATCTGTCCCAGTGATCCAGGTGGGATGAGGAGCTCACATCTATAGGAATCTCCAGGAGACAAGGGATGGCAGGAATGCTGACCAAGACTTTAGCAAGGAGTTTTAAGCCAGTGGAAAGGCTGCTGCTTTTCTTGGCAGAGGTTGTGTCATAGTTCCAAGGGAAGCTGGTGAGCTTGTCATGTTTTCCAAGGATGGAATTTCAGGTTAAATTCCTAGGGAAGGCAGCCAGACACAGGCAATGGGAATTGCTGCTGCTCACACCTGGCAAAAGCCCATTAAGCCTCCAAAGCACTGCTACATGTGATAACATTTTTCTGACAGTATTAGGAATTAACATTTTTTTCCCTTCCTAAACCACCACACTTTAATGTCTGTTAATTTATGATGTTTGTGCAATTTAGCAAATCAAACGAGGCCAAAGGCCCAGGACCAGTGGCACCTTCATGGAATGTATGCAGTGGGTCTGACTAGTGGCCAAAGGCAAGGAGCAGGAGGTTCATTTCCCTGTGAAACATGACTATGTTTGATAAAAAACAATAATTCTAAGACCCAAATATCCTTGGGACAAATCCTAAAGAAATTAAAAGTTGATTAAACTCCGAGATGCTGCTTCATTATAAGGAAAAGCTCTGACCACATCTCTCAGCTCCAGTCATCAACAGCCAGTTCCTGCACCAGTTTCTAAATTATCCTGCTGATCCAAGCCTCACTCCACTCTCATTACCCAGGCCATTACTCACAGCAGCTTGTCTGGTAATGGGGCATCTTTCCAGACCTGCCTTTTGTACATGTGAAGATTTTATTTTACTGTATTTGAAATTTTAGGTTGGCAAATCTTCTCAAACAGGGAAATGTTTTCTACCTAATTACTAGGACAACATAAATGTATTTATATGGCCTATTTTGCCTCATTCCAGCTTTATCTTGTTAAATGTACTAATTATCCTCCCACATACTTGCCATCTTCTCCTGCTTTCTTGTTTCATCCTCAACTGTGGCTTCAGAGCAGAAAAAGAACATTTTCCATGGAGCGATTTCTTTACCCAAGCATAAATATCCTAAAGTAATGATCAAAGTAAAGACAAGAAAGCCCTGTTTAAAGAGCACTTTTCTATCTGACTCTCCATTTCCCCCCGCTATTCTAAATCATCCCTTTGAAAACTCCAACACAGTGCTCAAAAAGCAGCAAAAAATGCACAAAAAAAATCAAACAGGGCTTGATAAGAGAAAAAAGGAAAATGTACTTCGTGTGATGCCATGCAATCACAACTCCAGGCTCCCCAGGGTGCGAGTAAACCCCTTCCTGCATGTGGAGGGTTGGACATTATACCTGGACACTCCATGGAGCACCAGGGGCCTGCCCATCCACAGTCAGCCACCAGAAGCACCAGGGTGAACAGAGACCCAAGCACAGCTCTCCCAGGACAGCTGGACTCGGATCCTTAAGGACCCTTCCAAAGCCAAGCATTCTGTGCTTCTCTAGTTCCCACCTATGCCTGTTTTGTGCAGAGTGTGAGATACTGTGTGGAAGGGTTTTGATGCCACAATTAAACTCCCAGGCATCTCTCTAGGAAAGAGGCAAAGCATCTCCATGAACAGATCCTCTCTGTGATGCAGTGACACACAAGGGAATGGCAGGAGCTGTGTCAGGGAGGTTTAGGTTGGCTATCAGGAAAAGGTTCTTCTCCCAGAGGGTGCTGGCACTGCCCAGGCTCTCCAGGGAATGGGCACAGCCCTGAGGCTGCCAGAGCTCCAGGAGTGTTTGGACAGTGCTGCCAGGGATGCTCAGGGTGGGATTTGGGGGTGTCTGTGCAGAGCTGGGGCATGGACTGGATGATCCCACTGGGTCCCTGCCAGCTCAGGATATTTTGTGATCTGTGACAGCCTGTTTTCTCCCCATGATTTGAGCACAGTACAACAGAAAACATCCCTGGAATGTGCAAGGATATGAGGGATAGATGGGAAATGGACTCACAGAATCCCAGAATGGTTTGGCTATGAAGGGATCTTAGCCCATCCCATTTTATCCTCTGCCTTGGGCAGGGACACCTTCCACTGTCCCAGGCTGCTCCAAGCCACATCCAACCTGGCCTTGGGCACTGCCAGGGATCCAGGGGCAGCCACAGCTGCTCTGGGCACCCTGTGCCAGGGCCTGCCCACCCTCACAGGGAGGAATTCCTTCCCAATATCCCATCCAGCCCTGCCCTCTGGCAGTGGGAAGCCATTCCCTGTGTCCTGGCACACCATCCCTTGTCCTAAGTCCCTCTCCAGCTCTCCTGGAGCCCCTTTAGGCACTAAGAAGGAAGGGACACTAAGATCTCCCTGGAGCTTCTCCTCTCCAGGAAGCACTCTCCTCTGGGAGAGCACCCCCAGCTCTCCCAGCCTGGCTCCAAAGCAGAGGGTCTCCAGCCCTGGAACATCTCCATAGTGTCCTCTGGAGTTGCTCCAGCAGCTCAACATCCTTATTTCATGAGGAACCCCAGAGCTGGGCACAGTAAACCCCTTTCCCAGCAGACACAAGTTCTCATCCAATCACAGGTATACTCAGAAGTTGGGTTTTATGCAAGAACTCACACAGAGTAGATGTAAGAGGCTGTGGGGTGTGTGTTTTGCCTGTAGTTACTTCCAGAATTATTTTAAGCTTGCAAATCACACAAGACAATTTCTTCCTATGGCAGGCTGATTATTCAGCAGTCAGCATCCCTTCATCTGAGCTTCACCTTCAAGACTAGTAAGTCCATGGTTTATAAATATGAAGAGCTAGAGAAAAGGGCAAATCCCAACCCCAGCAGGATCCTTGGGGTGCTTTATTGGTACTGGATACAGCAATGGCTCCATCTGTGCCTTGCAAGCACAAGAACAGGTCTCCTTTGGGCTATTTGGTTACTGCGTTTTTAAAATAAGCTTCCAGTGAGGTCATGCACAAGCGCTACACATCTTGGTGCTTCTGAGAGAGATGAGAACATCTGGGACACTCCTTGAAGTCCTTCAAAATCAAAACTCCGGCAGAGAATAACTTTAAAATCACAGAATCCCAGAATGCTGTGCATTGGAAGGGAACTTAAAGCTTCTATCTCCCTCTACCCCCTACCACGAGCAGGGACACCTTCCACTATGCCAGCTTGCTCAGAGTTCTTTCCAACATGGCCTTGAACACTTCCAGGGATGGAATGTACGGACACTGAGAAGAGCCTGCTGGGCTCCCATGGAAAAAAAGCAGAGCTCCTGTTCTGGGACACACTATTGCAACTTTTTAAATACACATCCCCTGAGCTCTTCCCAGAGGGATGGGTAATGGCATCACTTTGAGTTGGCAGTGAAGACTCTGAGATGTGATCTGCTGCGTTTTTAGCTTTCCAGGGACTGGGGCAGGACAGGTCCACTCTGGTCCATCAGACACAGGGTAAAAGGTAAGGCATGTTAAGGGACATTAATCAGCTAAGAGAGAAATCTAGAATAAGTATGAAACCAGGCAAAACACTTGCCCAGTGCCATATTTCTCTTGCATGCAGCAAGAGGAAAGGAAAGGCAATTCCTTGCGAACTTTACCCTTTCCAATCTCAAATGCTGTTCTGGACAGGAGGGTACCCTGCATACTGCTGCCGTAGAGCTGCTCTGAGACACAAATCACAGAGAATCCAGCTGGTGCCTCTCTGGAGGTGAAATGAGGAGTAACTTGACCTAAGTGCAGTCAGAAATGCACAGCTTGGAAAGATCCCCCTTCCAATCCCCGATCCCAGGTGGAGCTGCCAACGCAGGCCCCAGTTGTGTAACTGCTGGAGTCTGTTTAACTCCTAAGAAAAGTCTATTTGATGCCTAAGCTTGCTGAGACACAAAATATGACACAAAATATCAGTTCTATCACTTTCCTCAGATTCTCCCGTATTAAGCTGCAAGTGATCTCACCATTTTATCTCCTCTTAAATGTGTAAGAAGATCAATCTTCATAAGCGATGAAATATTTATAAAAACTTCTAAGATGCAGTCACTGGAGACCCCATTAAGCAAAAACAACTTCTGAGTGTCTGCAAACAGAATGTTTTCACGGAATTAAAATATCTGAGATTATTAAAAACAAAGCAGGAACACCCCTTTGTGCAGCTGTAGGCAGAGCAGGGCCTCAGGCACTGGGGACAGGCACAGAGCACAGAACATCCTGGATTGCTCCATGGGTTCCATTTGCCACCTGTGGGGTTTCTGCTTGGAATTCCCTGGGTTTGTCTTTTGTCTCTAAAGCTCTCTATGTTGAGAAACGTCCACACTCCTTCTATTCCATGATTCGGAAATTTCAGGATTACAGGCTACAGAAATCATGGCCTTCAGATAAACAGTGTTGAACTATATAGACTGAAGCCACTGGGCTGAGAACTGCTTCCCACCCTAGCTGGGTGAAGCCTGGACTTTATTAATTTTTTATGACACAGAATCGAGGTCACTTGGAATTATTTGGGAAGACATGGGAGAAACACAGAGGTACTATTAGATTTGCTTCATTGATTTCTTTCCTGCAGGTTCTTTTGATTCCATGATGACCTCATTTCCTTCTCCTTTGGGGGGACATAACTTCCAGTCCCTGGGGTTTCAGGAGACAACATGGAATACAACACTGAGCAGAGGCTCTCAAACCAACAGCCACAGGCACAGAAAGCTGTTCTCTCACCAGACTTACAAGGGGTAGGAAGTTCCAAAGAGCAAGAGCCTGGAAAGTGCCTGAGCTCAGTAACAGTGCCCAAGCCTGGCTGGGAACATGGACTGGTTCAGGCAATCACATTCCTCTTGCAAGCTTGTCCCAGGGGAGGTTATCAGGCCATTCCCCACATCACAGTGCACAGGAGTGACCTCCCTGTGTTCCCCTGCATGGACACACGCTCCAGGGACTGAGAACTAGAAAATGAATGAGCAGAATCTCTTACAGACTCCCATCTATGACTTCTGGCCACCAAGAGACATCCCATGGGATCAAACACAAATCACAGAGCTCTGCCAGCACGCCTCTGGTGGGAATTGAAACCACAGCTCCTCCAAGGAGAGCTGGCAGGGTCAGCCGAGCGCGGATGCATCAGGCTCAGCACACACAGAGCCTCCCTCCATTGTGGCACGTTGCTGATGGAATGGTTATGTTGTTGTTTGGTGCAAACAGCCCATTCCAGGAGCATGTGTGATGTCTGGCTCTTGTTCCCAGAGCTCCATCCCTGGCCAACCTCACCTCGAGCTCTGCATTCCCTAGGGCTTTGCTTTTCCCAAGGAAAGGAAATGGCTGTGGTGCAGCCACAAGGAAATGAAAACAATCCTGGGGTGCATAACTTATCCCCTTCCAAATTCAATTTCCATAAAAATACGGCATAAAATAAATATTTCCTTAATTTTAAAAATTGCAAGGCTGGGTTAAATGACTGTGAGCAGAGGCTCCCGTTAACACTACACTGCTGACAAAATCTAATTACAAACAACAGCAATTCCTGGCACAGACACCTCCAGATACTATAAAAAAACAATGCCCCAAGCAGAGAGGTTTGATTTAAAAAGAATTTGAAGACATATTTGAATGACTTTACAAAAAGTAACTTTTGGAGCATTTCGGGACCAGGAAGAAGATCTTGAACTTCATGTTTTGTTTCAAACTTCTGAGATTTGGCTCTCACTGAGTGGCACAGTACTTGGAGGGACATACCTGGAAGTACCTCCAGAGTACACTGAATTGTTTGGGATGGGATGAGATGGGATGGGATGGGATGGGATGGGATGGGATGGGATGGGATGGGATGGGATGGGATGGGATGGGATGGGATGGGATGGGATGGGATGGGATGGGATGGGATGGGATGGGATGGGATGGGATGGGATGGGATGGGATGGGATTCACAGAAGTGTGCTGTAAGTAATCAGTGTAAGGAAAAAAGCCACAAGTTAAACATCCCAAATAATTAATTTCAATCTCAAGAGTGGCTGAATGTTGTGTGTGAAAAACAGCACCATACACACTGTGCAGGAATTTGAAAGCTTCCAGTGGAAATACCCTGGTTACTCTGCTCAGTCTGCTCAGCCACTCACACACAGAGAAACAAAACACAAAGCCCCTTCAGTTTCTTTAACTCATGGCAAACATGAAGCTCAGAGTTCTGAGTGACACAGGTGCTGTATCAGCAGCAGCAGCACCACCAACCAAGTGAAAGGTGTCACTCAGCCTGACCAATTTATGGAGGGGGGAAAAAAGTATGAGAGGATTCCCTCTCTCCACATATGCAAATCAAGGTACTAGGGATGAAAGGCTCAGTGGCCCTTAGAAAAGCAAGGAGCAAAGATAGGCAGGAAATAGGAAGTGGTTTAAGTCCAGCTCTCCTACAAAAATGCCAAGGAGCTGAGTCATCACAAAGGGAGCTTTGGGACACATCCTGACAGTTACAGAGCCTTAGCCTGGCAGGGCAAGGAACAGGGGAATTCTCACAAGGATTTAGCACTGGAGGGCTGGAGATGCTGAGCACCCTCTTGTGCTGCTCACTGAAAGCCTGGAGTTACACCGAGCTTCCAGGGAACAGACCAGAGATATCACATGGACAAAGTCATTCCTAGAAAGTCCAGATGCTAATTTTGTCTGCTTAATAATCTACTGGCTATGACTGAAGAAACACATGTAACTTCCTAAAACTTCTCTGTCGACTGCAGATTGCTCTGTGGCTCCTGTCAGCACAACATCCAAGTGAGCATTACGTGTCCCTGCACCTGATGAAAGATTTATCCAAGTCTGCTTCACATACCCACAGATCTGCCTCAGAAACATGGAATAACAGTCTACTAAATTATCCAGGTAAAAGTTCAGAGTCAATATGCACTCACTTTGACAACAGATATTCCTTTATATTCCAAATATTCTTTTTAAAGGTATATGAAAGAACAAAGAAAAGGAAATAAATGGTAAAATCACCTTTACTAACCCTACCATCATAATATAGGGTATATCCTAGGAATTATTAGCAATAGTTTGGAACACATTTAGCATCAGAAAATGCAAGAGACTCCTTTTATTACTGGTTTGTCATTTCTCTGCTTGGCAGGAGATGTACTAGAGGTCTAAAAACATTTATCTTAAAAGCCAATCCCTTCTCCTGAGGCAGGAAAGCTCTACTGGGACGTTCCCCACCCCACTACCAGCTAATTCCCTATACCTCATTAATATGACTTTCAGACTGACTGCACTTCCTCATTGCAAAATGATCTTCCCAAAGGCCACAGGTTAGTGAGGAGAACCACAGTTTGAATTATCCTGAGCTTTAAAATCTGTCATGGAAGACAGTCTGCACAAAAATACAATCACCTCCCCCTCCTTTGAACTACCTCTGAAGATCCTGCAAAAAACTCTTGTTCAACTGGAATCTGAATTGTTCATTATTGCCACAGCAGCACTTGGTACCACGCTGCAGGTGCCCTTGCAGCCACTTTTACTTTATCCCGATGCCTGCAGCAAACAAAAAGGATCTCAGAGTAAGCCCAAAGGGTCTCTGAGGCTGTGCACTACTTACCCCCACTACAATGCTCTGTTCTTTCCATGGATGGGCTCCTGAGCCAAGGCCCAACAGCTCCAGGTCTCTCTGCTCTGAGAAAATCTCAGCAGCATCAGCTTGGGCGTGCACAGCTTTAGGCTGGGGATCACAGGGAGCTGTGCCCATGGTGGGGATCACAGGGAGCTGTGTCCACGGGGGGATCACAGGGAGCTGTCTGTGCCCACGGGGGGATCACAGGGAGCTGTCTGTGCCCACGGGGGGGATCACAGGGAGCTGTGCCCACGGGGGGGATCACAGGGAGCTGTCTGTGCCCACGGGGGGGATCACAGGGAGCTGTGTCCACGGGGGGATCACAGGGAGCTGTCTGTGCCCACGGGGGGATCACAGGGAGCTGTCTGTGCCCACGGGGGGATCACAGGGAGCTGTCTGTGCCTACGGTGGGGATCACAGGGAGCTGTGCCCACGGGGGGGATCACAGGGAGCTGTCTGTGCCCACGGGGGGGATCACAGGGAGCTGTGCCCACGGGGGGATCACAGGGAGCTGTGTCAACGGGGGGATCACAGGGAGCTGTGCCCACGGGGGGATCACAGGGAGCTGTCTGTGCCCACGGGGGGGATCACAGGGAGCTGTGCCCACGGGGGGGATCACAGGGAGCTGTGTCAACGGGGGGATCACAGGGAGCTGTGCCCACGGGGGGATCACAGGGAGCTGTCTGTGCCCACGGGGGGGATCACAGGGAGCTGTCTGTGCCCACGGGGGGGATCACAGGGAGCTGTGTCAACGGGGGGATCACAGGGAGCTGTGCCCACGGGGGGGATCACAGGGAGCTGTGCCCACGGGGGGGATCACAGGGAGCTGTGTCAACGGGGGGATCACAGGGAGCTGTGCCCACGGTGGGATCACAGGGAGCTGTCTGTGCCCACGGTGGGGTCACTGGCTCTGTTTCTGTCCCAGAACTGCTGCAGCCTGGCGCTCCCAGGACCATCCCCCTCCGCTGGCACGCTGCCCATTTCGTGCTCCATGGGCACCGCAGAGAATCCTGCGGTGTTCCTGGTGTTCCTGCCGCTCCCCCTCACTCTCCCATCGGGATGGTGCCGCGGGATGAACCGTGCAGTTTAACGGGAGCCAAGAACAGCAGAGAGGCAGGGAACGCAGGCAGGGATTGCGCTCACAGCAGCACAGCCCGGGAGAAGAGAGAGCAATGACAGCAAGTGCCAGCACATGTGTGAGAGCCAGCACACTCCAGGCGAGCTGATTCCTCCCTGTGCCTGCTCTCCCCCTGCTGCCAGCCCACTCCGGGCTGAAGTTCCATGGAATCCCCCTGCAGCCCGTGCCCTGGCACAGTGGAGCTCTGCTCGCTGCACAGCCCCCGCAGAAAACAAGCATTTAATGATGAAAAGTTTGCTGTCAAAGCCTTCCCTGGCCAATGAACAGCCTGGACACGTCTGTGTGTCCAATGAGTCTGCGTATGACAGAGTGAATGAGGCTCATCTGCAACATCCGATATTGCAGATTGTTATTCACTGGCTGGACTTTAGCATTCATCACCATTAACACTGGCAGGGACATCCTCCCCTTCCCCACAGACCCAAAAAACGTGGGTTCAATGTGGGTTTCAATTTTTAAATTTGAGCGGCAATTTAACATAATAAGTGAATATTCTCATAACACCACAATCGCTACCGCAATGCCAAACCACTTCTGCCAGTCCAGAATATCCAAGTTTAGTCCTTTCTCTGCAGAAACAGCCATTTTGGAAATCACTAGCCATGGAGGAGGTTCTATCTCAGTCATCCCACCCCCTGCCTGGTGATGATTTTACCACCAAAGGCAGGGAATGACATCAGTTCCGTCTTCTCTATGGTAATGGTAATAGTACCATATTTAAGGTAATAAATATTACCAAAATTATGGTAATAGGGAAATATTAAGATCTGACATTTTCTCAGCACAACCTCGTGCTTTTATAATATTTGGTCACAGAGGTCCCTTGTCGAATTCAGGTGCAATTTTTGCAGACCAAGTCAGGGAAGTTGTAGAACAAAGTCAGTTCTCAGAAGATGCAGATCCCTGTCAGAGCCTTCATCTTCCACAAGTCACGAACAGCTTTTACCTTGAATATGTCAGAAGTCAGTCCTGTATTTCACTTCTTATTTTACTGTAGATGATGTCTGTTTGAAGGCCACTCTGCTTCAGACTGCCAGTGTCAGAGATGGGCTAGGCAGCCCAAAAATGCCAGGGAATGATCACCTCAGCACCCAGCAGGGTCAGCAGAGCGGTCTGGTTCAGTAACATCACACAGCAGGAACTCCCCGTAAGTTGTCATTTTAAATTTGCAGAACAGATTTTCCAAGTCTCTTGCCCACTTTTCAGATTTATTTCTCTAACAACGCAGGGAGGGGACAGAGAGTTCTGCACATTCCAGCCCTGATACCTCTGCTCCTGCCCATGGGCTGTTCTCCAAATTTTCCCCATTTGTTGCCTACACTGACAACAAAGTTCAATCTATTTTATATGTCCCTTGTCCATACCCTACATAAAGGTGCAACACAAACACCCTTGAGGCCGAAAAAGCATCTTCATGTGGCTGCAAAGACAATTAATCAGCATTTGTTCCTCATAAACAGTAAGTGTAGCACAGCACGTACAGGAACATACACTTTCAGTGCAGGAATACGGATTTTTAAGGTAGTAAAATGGATTTTTATGATAGGAACAAACTTTTCAAACCTTCTTCATCAGCTAATAGCAATTTCCCCCTCTTCAAAGTTTTCCTTTGTTCTTTGAGCTCTGATAATACCCTTGAGAATTTTTAATGCTCAATACATGCTATTTAAATAACTGAAAATTAGTATTGTTAAAAAGAAACTCTATTTCTTTCCTGCCCAGTGTCCTATTTCTCCCAAACCTTGGAAATTTCCTGGGCAATAAACTTTCAAGAAGGCCTTTAACTGTTACACTGGAAAACTTATCAAAAGGTGTCACTGGTTGCTGTATTTTCAGGTATGACATGTTAGGAAAATTTATGAGATATATAGTATCTCCAAAAAATGAGACTGTGGGGTGCTACATCACAAGGAAATAAACATTTAGGGAATGCTTATGAAGGAAATCAGTGCCTATAAATTACACAGTCTGGGCCACCCCTGGAGCAGCCTCATTTAGTGCAAACAGGGTATAATCATCAAGAACGAGCCTTCCGTGTGCTGCTCACCCCTCAGGGTCCCTCAGCCCATCTGATTCCCAGTCCCTTCCTGCACCTGGTTGGTTCTGATGAAATCAGAAAGCAATTCCTGACACAGAGGTGGTGTCACTACACATCACTATGTGCAGCCTGGCCTGTCATAGACAAAGGGATTACAGAAAGTGACAATGAAGAAAATCTGTTCTAAGGATGGAGACATACTTGCTGAGGTCAAAAGCATCCTGAAATGAACTGTAAGAGGCAGGAGAGGGATGTCTGAGTGTGGTCCCTACCACACATTATCACTGAATTACTAAGATTATAAAAACCTCCAAAATACCAACCTTTGAGTGAAGAATCAGCATTTATAGTTTACAAACATGTGGAGCTGAAAAGGATTCAACCAGTGTAAGACTAGCTTCATCACATATTTTGCTCCTTCTGATAAACAAGTCCTGGTACTTGATCACATATTTCCTACCAGAGAGCTGATTTCCTTCTAAGTAGGAAAAAACCCACCAGCAAATAAGCAAAATATCCTAATTCCCTCGAATGACAAATCACATTTTAACCAGCCACGATATGGACTATTCTCTAAACTGAGTTCATTAAATGAAATCATCGCTCTCATCCTCACAAATAACAACATCCAGCTCTCACTGGCACAGGCAGATCACAAGCCTGGATTAATTTCCAACTCTGAAACAATTTCTCTTTGATCTCCTTGGTACTGTGGGTGTTTATGGACTTGGGGATGAGCTGGGGCAGTTTGGGAGTGCACACAACATGCTTTACACCCCACCAGGTTCATGTCTCCATTGTGAAGTTCTCTAGAGGAACGAAGCAGAATTTCCTTAAATTTGCCTTGACTCTTTCCCAGAGAAATCACCACCAAATCCACAAGTTTCCCAGGAAGCCAAGGGCAGTGGCTCCAGAGAGAGTATCATCCAGGAGTAACACTGTGTATCCTGCCAGATCCAAACCCTTACAAGCACCTACAGCACCCCCAGCACCAACCCCGTGGAGATGAACTGGACAGGTAACCAAAAAATTCCTTCTGCCTGCAAACCAACCTCTGCTCCCGACATCCAGTGCCATCAAACTGCAGATCTCCCACTGCAGAGCCAGCACACCCAGGCTGTCTCCCAAGGAAGCCACCTTCAGTCCCTGGCTGATGGAGCCATGTGGATGCAATTGCAGATGTGTGGAGAAGGGCCCCTGGATCCTCCTGGCACACGTGGGCACCTGCCTGTGCCACCCTCCAGCACAGCCCTGCCCCAAAGGCACAGCCAACGCCTTCCACAGCACTGCTCAGAAGCAAAGCTAGCCCAGCAAACGATGGGTTACAGCAACTTCAGGGCTCTGCTTGGGGTCTGCCATGGTTGGTAATTTAAAAATGAATAAAAATTCCCCTGATCTCCCAGCTTTCCACAAGACACGTGTGTTTCAAAGTCCTCAGCCAAATCTGGAGCGTTTCAAACACTCTGGATGGCTCGAGTTTAATTTGTTGTTGTTTGGGTCTGTGTTGATTAACACATGTAAATAAAGGCAGCTGGTGTTACCTCTCTCTATTTCCATTTCACACCCCATTAAAGCCTGTTTCATTATTAACTGAAAGCAAAAGGAGATTATTCTGAAATAAACCCTCTCTGGCAGGTCTAGTCAAAACCCGGGGAGACCCAGCCCCCCTCCTGGCAGCATCTTGGATACCACACAACATCACCAAAACAGTGCTGGAAAAGGAAATCAAACCCCTCACACTGCACATTCCTCAGCACAGAAGAGGGGAGGGTTCCTCTGTCCTTCTGTCAGGAAAATCGTATTCTTTCATGCACAGAATTTAAGAGATGAAAGTACCAGTTAAGACAAACAATGAAGAACTGTTTCCCCTGCACCCAAACGATCCAAAAACAGCCGCAAGGAACAGCCCAGCCAAGTTCAAACACCTCCAGTCTGGGGCAGGAGGAATTTCTCTCCACGTGGAGGCAAGACAGTATCTCATGAGCTATGAAAGCACAGCAGTAACAGCTGGATAGAAACACCTGACAAACCTCTGGACCTGCTTGAACCCGCAAAAACTCAATTATGACACATACATACATTGTACAAAGTCAGCCCACGATCACAGAAATCTCCTCCTTGGAGTGTGTCACTGTTACTCCTGCTCTTTTCTACACCCCAGCCCATCTTCACTCCCAAGAGACCCCAAGTAAGCATCAGGATGAGAATTTTGAAAACTGGAAGTTCACAATGCTAAAATTGTATCACAACCATTTCCACCAAATCATAAATCCATCAAATCCCAGAGTGATTTGGGCTGGAAGAGACATGAAATCCCATCTCATTCCATGGGCAGGGACACCTGCCACTATCCCAGCTTGCTCCAAGCACTCTCCAACCACTTGAGCACTTCCAGGGATGAGCAGCCACAGCTTCTCCGGGCAGAAATGCATCTGTTTGGAGCTGCCTGGAATTAGATGCATGTAGGAGAGCACTGCTATGCTGAATTCCCAGAGCAGGGCAATCCTGAGAGCCCTCTGCACACTAGATGGCATTGCACTCTAAACAATAGCAGGGATCAGGACAGGATCCTGGATCCTGGAAGAGCAGCAGAATCGTCCTCCTGCTCCTGCAGCCCCTGGTTTTCATGAGAGTAAAGTCCAGCCCAACTGTGTGAATATTTACAAGGCCAAGACAATGGAGACAGCTCTGGAAGAGGAACCAGCACTTGGTGGCTTCAGGCTGAAACAAAGAGGCAATTAAATTAAAGGACCTGCCTGATTCATTAATTTATTTAAAAGAGAAGTGGCCTTGTCACAAAACAAAGCATCCTTTCTTTCACTGTCTCCCCCTGGACCAAGCAGGATTCTT